>NC_090649.1:266605267-266921517 GCF_040937935.1 Hyperolius riggenbachi
ATAGTTGACACGGGGAGGCAGTTAATATATAACTGAAAATATAAATAAGTAAGAGAGGTCATCTTAGCTCTCGAGATGATGAATAACCCCAATTATAAGGTAATCTTACCTCTCCAGATGAATAACACTAATTTCAGAAACAATTTAATCCATGCAAAATTTAGGGATGACAGTGCGTTTGACAGGTCGCAGCCCGCTACTTCAGGTCAATTACACAGTAAAGTGCCTTAAACAATGGCTGTATAGAGCTTGGGTGCCTCCATAGACTATAGAGGCCCACACACATCATACTGCCATTGTTAAAGGCATTCTTTGCTGATCCCTTACCTCCCCTGTTATTAATATGGGGGTGGGGGCATAGCTAACCCCCATGTCCAAACACTTCTAGTGTACTAGGGTTATGATCACGTCTGCAACATGTACTGCTGGCTGCAGTTTTACTGAAGACAAGCAGTTTTTGACTTCTTTGCATGCTTTTGCTCGCATAGTTTTGCTGGCAAACACACTGAGTGCTGATTCCTTCTGCAAATCCTTTTCTGGCAGTCTGCCCTTTCCTGCTGTCAGCCTGTGATTGATTATCATTCACCTGTGTGGGAATCTGCATGTCTGCTCCCATTGGATGACCTCAGTATAAAGGACTGCTTCCTGCAGGGCTCCATGGGCTATCATAGTCTCAGCAGCACCAGCCTGTCTTGCTGTCACTTTGGCCCCAGATCGTGTTTCTAGTTCTAATGTTAGTTTATGGACTGCACTGCTCTCCTGCGTAGGAGTCAGTGAGTCCTTCTAGTTTCTGTTCCTGCTTTTCAGTATTTGTTACTTTGCTGGTCTTGCATCATATATTGGTTCATCGCCGATATATATATGCATACCAGCACGTTTATTATTTTCCTTGCATTCGTGTTACGTTAATACATCAGTGTCGCTGATATATACGTACACGAACTGTTTATATCCTGTGTTCAGTCAGTCAGCTTCCAGCACGTTTTTGGTAGGTTGCGCGTATCGTGATCACCCGTGCTTAGCTAGTCAGGTCCTGTTCCTGTTGTCTTGCGTGGATTGCTCGCTTCTGCGTAGAAGTAGCGAATCCTTCCTAGTCCTGCTCCAGTTCTTAGTTAGTGTTCCTTGCTTATGTCATATATCGGTTTAATCGCCGATATATACATATGTCAGTTAGTCGTTGTAGTTCATTGATAGCTGTAATTATAGAACGCTAGGAAATCATACCTATTGTATATTTGTGTGTATTACGTCTGCCTTCTTTGACTCTATTTCCCGATAGAGATGGGCCGAACGGTTCGCCGGCGAACGGTTCCAGGCGAACTTTGGGGGTTCGCGTTCGCCTGCATCAGGCGAACTTTTGCGGAAGTTCGATTCGCCCCATAATGCTGTATTGAGCAAAATTTTTAGCCTCCATTCACTGTCAGCAGACATGTTATTGTCAAACACACTGCTTTCAGTGCTAGAGAACCCGCCCACCCTCCCTTCAAGCTAGGAGGGAGGAGGGAGGAGGGTGGAGGGTGGAGGGAGGAGGGTGGAGGGAGGAGGGAGGAGGGTGGAGGGAGGAGGGAGGAGGGAGGAGGGTGGAGGGAGGAGGGAGGGAGGGTGGAGGGTGGAGGGAGGAGGGTGGAGGGAGGAGGGTGAAGGGTGGAGGGTGGAGGGAGGAGGGTGGAGGGAGGAGGGTGGAGGAGGAGGGAGGAGGGAGGAGGGTGGAGGGAGGAGGGTGGAGGGTGGAGGGAGGAGGGTGGAGGGAGGAGGGTGGAGGGAGGAGGGAGGACGGTGGAGGGAGGAGGGTGGAGGGAGGAGGGTGGAGGGTGGAGGGAGGAGGGTGGAGGGTGGAGGGAGGAGGGTGGAGGGAGGAGGGTGGAGGGAGGAGGGTGAGGGAGGAGGGAGGAGGGTGGAGGGTGGAGGGAGGAGGGTGGGAGGGAGGAGGGGAGGAGGGTCGAGGGTAGAGGGAGGAGGGTGGAGGGTGGAGGGAGGAGGGAGGAGGGTGGAGGGAGGAGGGAGGAGGGTGGAGGAGGAGGGTGGAGGGAGGAGGGAGGAGGGAGGAGCGTGGAGGATGGAGGGAGGAGGGTGGAGGGAGGAGGGTGGAGGGAGGAGGGAGGAGGGTGGAGGGAGGAGGTGGGAGGGAGGAGGGAGGAGGGTGGAGGGTGGAGGGTGGAGGGAGGAGGGTGGAGGGAGGAGGGTGGAGGGAGGAGGGTGGAGGGTGGAGGGAGGAGGGTGGAGGGTGGAGGGAGGAGGGAGGAGGGTGGAGGGAGGAGGGAGGAGGGTGGAGGGAGGAGGGTGGAGGGAGGAGGGTGGAGGGAGGAGGGAGGAGGGAGGGAGGGTGGAGGATGGAGGGAGGAGGGTGGAGGAGGAGGGTGGAGGGTGGAGGGTGGAGGGAGGAGGGAGGAGGGTGGAGGGAGGAGGGAGGAGGGTGGAGGGAGGAGGGAGGAGGGTGGAGGGAGGAGGGTGGAGGGTGGAGGGAGGAGGGAGGAGGGTGGAGGGAGGAGGGAGGAGGGTGGAGGATGGAGGGAGGAGGGTGGAGGGAGGAGGGTGGAGGAGGAGGGTGGAGGGTGGAGGGAGGAGGGTGGAGGGAGGAGGGTGAAGGGTGGAGGGAGGAGGGAGGAGGGTGGAGGGTGGAGGGAGGAGGGTGGAGGGAGGAGGGAGGGAGGGTCGAGGGTAGAGGGAGGAGGGTGGAGGGAGGAGGGAGGAGGGTGGAGGGAGGGAGGAGGGTGGAGGGAGGAGGGTGGAGGGAGGAGGGAGGAGGGAGGAGCGTGGAGGATGGAGGGAGGAGGGTGGAGGGAGGAGGGTGGAGGGAGGAGGGAGGAGGGTGGAGGGAGGAGGGTGGAGGGAGGAGGGAGGAGGGTGGAGGGTGGAGGGTGGAGGGAGGGAGGGTGGAGGGAGGAGGGTGGAGGGAGGAGGGTGGAGGGTGGAGGGAGGAGGGTGGAGGTGGGAGGGAGGAGGAGGAGGGTGGAGGGAGGAGGGAGGAGGGTGGAGGGAGGAGGGTGGAGGAGAGGAGGGTGGAGGGAGGAGGGAGGAGGGAGGAGGGTGGAGGATGGAGGGAGGAGGGTGGAGGGAGGAGGGTGGAGGGTGGAGGGTGGAGGGAGGAGGGAGGAGGGTGGAGGGAGGAGGGAGGAGGGTGGAGGGTGGAGGGAGGAGGGAGGAGGGTGGAGGGAGGAGGGTGGAGGGTGGAGGGAGGAGGGAGGAGGGTGGAGGGAGGAGGGAGGAGGGTGGAGGATGGAGGGAGGAGGGTGGAGGGAGGAGGGTGGAGGGTGGGAGGGTGGAGGAGGAGGGAGGAGGGTGGAGGGTGGAGGGAGGAGGGGGAGGTGGAGGGAGGAGGTGGAGGTGGATGGGAGGAGGGAGGAGGGAGGGAGGAGGGAGGAGGGAGGAGGGAGGAGGGTGGAGGGTGGAGGGTGGAGGGAGGAGGGAGGAGGGTGGAGGGAGGAGGAGGAGGGTAGAGGGAGGAGGGTGGAGGGAGGAGGGAGGAGGGAGGAGGGTGGAGGAGGGGGTGGGGGAGGAGGGAGGAGGCCAATTAAATCTCCCTAGCAGAGTGTGTAGCAGCTGTCCATAACTAAATTAGTGTAGGCAGGCAAATGTAAAAGGACTTGCTTGGAAGGAGGGAGGGTCCTCCAGCAGTGATGTGTATTTCACTCAATAGGTGTGGCTCCAGGTAATTAGAGCTTTTGAAACATGTTTTCTATCATTTTTCCAGTTGATAGAATTTTTTTAAATTTCAAAGTTCGCCTCCCAATTGAAGTCTAATGCGGTTCGCGAAACTTCTTACGCGAACCGAACCTTTCGCGGAAGTCGCGAACAGGGTTCGCAAACCTAAAATCGGAGGTTCGGCCCAACTCTATTCCCGACTATTCTGTCCTGTCCTTGTGAGGCACAGCCACTGCTGCAATCGGATTGGCTGCCTCATTCCAGTCTGTCTTGTTATGGACGCTTGCCTGTCACTTAAGCAGTGACTAGTTTAGCAAGTATTCATTCTGTTACCTGTCCTGATCTCCTGAGTTCTGGTTTATGCGCTCAGCGCTACCTTGCGCTGAGCCACTAAAGTGAAAGGATTGTTTGTGGCTGTTCGGATCTACGCCTGCTCTGTGCGCCACATCTCCTGTTGGAGTCAGTCCTCTCCTCCACTAAACTGGGGATATCCTGGTTCCTTGTGCTAGCGTGTGTACCTCCTTCACATCAGGTTATGCATGTCGTGCTGACTGTGGAGAATATACCACCAAGCATAACAACTAGTAGAATACTACCGCCACTGCACAAGGTTCGGACTTTCAAATTAGATGTGCCCTTCAGACAACCTAGCATAGCCCTGTAGGGACAGTAATGTCTGGGTCACTATGGGGCCAGTGACTTAGATGTTAGCAGACCTTGTGCAGCTCCTGCGTACAGTGTTGGTAGTACACTAGTAGTGTCTGGATGTGGGGCATAGCTATATTTCTCCCCTGTATAACTAACAAGGGAGGTGGGAGATCAGCAGAGAGGCATCAGCAAGCCAGATTCTAGTATTTTTTACAAGTACTTATGTATTTTAATGAACTAATTAAAGTGGTCTGAAAGCCAGCATTTCTACTTTGCTCTAAAAGATTCCTCACAGCTTGAAAGCTGCTATCCCAGAAAAACATTCTATGGCCACAAAGGATCACTGCGCTTACCTGCACCCTGCAAAAAATTAAAGAATACACATAGTGCCCAGTACTGTTTGCAACTAGCTACAATGAACACCCCGTGCCACACTCCAGGGGTAGTGCCACCACCTAGATAAGGGTAAACTCTTAGCTCCCCCTTGTGGGTGCACTCACCAGAAGCGCGTCTTGTTGTATTGCATATCACATCCTCATCCGTTATCAATCCAGCCAGCCAAGGATCAGCATGTAGCAATAAAATCCATTTATTTAAAACACTTAAGGCTTAAAATGCAGGCTTACAGGCTTTCCATTACCGCTCCTACCGCGGATATTATAGAGCAACACGGACACCTTCTCCTGCCTTCACTTCCTTCTCTGACGTCAGCGTGCCTCCAACTCTGCCCTACATGTTTCGTCACATGCCATGACTCATTCCCCTGAATGAGTCACGGCGTATGACGAAACACGTACAGCGGAGTCGGAGGCGCGCTGACGTCAGAAGGAAGTGAAGGCTGGAGAAGGTGTCCGTGCTGCTCTATAATATCCGCGATAGGAACGGTAATGGAAAGCCTGTAAGCCTGCATTTTAAGCCTTAAGTGTTTTCAATAAATGGATTTTATTGTGTATAAAAAACAGTTATAATAGAAAAATAATAAAATGCAATTCCAGCTTTCAGGGTAAGAAAAACTACACTTTGGAAACTTGTAATTTGGAAACAAACAATATTACGTGTGAACAAAAGCAAATATGATAACTGTATGAGTAATAAAAAATAGGAAATCACATTTTTATTGAATGTTATGTCAGAGTTTCAGACCACTTTAAAGTTTTATGTTAACATTTGTATGTGCATATAGGGCCAGTCCCATGGACCTATTTTTGTAGTACATGTAGATTTGGTCAAGACATTTAATAAACACAAAACAAAAACAGATGTATAGTTTAAAAAGAAAATAGCTGGCAGCCTAAGGGCCTAAAAGAGGCCTGGTTAATTAGAGTGCTGGATGAGGCATTAAAGTATTGCTATTAGGTATGGCTGAACATTGCGAATGAACATTCGCCAAAACGATCTAATACCTTACTAAGGACATTTCTGGAGGAACAATTTCTTTTAAAAAGGTGTACAAGATGTTAAAACACCTGGAAAGTGGCATGGCGGAGGGCAATCAATGGCAAAATATTCACCAAAAATTACGTATTTTATGCAAATTATTTTATTTTACGATTTTTAAAGAGATGTCAATGTAGCAAAGCCCCTCTACATGCTAGCTTCACCAAATGTGCAGAGTATGCTGCAGGGAACTGTTGGAACAAGAGGAACAAAAATTTAAAAAGATTTTACAATTGACTTCAATGTTAAATGCAAACACAATTTTTTACTGTGAAAATGTGTGGGAGAAATTAATGGCAAATGTTTTTTTTTGCCAGGAACTGTTAACTGGTGAACTAGTTTGTCAATCCCTAATTATCAATAGGTAGAATATTGATAATGTTACTGATATTCTACTATCAGCTTTCCTAACCACTGCGTCATACTAACCCTCCTGTACCTGTGCCCAGCACTAACCCCCTCCACCCTATGCCTAAAAGATAACCCCCTACCTTTGTCCAACACTAACCTCACCCCTTCCTCCATCTAATACCATCTCCCACTAACTAAACCTAACAATAAGTTTTCCCTTACCTATGCCTAACACTAACACCGTGGAGTAGCCAATACAGGATTCCTGCAAAGTATGTTGTTGGGCTCCTGAAAAGTGTCCATCCAACAGCAACTCCACTATAAAAATATGCAAAGTAAGCCTTCATAGCTGGGTAGTGTCATAAATAGCAACATATTTGGTCTATGCCTATAAATGGCGACGGGCCAGCCATTCTCATTCCCTGTCTACTATCCAGTCAGACTCACAAGGCCACATACCCATACACATGTCAAGTATGCGGTTTATCCAGAGCCCACCTTGTCCTAACCTGCTATTCAGTGAGAATCCACTGACTCCACGCCTGCTTCAATGGAGTCTCAGCCTACTCTCCAGTCATGCTCTGAGAGAATCATAGCCTGCTTCCCAGGAATACTGTATAGAATTCCAGCAGTCTTTCCAGCCTAATTCTGAGAATTGCCAGCCTGTTGCCTATCCTGACTTTCAGCAGTTCTAGCCCACTGTCCAGCTAGACTCTGAAAGTCCCAACCTGCTGCCCAGCCTGATTCTAGGAAGTGCCAGCTGGTGCTCAGCTAGACTTAAAGGGTACCCAAGACAACTTATTTTTCAGAAACAAGGGGAGTTGGCATGTATAGACAGTCATGCCCACTGCTCCCCCATTCACCTCTAATCCCCTTTGGTGCCTTGAAAAAGCGGCAGTACTTCTCACTTGGTCAGCCCGATCATGCAGTACTGCAAAAGTGCTGGCCCGGGAGTGCACAGCATTGATCACGCTCCCGTGGGCAGGAATGCTCTGTGCATACGCACTACATAATGAATCATAGTGCACATAGCTTACCCAGCCATGGGAGCGTGGTCAAGGATGCATGCCACCAGGCCATTGCTTGTGCAGTAGTGCATGGCCTGCCAAATCTGGCGAGGAGTACAGGAGTTTTTGCAAGGCAATGATGGGTGACGGTGATGAACAGGGGGGGGGCAGTGGGCATAAGTACTGATGCCCATATATGCATGCTCGCCCCTGTTTCTGCAAAAATAAGTCACCTTGGGTATCCTTTAAATAAGTCTTCCCCGACGCATCTTGCTTAGAACAGGTTTGTTCCTATAGCATATCCTGGTTTATCCAATCATTTGCTAGCCATTTTTTAAGATTTCCCTGATTCACCTCTAATTTCTTCTTTTCTTCAGTATGCAATTATTAAATTGTCTGTCACTCTTAAAGCTGTATGCCAATTCATTATCCAGAGGTTTGCTCCAAAACCAATGGTTGCCTAGACAATTGCAGTTTGTGCAGCAACTTTCTTCTTTGTCTTAAATCCCCCTTGGGCTTCTGTTTTTTATCTGGAAAAATTTATGGACCTCCAGGGTGCCTTTTCAGCTTATAACGAACTTCTGAGTCTTTTGAAAATAGCTTAAGAAGGATCATCTCTTACCTTGACTGTTCATATAAAACTTAGCTCTGATTCTACTAGAGCCAGGACAAGGTCCTCCAGCACCCAAGGCTGAGACACCAAAGTGCGCCCCTCCATCCCTGCCACCCCAGCCATCACACACGGATTGCTATTAGACTAAGAGGTGCCACAGGGCCCACAACCTCCCCAACACCTTAATATCTAGTTATGTGGCTTGCAGTCACTGCCATGTATCCCCTTTTCGTATTTCTTTCTGCTTCAAACACAATTAGGAATGACAGCTGAATGAATTCTGCGCCCCTTCCTACACTGCGCCCTGAGGCTGGAGCCTCTCCAGCCTATGCCTCGGCCCGGCCCTGGATTATACTAAGAACACTGGAAACTCTTAACACGTTAATACAATTAAGGTCTTGCTCTACTGCTGATTGTTAAACCTGTGAGCCTCTCTTTGAACCTGATGTTGCAGATAACTATGGGAGAGATGTTGGCACGCCTCTTCATTGACAGCATCAGTCGTCATCTGTATTACCAGTGGTACACCTCTGTACCCACCTTTCCGATCCTAACGTTAATTCATTTTTTTGCCACTTGATTCACTTAATAAATTGAAATCTTAAGCATTTATGGATTCAATTGTGGACCTAAATTCACTGTTGCATGTACCTCTGAACGTTAAAATTCTGTCCGATGTAGCTAGGGTTGTGGTGGGTGTGATTTTTAGTTTGCTACTTAAAACTGTAATAAAAGGATGAGCATATGGTGCTGCATGATATGGGTTCCACCTTGGAATCATAAGTCTCCATACCATTGTTCATTGATGATAAAGCACATCCTCTTCTAAAACATCTACAGTATGTTCTTTCATTATTGCTGTGCCTGGACTTGCGTACTCTAAACCACCCTCTGTTGCTGTTCTCATTTACGTCAAATCAGTCTTAATATTGGGAATATGATTCACCCGCCCACCCCACTAGGTAATCCATTAGCCCACCCGCACCAGGTAATCCATTAGCCCAGCCACCAACCCACCCCTCTAGGTAATCCATTAGCCCAGCCACCCACCCTCCCCACCAGGTAATCAATTAGCCCAGCCACCCACCCTCCCCACCAGGTAATCAATTAGCCCACCCACCCTCCCCACCAGGTAATCAATTAACCCAGCCGACCTCCCTACCTGGCAATTGTTTAGCCCAATCCCTCCCTACCCACCTACCTGGCAATTGTTTAGCCCACACTCCCTACCTGGCAATTGTTTAGACTACCCACCCTCCCTACCTGGCAATTGTTTAGGCCACCTACCCATCCTACTTAGCAGTTGTTTATACCCACCCACCAACCCTACCTGGCAATTGTTTAGCCCACCCCACCTGGCAATTGTTTAGCCCACCTACCCACCCTACATGGCAGTTTTTTAGCCCACCCACCTTACCAGGCACTTGTTTAGCCCACCCACCCTACCTGGCAATTGTTCAGCTTGCCCACCCTACCTGGCAGTTATTTAGCTCACCCATACCTGGCAGTTGCTTAGCCCACCCACCTACCCTACATGGCAATTATTTAGCACACCCACCCACCTTACCCAGCAATTGTTAAATCCACCCACTCACCATACCAGGCAATTGTTTAACCAACCCACCCTACCTGGCAATAGTTTATCCCATCCACCCACCCTACCTGACATTTGTTTAGCCCAATACCTGGCAGTTGCTTAGCCCACCCACCCTACCTGGCAGTTGTTTTGCACACCCACCACCACCCTACCTGGCAATTGTTTAGATCACCCACCCACCTTACCCGGCAATTGTTTAGCCCGACCCACCCAACCTGGCATTTGTTTAGCCCACATACCCTACTTGGCAATTGTTTAGCCAACTCACCCACCTACCCTACCTGGCAGTTGCTTAACCCACCCACCCTACCTGGCAGTTGTTTCGTACAACCACTCACCATACCCGGCAGTTATTTAGCTCACCCATACCTGGCAGTTGCTTAGCCCACCCACCTACCCTACATGGCAATTATTTAGCACACCCACCCACCTTACCCAGCAATTGTTAAACCCACCCACTCACCCTACCTGGTAATTGTTTAACCAACCCACCCTACCTGGCAATAGTTTATCCCATCCACCCACCCTACCTGGCATTTGCTTAACCCACCCACCCTACCTGGCAGTTGTTTCGTACAACCACCCACCCTACCTGGCAGTTATTTAACTCACCCATACCTGGCAGTTGCTTAGCCCACCCACCTTCCCTACCTGGCAATTATTTAGCACACCCACCCACCTTACCCAGCAATTGTCAAACCCACCCACTCACCCTACCTGGCAATTGTTTAACCAACCCACCCTACCTGGCAATAGTTTATCCCATCCACCCACCCTACCTGGCAGTTGCTTAGCCCACCCACCCTACCTGGCAGTTGTTTTGCACACCCACCACCACCCTACCTGGCAATTGTTTAGATCACCCACCCACCTTACCCGGCAATTGTTTAGCCCTACCCACCCAACCTGGCATTTGTTTAGCCCACATACCCTACTTGGCAATTGTTTAGCCAACTCACCCCCCTAACCTACCTGGCAGTTGCTTAACGCACCCACCCTACCTGGCAGTTGTTTCGTACAACCACCCACCCTACCCGGCAATTGTTTAGATCACCCACCTTACCCGGCAATTGATTAGCCCGACCCACCCACTTTCCCTATCTGGCACTTGTTTAGTCCACCCACCTTAAGTGTTCAGGCATGTGGACAGACCGCAGGAGGAGACAGGCTGAGAGGAAGACATTGACCTGGACCAATCAAGCAACGCAGCAGCAAGAAGCTAAGCAAGCACATCGGTCAGTCAGTATCTACAGCATTCTACAGAGTACAAAGTCATGTCACTGACTGTCCTAAAAGGAGCTTACAATCTAATCGCTGCTATATGTATAGTAAGTAGAACATAATTTATTTTTTTTTAGGAGAGGGGGCTTCATTCAAAGTTTTCTGTAGATGTCCACTGTCAGTGAATTACTAACTGCTGCTAAGTTTATGCACATTTGGCCCTGCTCATGACTTATCATTACCGCACCACTTTCCAGTGCATGGACAAGCCAATTTTTGGGGGTCAACTACTCCTGCGGAGGATCTACCACTTGCATCGACCCTCAAAGAAAAATCATCTTGGAGCCAGCCCTGTTTACAATCCACTGCCTCCTAGCTCACTCACCCTATACTGGGTTCCAGCAAGGTAGTCTAGATTGCACACTGCCACTGCAAATTGCACCCTCTTTGGCTAGTCAGTCCTAGATTGATTTGCAGTCAGCTCCACACTTTAGTCAGAAACATCTGATTTGCATGCTTGTTTATTGTCTATGGCTAAATGTATTAGAGGCAGAGAATCAGCAGGACAGCCAGGCAATGTGCATTGTTTAAAAGGAAGTAAATATGTCAGCCCCCATATCCCTCTCACCTCCGGTGTGCTTTCAAGTCTAAAAGACAGAGTCTGTCATGTCATGCTCTTTCTTGATGCAGGAAGTTTTGCTTTTGTTCAGTAACCTGTATAATGCAGTTGTTACATGTATGCATCAAAAAATATTTCTGGGCCTCAGGGAAGGTTGCCATAGACTGTATGGAAAAATATATGCAATATCTAACCACACCCAATTTAGTTATGGCCACACCCACTTATAGCTGCCTGTCAGGGGCCCGCAATTGGTATTTTGTACAGGGGCCCGCTGCTGGCTGTGTCCGCCACTGATTACTACATGCAAAGAATGGAGATGAAGGTGATTATCTAGCTCATACCATCTATGGTGGCCTCACTGGTCCCAATTTTTTTTTCTTCAGTACGTCTACATAGTCTCATAGAAGTCTATTGAAATTGTGCCAATCTTCATTGCCTTGTACAAATTTAGGGGTTGGTTCACACTGCAAGAGTTTTTTGCGCTTGTGATTTGAAAAGTTCTTGCTAATGTAATGCAGTGTGTGTGTTCTCACTTGAGTGATAAGATTTTATAAAAAACCTTCATAGCACTGCATTAGCAAGAGCTTTTCAAATCACTGGTGCTTAAAAAGCTTGTGCAGTGTGAACCAGGACTAACAAAAGCTACCAGAAACAGTCAATTTAAAGAGGTAAAATCTTGTGAAAGTGACAATAAAGTAAGAATTATATACATATACATATTAATTTCCTCTCCCATCACCATTTGATAGTGGGTGGAACTTTGCTTTAATATTACAACTTGGTCATATTTATTAGATCAAACGTATATGAGCTGCAGTTTTCTGCACGTCCTACAATTTCCATTTTTGAAACCCTTTAGCTGGGAATAATTCCAGCTTCTTAAATTTAAACCATCTGTTCATCCAGTAGTGGAATCATTTATGACTTCACGCTCACATAAAATTAGCATTTTTTTAGTTTATGGGCACATTTTTACCAAATATTGTCTAAACTCTCATTTATTTTGTTGGTGCCAGTTCAGTTTAATTTTGAAACAAATTTGATTATTTAAATAGTGTGAAAAAAAGAGTTCACCCTTAAAACGTAAACAATTTTCTGTCTGAAAAGCAGTAAAATAAATGAAACTGTATGTACAGAATGCAATTTAAAGGTATTTTAGCACTAGGAGGAGAGATGTTAGAAAAATACTGTAATACATTTGGCAATAAAACTTGTAGCTTATAGATGAGCACTTCTGGGCAAATGAATTCTGTTCCAGCTGTTCCATAAAAAGTTTAAATTTGACACTGAGATGTTCAGACAAATACATTTGTGTCTATTAGTTTTGATGATGGTGGTTTCAATATAATCCACAATGTCTTTTATGTAGGAAAGATACTGTGCATTGCAGTATTGGTTTGGGAAAGGTTATATTAATAAAGGACAGTCAATAAAGTGTGTTAATATTATTCATCTCATTTGGTCTTATGCTGATTTTGTGGACAAAAGAGGTAGCTGGCAGTAGGAAGCAATTACATTATTTCTTGACTATCATCTCATCATTTTTCCCCCACATTCCTGTCCCTCATTCTCTGGCTCCAATCTGGATGAACATTCTCATCCAGATAGGCTGAGTGCTCTCCCGCCGGCCGCACGCACTCCAGCGCTCGCTTAGAGTTGAGCTGAAATTTTCGTAATTTCGCATTACTAAAATTACGCATGCGAAATTTGCGATTACGATGCGAAATTACAGTAGCGTAATTGCCATTAAAATCGTAATTGAAAATACCGTAAGCGTAATTTTCAACGCGTAATTTCGCGTTTCGTTCATGCCGTAATTTCGCATTAGACGCTACCGTAATTTCGCGTTAAACCGTAACGCTCCGTATAATATAAAAAAGCCGCCGACTTTAAGGGTTAATAGCAAAGCCACCTTAAATGCTAAGAGCCTCAAATTTGGAGAATATATTAAGGAGATCAGGAGGAATAAGAGGAAAATTTTATTTGGGTAATATTTGGTGTGGGAGGTAAACAGCTAATTTTAAATGTAAAATAATGTATTTATTTAATAAACAAAGGATGTGGTTGTAGTTTTACTATTTGGCCACAAGATGGCCATAGTCAAAAAGTCCTGGAAGCAAACGATAACGCTTCCAGGAACATGAATGAGGACAGGAAACTTTTTTTAACTCAGAAAAACCGCAGCCTCTGATAAGAGGGTGTCGTTTTTTCTGCGGTGAACTATAATCCCATTCATTGATCGCTGGGCTAATGGCCGGCTGCGGGAGCGAGCGTAGAGATGAGCGTAATGACGTAATTACGATTTCACGAAATTTCGCGTAATTAGTGTAATTACGATTATGGCCGTAAGTACATAATCGTAATGAAGAAGGATTTTGCGAAATTTCGCGTAAGCGAAATTTTCGCGTAATTTTCGCATTACAATGGGTATTTGTTCATGCCGTAATTTCGCATTAAACGCTACCGTAATTTCGCGTTAAACCGTAACGCTCCGTATAATATAAAAAAGCCGCCGACTTTAAGGGTTAATAGCAAAGCCCCCTTAAATGCTAAGAGCCTCAAATTTGGAGAATATATTAAGGAGATCAGAAGGAATAAGAGGAACATTTTTTTTTTCAAAAAGACCTTATAGTTTTTGAGAAAATCGATGTTAAAGTTTCAAAGGAAAAATGTAAACATTTAAAAACCCGCCGACTTTAACGGTTAATAGCAAAGCCTGCTTAAAGTTTAGGAACACCAAATTCCCAGGGTATATTAAGGGGATCAGTGGGAATAAGAGGAACATTTTTTTTTAAAAAAGACCTTATAGTTTTTGAGAAAATCGATTTTTAAGTTTCAAGGGCGAAAATGTCTTTTAAATGCAGAAAATGTCAGTTTTTTTTGCACAGATAACAATAGTGTATTATTTTCATAGATTCCCCCAAGTGGGAAGATTTTTACTTACTTCGTTCTGAGTGTGGGAAATATAAAAAAAAACGATGTGGGGTCCCCCCTCCCAGACCTCTTTAACCCCTTGTCCCCCATGCAGGCTGGGATAGCCAGAATGCGGAGCACCGGCCGTGTGGGGCTCCGCACCCTGACTATACCAGCCCGCATGGTCCATGGATTGGGGGGTCTCGGAAGGGGAGGGGCAGCCAAGCTTTCCCCTCCCCCTCCGAGCCCTTGTCCAATCCAAGGACAAGGGGCTCTTCTCCACCTCCGATGGACGGTGGAGGTGGAGGCCGCGATTTCCTGGGGGGGGGGGGGGTTCATGGTGGAATCTGGGAGTCCCCTTTAAAAAGGGGTCCCCCAGATGCCCACCCCCCCTCCCAGGAGAAATGAGTATAGAGATACTTGTACCCCTTACCCATTTCCTTTAAGAGTTAAAAGTAAATAAACACACAAACACTTAGAAAAAGTATTTTAATTGAACAAAAAACATAACCACGAAAAAAGTCCTTTAATATTCTTAATTAACCATTAATACTTACCTGTCCCTTTAAATAAATGATCCCTCGAAATAGCCTCGGAAATGTTCTATCAGTTACAATGTAACAAAGTTATTACAATGTAACAACTTTGTTACATTGTAACTACGCCGCACCCGACGTCACTCGCCGCTCAGCCGCCGCATACGCGTCCGTGCAGGACGCTTAGTCCCCGCTGGCCCCCGCTCTCCACCCCGCCCACATCTGTCACCCACATGTCACCCACATGTGGGTGACATGTGGGTGACATGTGGGAGAGGCGGGGAGGGCAGCGGGAGCTGCGGGGATTTAGCGTCCTGCACGGACCCGACAGAGCTCTGAGCTATATAGCTCAGAGCTCTCTAAGCATCTTTGTATTTGGGCTCCAAGGAGCCCCATTGGTCCTTAGCAGACCAATGGGGTTCCTTCTGATTTGAAGGAACCCCATTGGTCTGCTAAGGACCAATGGGGCTCCTTGAAGCCAAAATACAAAGATGCTTTAGAGAGCTCTGAGCTATATAGCTCAGAGCTCTGTCGGGTCCGTGCAGCGCAGACGCGTATGCGGTGGCGGCGAGTGACGTCGGGTGCGGCGTAGTTACAATGTAACAAAGTTGTTACATTGTAATAACTTTGTTACATTGTAACTGATAGAACATTTTCGAGGCTATTTCGAGGGATCATTTATTTAAAGGGACAGGTAAGTATTAATGGTTAATTAAGAATATTAAAGGACTTTTTTCGTGGTTATGTTTTTTGTTCAATTAAAATACTTTTTCTAAGTGTTTGTGTGTTTATTTACTTTTAACTCTTAAAGGAAATGGGTAAGGGGTACAAGTACCTCTATACTCATTTCTCCTGGGAGGGGGGGTGGGCATCTGGGGGACCCCGTTTTAAAGGGGACTCCCAGATTCCACCATGAACCCCCCCCCCCCCCCAGGAAATCGCGGCCTCCACCTCCACCGCCCATCGGAGGTGGAGAAGAGCCCCTTGTCCTTGGATTGGACAAGGGCTCGGAGGGGGAGGGAAAGCTTGGCTGCCCCTCCCCTTCCGAGACCCCCCAATCCATGGACCATGCGGGCTGGTATAGTCAGGGTGCGGAGCCCCACGCGACCGGTGCTCCGCATTCTGGCTATCCCAGCCTGCATGGGGGACAAGGGGTTAAAGAGGTCTGGGAGGGGGGACCCCACGTTGTTTTTTTTTATATTTCCCACACTCAGAACGAAGTAAGTAAAACTCTTCCCACTTGGGGGAATCTATGAAAATAATACACTATTGTTACCTGTGCAAAAAAACCTGACATTTTCTGCATTTAAAAGACATTTTCGCCCTTGAAACTTAAAAATCGATTTTCTAAAAAACTATAAGGTCTTTTTGAAAAAAAAAATTTCCTCTTATTCCCACTGATCCCCTTAATATACCCTGGGAATTTGGTGTTCCTAAACTTTAAGCAGGCTTTGCTATTAACCGTTAAAGTCGGCGGGTTTTTAAATGTTTACATTTTTCCTTTGAAACTTTAACATCGATTTTCTCAAAAACTATAAGGTCTTTTTGAAAAAAAGAATTTTCCTCTTATTCCTTCTGATCTCCTTAATATATTCTCCAAATTTGAGGCTCTTAGCATTTAAGGGGGCTTTGCTATTAACCCTTAAAGTCGGCGGCTTTTTTATATTATACGGAGCGTTACGGTTTAATGCGAAATTACGGTAGCGTTTAAAGGGACTCCGAGCAGTGCAGAAACTATGGAAAGATGCACATCATTTTAAAGCTCTCTTTCTCCTCTTTCCAATGATATATAAACCGCCGCCCTACGCCTTTTAGTTTTCGCTATTTTCGCGATTGAAATTGCCGCGGCCGCTATTTCGATCGCGAAAATAGAGAAAACTAAAAGGCGTAGGGCGACGATGTAGGTGTCGTCAGAAAGAGGAGAAAGAGAGCTTTAAAATGATATCCATCAAGCCATAGTTATATTGTATTACACAGGGCGACTTTTTGTCAAAGTCAGCAGCTGAATTCAGCAGAATGGAGCTGCTGACACTGGGGAAAGTGTCGTCCTGTGTAATACAATATAACTATGGAAAGATGAATATAATTTTAAAGCTCTCTTTCTCCTCTTTCTGGCAACACCTAAATCGTTGCCCTACACCTTTTAGTTTTCTCTATTTTCGCGATCGAAATCGCGGACGCGTCAATTTCAATCGCGAAAATAGCGAAAACTAAAAGGCGTAGGGCGGCGGTTTATATATCATTGGAAAGAGGAGAAAGAGAACTTTAAAATGATGTGCATCTTTCCATAGTTTCTGCACTGCTCGGAGTCCCTTTAATGCAAAATTACGTCATGAACAAATACCCATTGTAATGCGAAAATTTCGCTTACGCGAAATTTCGCAAAATCCTTCTTCATTACGATTATGTACTTACGGCCATAATCGTAATTACACTAATTTCGCGAAATTTCGCGAAATCGTAATTACGTCATTACGCTCATCTCTACGCTCACTCCCGCAGCCGGCCATTAGCCCAGCAATCAATGAATGGGATTATAGTTCACCGCAGAAAAAACGACACCCTCTTATCAGAGGCTGCGGTTTTTCTGAGTTAAAAAAAGTTTCCTGTCCTCATTCATGTTCCTGGAAGCGTTATCGTTTGCTTCCAGGACTTTTTGACTATGGCCATCTTGTGGCCAAATAGTAAAACTACAACCACATCCATTGTTTATTAAATAAATACATTATTTTACATTTAAAATTAGCTGTTTACCTCCCACACCAAATATTACCCAAATAAAATTTGTAATAAAAAAAAATAAAAATAAATTACAATTGAAAAAAACAAAACAAAAACATAAATAGTTACCTAAGGGTCTGAACTTTTTAAATATGCATGTCAAAGGAGTATATTAATATAATTTTTTAAATTATGGGCTTGCAAATAATGATAGACGCAAATTGAAAAAATGCACCTTTATTTCCAAATAAAATATCAACGCCATGCATTGTGATAGGGACATAATTTCAATGGTGTAATAAGCAGGACAAGTGGGCAAATAAAATACATGGGTTTTATTTATGGTAGCATGTATTAATTTCAAACTATAATGGCCAAAAACTGAGAAATAATGATTTTTTTTCCAGTTCTTTCTTCATATTACTGTTAAAATGGATTTAGAATAAAATAATTCTTAGCAAAATGTACCACTTAAGGAAAGCCTAATTGGTGGCAGAAAAAACAAGACATAGATCAATTCATAGTGAGGAGTAGTGATAAAGATATTGGCAAATAATAGAAGGTGAAAGTTGCTCAGATGCAAAAAAATGAACAACCCTGTGGGCTGAAGTGGTTAAAGTGAACCTCCAGAATAAAAATCTACTCATCAGCACTGAAAAGGCTTGGTCTTTCTTTAACAGTTTCTCAGCATTGAAACTTTGTTTTTATTACCTAAGCCTAATTATTAGCTGCACAGATGCTAAGCTCCGCCCCATCAAAGAAAACTGCCCCAGAATTTTTCCCCTGATGCTGTGCAAAGCATGATAGGTTTTCCTATGTTGTTGTTCTCATTACCTAGCAACTGGGAGGGGTGATCAGGACACAGGACAGTTGGAACTGTGTCTCATGCTCCCTGTCACCTCCTTTCAACCATAAAGATGGCTGCCCCCATGAAATCAAACATTTGCCTGTTCTTTTAAAACAAGGTGGGTAAGAGATTATATTACCTATCTATTTTAATTAACATAACTAATGTAACTTAATGACAGTATGTTTGTTTAGGCGGAAGTTCCTCTTTAAGCTGAACACTCTGCACTATGTATCTGAATTCAGGGTTTATTCTGGACACTTCTAACACTGTGCACAGAGCCTATAATCTGACTTACTGTAAGTCCAGCCCAAACACTTCCTGATACTAATAATAGTAGTAAATTAGTTAATCACAAGCATATAAAAATAATGTAGGTACAGGTGCAATTTCAGTGTATTGAGGGCTTTTGTGAATCAGGTACAAAATATCTTCTTGCAAAGGTAAAGAGCAATCTTTGATCAACATTGGCTGGCTGCCCCAATTCATAGGTTTCAGAGCAAATGTGGTAATGGAATAACGTAAAGATAGAATCTGCTCTCTTTACTGGCACAAAACCCAAGGAACCAGTCCTTACCAGCAGTGTAAGGACAAGAGACCCATATATTTGTGTGTTTTCCTCCACTCCACTATGCTTCCCCAGTCAACACCTACACTACTACCTCACCTGCTAACCCCTTCTTTTTCTCCCCCAGTGTTTCCACCCAACTACTCTCTAGATAGTAAGCTCACAAGGGCAGGGCCATCTCCCTTGTGTTTCCTGTTTCTGTGCATTTTATGAAATGAACATCCATCAGTAGTGGTGATGTTTTTCAAAATTGTATGCATCTGTACTTGTATCACTGGTTGTCCTGAGTGCATATTATGTTGAACTGCTCATGTATCTATGCTCCCCTTTATTGTATGTTTTGTACATTGTACAACACTATGGAAGATGTCTGCACTATATAAATAAAAATAATAATGTGTGCTTTATGTCATCTGTACTACCATCCACACTGTATGGTACCCTGCATTCTTTCTGTGTTAATCATCTATTCATCTCATCCACATTGTGATAACCTCCCTCCTTACTTACCCGTCCTACTCATCCTTAAAATATCTTCTCCATATATATCCTTTCTACTCACCCATGCCCTGTGCTACATCTGACCCCTCACCTACCTTTTCTAACAAACCCCACTGCATAACCTACCTTCCATATCTATCACAAAAGATAATACTACTTATCTGTACTATTATATTTACTCCACTTTGTTCCCCTGTGTTTTGCACATCCTCTGTGTTCTTCCACCTCCTCCTGTTCTCCCTAATTTAACTGGTTTCTCTTTATCTCTGCTCTCATAGAGCTATAGACATGCAACCTGCAGTTATATTACTTCTTGTTTATATTAAGGTGAAATTTGCATTTATACATTACCTGTCCCTATACACCCCGGCTGGCACGGCTATGCACTGGCAGCGTGTATGGGAAGTTTAACGGACAGCTGCGGATTCGGAAGAGGATGGGCACTGTGACAAAGGACAGGTAATGTATAAATGCACATACATATACATTTCTACATTAGGTGAACAGAGCCGGGTGTTTTGTCACTCATCCCGATGTCGTTTGCCATTACCTCCACAGACCCGACCAACCACAATGGCCCGACATCTTGCAGTATATCCGACTAATTAATGCGATCAATTTCAGGCCAAAATTGGTTGCAATGTTGATTGGCATGCACTTGGCATGCACTTGGCAGTATCGATTTTCATCCGATTCGATTACAATAATTGGAAGATTGATTTATGGCCACCTCAAGTTTCAAACAAGGTTCATTTCAAAATAAACAAGAAAGAGTCAGGCACTCAGTGCACACAGGCTTCCAAAAAAGCAAGGCTCATCTCATTGTGAAACGGTCCCACTGGCACCCACTGGCACCCACAGATTTCTCCCTCACCTCAGCAGCAGTACGATAAGTACCTTTATTGTTTAATTGAACGTTTGATGTTGAACAATTCACCTTCATACCTGTACACTTGCTACGTTCAATTAAAGGCTACAGTGCCAGACCACCATTTTCTCTACAGTTTGTTTATCAACAAAGGTTAATTTCAAACCTTGCATGTGCCAGTGCTCAAATTAAAAGAAGAAAATAATCCATTCCTAGTTTTCATCCAGCCCAGTTACCTCACTCTCCTTTTTTTCTGTCAATAAACCCCATTTTATTGAGCACTAGTTTGACATGAAGTGCACAGAGGACCAGAGACTGCAGGTGAACCATAGCTCAGAATAGATCAATGACTAATGAAACAAGCAGAACAAAGTCTTTTGTGAAATTCTAAACTGCCATTATGAGTTGCCGTCATGCACAGTATGTAGCTGTTATATGTCTAGTAAGTGCATGATCACAGGTTTACTGTGACTTGCACTGACTTGTGTCCTTAGCAGAAAGCCAGGAAGTAGTTAACGTAAATGTATTTATTACCCATAGCAAACAGCTTCCAAAGTTACACCTGGTTACCCATTTCAAGCTATAACAATATTTTAGCCATACTGTAAGTCAGCATCGCAGACTAGGGATTAGCATTCAAAATGAATGAAGTTGGATTCACAACACATCTGCCTAATTTGCTTATGGTGAATCTTTTGTGAATTGGCCAAAATGTGTTATGATGCAAATTTTCCATTGAGGTCTATTGTGTTTTATTGCAAAGTAATACATGCTATCATAACTTGCTGATTCAGGGCTGATGGTGAGAATGTGTCAAAAATATTTTTAAAAGACCTTGTCATTTTAGAGAAAATACGTTCTAAATCTTTGACCAATTGAACCACTTGACCTCCAATGGTTTTTAAAAATAATGAAAATGTATTTCATTTTTCTATGGTAAGGTGAATAATAGGGTATTTGGATGTGGTTTTACTTTTTGGCCACAAGATGGAGATACAGAATTGTGTGTTCTAAAAATAGAAACAGAGCCAAGTGTTTATTATTTGTTTAGATTTATGTATAACAGGTGTTTGTAAACAAGGACGTAGAAAAGCGTAGCAAGGGATGCAAAGTGGTTAAAATGTTTTTGGCTCAATGCAAGAGTCACTTTTTTTAAGAATTGAGCACCATAAGTGGAGCAAAATAGTGTGCCCCTACATTAGTACCCTTTAACCAATAAAGCTATGTACACATATTATAATAAACCAGGTAGGACAATAAAGAGATCCCCAGACGAGAAAACTAGTGCGTATATGGGAGGCTCCCTTCAACATCTAAACATATGGCATGCTGGATCCTAAGCAATGTATGCTTGTCTGGATAGTACTGGTTAAGGGCTCTGTCCCTGACACAGGAAACCAGGGTTCGAATCTCTGCTCTTCCTGTTCAGTAAGCCAGCACCTATTCAGTAGGATACCTTGGGCAAGAGTCCCTAATGCTGCTCTTGCTTATAGAGTATGCCCTAATGGCTGCACCTCTGGTGCTGTGAGCCAGGAGAAAAGCATGATATAAATGTTCTGTCTTGTCTGTGTGTCCACAGTCTGTACAGCCTCGCACGCACGCACGCACGCACGCACGCACGCACGCACGCACGCACGCACACACACACACACACACACACACACACACACACACACACACACACACACTGAACAAATAAACGCTCAAACATGTTATTCCCAAATAGTTTTATTGTGTGCCTAGAAATTCAATATCTCTCTCTTATGGAACTAAAGCTGTTCTGTTTGCTTCTTTAAATGTTATATTCATACATTATACATTTTTCATCATTAGAGATGCAATTTATCTCATCTGTGACTATTAGGATTAACTATATGCAAACACATACTATTTATAAGTCTGAGCAATGCACAATCATACTGATTAGACCCCAACAAGAAGCAAAATGTTGCAGTAATTGCGTTCTCAAGTGATTTTCTGCTAAGACTGAAGACTTAAAATTTTTGCACATGCTTTCTTTGATAGAAGGTGTATTATAATGAGAAAACATATCATGCTTATGACTAGTTAAATTAAAATTCAGATCACTATCACATCATCATTATTACTGCTCAAAAGAAAATGTGTGGATTTATCAGTGACTGTCTTCGATGACATTAGGAAGTAAATTTGCAGGACAATCAGCTATTTACAAACTCCTGAGTATTAATTAACTGTACAAAGATGAAACATAAGAATAAGGCAACCTTGCGAAAGCAGTTAGATTATTGGCAATGTGCTGCTGTTTTAGTCTGTGAACCTAGTACAGTACCATATCTAATTATAAACTCACTGTGTTACGTCAGAAATTGTGAGCCCTGTTTGAATACCTAAGGAATTGTACTACAAATGTAAATTTGAGCCATTGATTACATTTAGATATTCTATTGACTGATATTTCCAGTGAGGGTATATAATATGGGAAGCACTTGATCAAATCTGCCTGTAACTGGTAGATAAGCTGCTGGGGTTTGTGAATTTCTTTAGCCTAGTTAACTGCTTAGCTATTTGATTTAGTAGACTTTTCTCTGGAGCTTTTTCAAAGGAAATGTTTTCTTACCTTATCTACAAAGTTCTTATTAATCAGTCCACCTAGCAAGTGAACGAATACTAAGAATAAATAAGAAAAGTAATGGTGAAATTGAGTTCATTTGGAGCATTTTTAGTTCTTTTTTGCTTGCAGGGACTAAAAAGCATTTTTATCAATGAGGTATGGACATATCTCCAGAATATGGAATTTGTTGAACTGCAGATTATATCTCCAAATGTTGAACTCCAAGAATGATTCCGATTGGTAACTTAAATCCCCAACAGGTAATCCCAGTTTTTTTAGGGACTCCCATACATTTAAGGATAGCCATATAAAGCAGAGAAGGGTGCCATGACATAAAGCATCTTCTCATTGGTCCACCGATTTGACCAATGAGAATCCTCCACAACAAAGATTCTCAGTGATCCAGTTTAATGAACCACAAGCAGTTGCAGCTCAAGCTTTAGATTTCTTTGGGGAAAGAGGGGCACCATTGTTAGCTCTTGCTGTCCACTGTGGCAAAGGACCAGACAAAAATATACCCAAAAATATGCTATTACAGTATGTAGCGTGAACTCAACACATTTTATATGCCATGCACCATGTGGCCTCACACACTTTAGTTAAGTGGAGTGGGGGCAGGGAGTTACAATGGCAGCAGCATTATTTACCTCCCCCTAGCCAGAACTAGGCCAAACAGGCCCCAGGAATAGCAATTCATTTGGGCCCTCCTTTCCTGCCTCCCAGTTTAGTTGCTAAAAGTATGTTCAGGGAAGTTGGAAGATCTGGAAGTTTGGCTTTTATCTGTAGGCCTCACTACTGTTATCAGAAAATGGTGTGGTTCCAGATATCAAGATTAAAGGGATTTTGTGGGTTTTTTCTTTTGAAACAAAAACTGACACTGACCTGGTGGTTCTACCGGCCTCCTGCAGCTGTCATGTTCCTGCGCCGTACTCTGTGATCCTCTGTTCCACGCCACCGGTCACCATCTAATTATTTGTCTAACTAATAAAATTACAAATACAACTGTGCCTGCGTGGACATCCTTGCTCCTGCTTGCCTCTGCAGGAGCTTCCTGCACAGGCGCAGTACAAAGTTTTCTTCTACTGTACCTGCGCAGTAAGCTCCTGGAGATGCGAGCGGGAGTGAGTATGTGCGTGGCCACAGCTGCGCAGGCACAGTTGTATTCATCTAGATGAATAATTCGACGGTGACTGGTGGTGTGGAACAGAGGATCGTAGAGGACAGCGCAGGCACATGGCAGCTGCAGGAGGCATTATAAACCCCAGGGAAGTGTCAGTTTTTGTTTAAAAAAAACACATAACCCCTTTAATCAGTTGGGTTCCCTGGTACCAGAATTTAATAGCCACTATGACCCCTAGATACATAAATTAAGTAGTCATTGCCTCTTGAGATATAATAAGTCAGTAGCCTTGTGCCTCCAGTTAAAGGAATTAAGAAGTCACATGCTTGCAGATAGCTTAATTAAGTAGGCACATGCTTCCAGACAAAATAATTAAGTGGTCACATGCCTTTAGGTAAAACAAAAAACAAAAGTGTCCCCTATATACAGAAATGAAATAACTCTGCTCCGAGATGCAAGAATTAAGTAGTCATGTTTCCCCATATAAATTAATTAACTAGTCGTGTGCCCCTAGATATCAGTATCATGCATCCAGATGTGCCCTCAGCCCCCTAGTTAGTTATTCATGTGAAGTTGTTTTTAATTCATATGGCAGAGTCAAGTCATTTTCACTTGATGCTATATTCTAAATCAAACCATGCAACTCCATATTTGCTTGCATTATTGATCAGATCCTCATTTTAACTTGTTTTAAGACACACATAAGCCATTCCTTTTACATGATAAGTAACAAGTGTATTGTATTCTTGATAAGAGCCTTATTTTAGCTTGTTTTAAGCGCACTTAACTATAAGTATAGCAACACTTTTGTTCAATAATTGCACACAGCAGTCATATCAAACATACGACTCAATAAGCACATTATTATGCGCTGGTGTCTCATGTAATGAAAATATATTTCACAGATCTAAGAGGTGATGCAACGCTAAATAAAAAGCAGAATATTCCCAGTCCTTCTTTTCTCTATCAAGTACAAAAGAAATGTTATTTTGCTTCCTATCTAAGTCACTCTGCAAGTAGAAATGGAAGCAGAGGGAACCCCACTGAGTCAGTGAAGTATTTTAGTTACCGTACAAAGAACTGACTTTGAGCTGAACAAGTATCACAGATAGCTGGCTGGGAACATATCAAGGATCTGTAATGCTAATGATACATTTAGCATACCATCTGTCTAAATTATATTATATGGTAATAAAAACAAAGCTCCATTGCTTACTCTGTAACACCTAATACATTACACTGGCAGAGTGTATATTGCTCTAGTAAGAAGTACTGATTAGGGTGATCATTATAAAGCTTCCTCCTATGGATGTAGTTTTCCACAATTATCAATTCTGGAGAGTGAAGAACAGTATGCAATAGACTGATAAAATGAGGCCCAGGACATCAGGCTGATTGCTGCTTCACTAAAGCTTTATAGCATTTCTGGCTGTTGAAGCAAGTAAAGCAGCAGGCAAAGACAAAAAAAATTTAAACAAACAGTTGGAGGGAACATTTGCTTTTCAGATTGAAACCACATGATATTTCTGTCTCTGTACATAAAAAAGGTTTCATCTGTTGGTAAAAGACCAGGACTTTTTCGCATTACATAATGAATGAAGTACAAGCAAAGAGTCTCAGAGGCTGTCAAGTAAATTCAGTGTGGACTGTCGGCTGCAATCAAAAACCAAATTTCCTAAGGCAAAGTTGTTAATGTCACAAAGTAGCTTCCATCTTTTGATAGTTGTGGACCAAAAATTACATTACATGCTGGGCTACTCATATACCTTCTGGAAAAATAGAATGCTCAAACCAGTTTTATCCTGTATTGTGAACCTTTCTAAACAGCTATAGAAGCCGTAAAATCATAAAATAGTAATAAAATATAAAGTACCCTGTTCACATCTATTTTTGACGAAAGCATGAAAAAACAATTAATCTTCAGCCTCCAACCAGAATTTATTTTCTGACTCCACCTGCAATGTTCCTGTGTATGTTTAGTGGTTACAAAGCTATTACAATCTTGCACACACATGAAATACATCATTGGCTAAAATTTGAAAGGCAGTTATTTTTTTATTATGTGTTTACTAACAAAATAATTATAATGTCTTATCTGTTTTTTATTACAGATGGCACAAACTGTTCAGCCGGTGAATAGTTCACAGCAAACGAGAGGTGTTTGCTGTTCACATTTAACGCAATAAAAAAAAAAAAATAATTTACATTTTTAATATTGACTTTAATGGCAGGTGCATGGCCAGTATATCCATTTGCAGGCTATGTGGATGGAGACAGTGGGTACAAGAGATAAAACAAATTCAAAAAGACCTTATAGTTTTTGAGAAAATCAATTTTAAAGTAAACCAGAGCTGACATAATATGAAAAAGTGATACTTACCCTGGGCTTCCTCCAGCCACATAAGCATGTGTGAGTTTTAAAACTTTTTTTATGTTTAGAGTGTGGGAAGCGAAAAAAAAAAAAAAGATGTCGGGTCCCCCCCCCCTCTATCGAGCCTCTTTAACCCCTTGTCCCCTTGCAGGCTGGGATAGCCAGTAGGGCTTCGCACCCTGAGCTATACCAGCCCGCATGGTCCATGGTATGGGGGGCTTTGGGGGAGAAGGCCTCCCCTTCCCCTCAGAGCCCTTGTTGAATCCATGAACAAGGGGCTCTTCCCCACCTCCAGTGCCCCAGGAGGAAGTGGGGGCTGACAACGCCCTGGGGGGGAGTTATGGTGGCATCTAGGAGTCCCCTTTAGGAAGGGAACCCCCAGATGCCTGCCCCCCTCCCAGGAGAAATGAGTATAGGGGTACCCATTTCCACAAAGGGTTAAAAGAAATAGAAATGCAACAATGGAGAAAGTCCTTTAATATTCTTAATTAACCAGAAATACCAGAGGCGCTATACCCAGAGGCGCTATACCACATATAAACACTCTTAGAGTTGCTCCTTCTTGTATTTTTGCCTGAGGAAGTGGTCGTGAGACCCGTGAAATGCGTTGCAGATCTTTTGGAGTAAGAAATAAATGTAATTTGTATATTACACATTATGTTTTCTTTTGTGGGGAGGTAAGTCCACCATTCACCTGCCATTTAAGTCTATGGAACCCTCTGCAAATAGCAGGTTTGTGAACATTTTCAGAAACTTGCGATTGTTATTCGTGACCTGAAAATTTGATGTTTGGGCCATCTCTATTTTTTATCTCATCTTTAAACAGCCCTTAATTTTCTGTGTTTTTGTTTTGTTTTTACTTGGAAAGTGCTGAAGAGTTATTCTAAAGGCAAGGTGAGAAATAGATTTAAATATATATATATATATATATATATATATATATATATATATATATATATATATATATATATATATACACTGTATATAATTTTTGTCAGTTAAATATATCCTATAGGAGACACACACAGTGATATTTGAGAAGTGAAATAAAGTTTATTGGATTTACAGAAAGTGTGCAATAATTGTTTAAACAATATTAGGCAGGTGCATAAATTTGGGCACCCCAAAAAAGAAATGAAATTAATATTTACTAGATCCTTCTTTTGCAGAAATTACAGCCTCTCAACACTTCCTGTAGATTCCAATGAGAGTCTGGATTCTGGTTGAAGGTATTTTGGACCATTCCTCTTTATAAAACATCTCTAGATCATTCAGGTTTGATGGCTTCCTAGCATGGACAGCTGTCTTTAACTCACAAAACAGATTTTCAATTATATTCTGGTGTGGGGGCTGAGATGGCCATTCCAGAATGTTGTAGTTGTTCCTCTGCATGAATGCCTTAGTGGATTTTGAGCAGTGTCTAGTGCCGTTGTCTTGTTGAAAGATCCAGGCCCGACGCAGCTTCAGCTTTGTCACTGATTCCTGGACATTGGTCTCCAGAATCTGCTGATACTAAGTGGAATCCATGCGTCCCTCAACTTTAACAAGATTCCCAGTCCCTGCACTGGCCACACAGCCCCACAGCATGATGGAACCACCACCATATTTTACTGTAGGTAGCAGATGTTTTTCTTGGAATGCTGTGTTATTTTTCCTCCATGCATAATGCCCCTTGTTATGCCCCAATAACTAAATTTTATTTTCATCAGTCCACAGCACCTTATTCCAAAATGAAGCTGGCTTGTCCAAATGTGCTTTAGCTTACCTCAAGCGGCTCTGTTTGTGCTGTGGGCGGAGAAAAGTCTTCCTCTGCATCACTCTCGCATACAGCATCTCCTTGTGTAAAGTGTGCCGCATGGTTGAACGATGCACAGCGACTTCATCTGCAGCAAGATAGTGTTGTAGGTCTTTGGTGCTGGTCTGTGGGTTGAGTATGACTGTTCTCACCATTCGTCGCTTCTGTTTATTCAAGATTTTTCTTGGTCTGCCACTTTGAGCCTTAACTTGAGCTGAGTCTGTGGACTTCCATTTCCTCAATATGTTTCTAACTGTGGAAACAGACAGCTGAAATCTCTGAGACACCTTTCTGTATCCTTCCCCTAAACCATGATGGTGAACAATCTTTGTCTTCAGGTCATTTGAAGGTTGTTTTGAGACCCCCATGTTGCTACTCTTCAGAGAAAATTAAAAGAGGAGGGAAACTTATAATTGACCCCCTTAAATACTCTTTCTCATAACTGGATTCACTTGTGTATGTAGGTCAGGGGTCACTGATCTTCCCAAGCCAATTTATACAAACGATTTATACAGGAAAATCATGACAATTAACAATGTTGCCCAAACTTTCGCATATATATGTTACTGGTTGAACTCGATGGGCGTATGTCTTTTTTCAACCAAAATAACTATGTAACTATATATACATATATATACAGGAGCATATTGTGATAAAGTTCATTGTTTTCTGTAATGTACTGATAAACATTAGACTTTCATATATTTTAGATTCATTACACACAACTGAAGTAGTTCCAAGCCTTTTATTGTTTTAATATTGATTATTTTGGAATACAGCTCATGAAAACCCAAATTTCCTATCTCCAAAAATTAGCATATTTCATCCGACCAATAAAAGAAAAGTGTTTTTAAAACAAAAAAAGTCAACCTTCAAATAATTATGTTCAGTTATGCACTCAATACTTGGGCCCATATGCAATTCACTTTTTCACCTGAGTTTTCTCCTAAGAGATAATATTCCATCTTCAAGTTAGAATACATTTTCAGCATTTTGGAATGGAAAACATTCCAAAATGTAGGTGAAAAGTACTGTCAATATTATTTGATGTATTTTCTTGCTTGCTGGTGGTGTGAAAATCATTTTATTGACAAGTTTAAAAATATCACCTAGGAGAAAACTCAGGAGATAAAATGAATTGCATATGGGCCCTGGTCGGGAAAACGTTATGGAGATGAAGATTTCATTTTTCAGCACGACCTGGTACCTGCTCACAGTGCCAAAACCACTAGTAAATGGTTTACTGACCATAGTATTACTGTGCTCAATTGGCCTGTCAACTCTCCTGACCTGAACTCCATTGAGAATCTGTGGGATATTGTGAAGAGAAAGTTGAGAGACGCAAGACCCAACACTCTGGATGAGCTTAAGGCCGCTATCGAAGCATCCTGGGCCTCCATAACACCTGAGCAGTGCCACAGGCTGATTGCCTCCATGCCACGCCGCATTGAAGAAGTCATTTCTGCAAAAGGATTCCCGACCAAGTATTGAGTGCATAACTGAACATAATTATTTGAAGGTTGACTTTTTTTGTTTTAAAAGCACTTTTATTTTATTTTAGTCGGATGAAATATGCTAATTTTTTGAGATAGGAATTTTGTGTTTTCATGAGCTGTATGCCAAAATCATCAATAATAAAACAGTAAAAGGCTTGAACTACTTCAGTTGTGTGTAATGAATCTAAAATATATGAAAGTCTAATGTTTATCAGTACATTACAGAAAATAATGAACTTTATCACAATATGCTAATTTTTTTTAGAAGATCCTGTAATATATAAATTATATATATATATATATAATTTATTCAAATATTTCCCATGATTATGATGGTATGCATCGTTGACTAACTGAAGCATATCTAAAAAATGTATATGAGTTCTGAGTTTTGATTAATGTAAGCTTGAGATAGATGCAATTATAACTGATGTTTGCATGCTTCAACAAATTGATCTTTGAGCTACATGTTAGATGAGACACAGGACATATTTGTATGGAGCTGAAGCAGGCTCCTTGTGCATATAGCTGAATCAATAATTCAAGTTTTATGTATGGATTTACTTAAGATGTACAGGAATCTAAGTGTAAGAGTACAGGGCAATGACAGTAATTCAAGTCCATTTTTTTCAATTGAAGCCCCACCTTAAATGTTTTCTTAGCACTATATAAGAACTTCGTGATAAACTTGTTTATGTCTATGTAGAAGCTAGCTCATTAGCTAATATCCAATAAATCACAGTTGAAGTACCTGATTAGAAACCCACAACCTGGCCACTTCCTGATGTATAGACTGCCATTGCTGCAGGCAGCCATTTTTACAGAGAAATTTAGTCTGAACCAGCCTATTGTGTGAACCTACTTTATTGTGGTGTGAAGAGCAGGATTATGCAATCTAAGCAGCAGCTCCACCCATGAACAGGGATGGACAAACATCACTAAAGAATTTTTGCAGACTGTTTAATAATTTTAGCATGAAAATTCTCAAACCAAATGTTCACAGTGATCCCCATTGAACCTTAATGGCAGGCAAACTTCTAAAACCTTCAGGGCATCGGGGGTGCTCGGATACCTCTTTTTGATATCTGGGTTGTTCCAGATCCAGATAGTAAAAAATCGGGATAAATCCAGATATCTGGATTTGAACTGAAATGGCTGTAAATTAACATCAGGAGGTTCCAGACAGCAGTCGTGTAGCCCACATTGTGTCCAATACACAACTGGGATATCACATTTTTTAACACAGACATCTCAAAAAAATTAAACAGTTTTTTTTTCAACAAAATACAGCTATTTTAGTGGCTGGTGACAGTGGTAGCTGGTGACAGTGGCAGACTGGCAGCAGAAGATTCCTTCTGTGTGGTGGGTAGAGATCTCTGTTGTAGAGTTGGTGGTGGCCTGCTCATCCACCATCAGCTCCATCACAGGCTCAACGTCTTTCTCCTCCAATGTGCGCCAACGACCCTGCTGGAAAATGGCCGCTACACGCTGCTGCACCTCTGCAATGTGACTCCCCCTAACAGCTGGGCATCCAGTGCGTCCACAGCCAGTGGCTAGCAGCGGAATGGACACTAACGCAGCAGAACTGCCGACGGTGGCGGCAATGCTGCTCCCTCTCCTCTTGCCCTTGCTTTTCATGCTGCCCCTCCCCTGGCTGCCAGTGCCAGCAGACATAGTACAACTTTATATGTGTCAAAATGAAGGGGTACTTGTACTTTATTCAAATCAGTAGTACTAGTAGATAGTAGCAGTAGTAGAACTTCAACTAATGGATTGACAGCAGAGTAGCACACACTAACTGTCTGTCTATCTGTCACACTGTAACAGCACTGCAATTAAAGTAAGCTAACTCAATACAAATTAACTATACATAACTGGTAGTAGTAGACTAGTTGTAGTAGTACTAGTAGATAGACTAGCAGTAGTACAGTAACCTAATCCCTAATAACCTACAAGCTATACTGTAGCTAATGCTGGCAGCAGGCCTAGCCTGTGCACACAGCAGGCCCTAACCTAGCCTAGCAGCTACAGCACTGAGTCTGACTGTCACACTGACTAAAATCAAAATACAAGCTAGCTAACTAAAAAAACAATAAAATACTGGTGTAGTACAAGTGTTTAGGAGAAAAAAACGCTAGGTTTAACTCAGTAATACAGCATTTGCTTAGCCAATAGCACTGGAGATGTATCTCAGTGAGCAGTCACAAGCAAGGACGAGATTCTCATCATGGCGCCCACCTTTTATACTGGAGGGGCTGGCCATGGTTCCCCTCTGTGATTTGTTACTAGGGCTTCAGCAGGGAGCCCTCTGATTGGCTCAATGATGTCATGGACGTCATCTTTGTAGTTACGCTATCCGGATCCGGGTACCCGAACTAGGTATCTGGACTGATTTCCAGATACCTAACAGGTATCTGAGTTATTTTTTTTATTGTATTGTCCTAAAAGACGGACTGATGCCCCAGCGGACTATATCTACTTAATTAAACATGCTATCATAATCATATAAGAATTCCTCCACATGCACCATGTCAACAAAGACAATATACTAAAACCAAGGAAAGAGATTGACTCTTGGGTGCATGTGAGGTTATTAATAGAAAACTTTAATAATCACTAGTATAATCATACATTACACACATTCTAAAACCCAAGATTAATAAACACAGAAGGGAAAAGGGGGAAAAGGAGATTTTGGCCTACTGGACATGTATAGCTAGCTTGGCACCAGAGAGAAAAATGGGGCTGCATTCCCCTGAATCTGAATGTTCTTGATTCAAAAAACCCTGACCCGTAATCTCGTTGGAATAAATTCTCAATCGGCAAGACCACTCAAGAATACAGCGACTCCTGTTTCTTGTATACCACTAGGCAACGAAATCCACAAACATTCCCACTCGCAGAAGATGTGGTTAGACTTGTTAGTTCACTGAACATGCAAGTGAAGCAAGCAGAGCATCCACTAGTCATTCCTGAAGGCAGACTGCCGTGGTTAATGCAGACCATCCAGGTTTATAAGCATAAGCAGCATGCATGCATCATAAGTTGAAGACAATTCAATGGATTCCTCCACAGAATAAAGAGCATTTGCAAAAGTTAATGTGAAGCATTAAAGCTATTAGCAAAAGTCGCATGCATCATTGGATGAAACAGTTCAATGGATTCCTCCACATAGTGAATAGCGTTTGCATGTATCATTACCAGTCCATGGTGGGCCACTGTAGATTAAGGCTACTTGGCATCAATAGCTGGGTCAGGTCGAATCTCTGGTGATGGGTGCTAGCGGGAGTAGTACCAGTTTAATTCAACATGTTTCGCCGATATAAATCCTCGACCTCATCAGGAATTGGCATCCCCCATAGTGTTGTCCAGTACAGGCCGCACATACGGCTTTATCTACCCCTTGAGACTATGCAGCGGCTGTCAGCCACTCCCCCGCCCCGCCCACATGCGCAAGCACGGACGCCCGCCGGCCCAACCGGCACTCGCTGTCATCGCAACTATAAGACCTGCACACTCAGTGGTGTAGCTAAGGAGCTATGGGCCCCGATGCAAGTTTTACATTGGGCCCCCCCAAGTACTCTTTACATAACAATTGATACGGACGGTGCACCAAAACCTGCCAAGGACAACCACAGCATCAAAGGTGCAAGAAGAGGATGGGGAACAGCTTGGTAGTGATTACAACTATTTAGAGCATCTATAGAAGTGATTATTACCAGCACAGGACCAATAGAGAGCTAATGCTGTGTTTGAGGGAGGGCCCTAGGGGGCCCCTCTGGCCCAAGGGCCCCGATGTGGTCACAACCTCTGCAATCCCTATTGCTATGCCACTCTGCACACTGTTCTATTCCAAAGACAATATAGAAATGCCAAGCTCACCACCAGGAGTGCTGAGTACTAGGCATTTTCTCCTGTTGATCAGCTAACCTGGTATGCCTGATCATGTGTACACAACAGCATTTTCTGTGTGAAAGACAGAGAACATTATGTATCAGTAAATAAACATGCACAGGTTTACCATTAAGAGCAATTAAATTGATGTTCCTGTAGCACCATATTTCTGCAGCTGAGCGACCTTCAGGTTACTTTCCTTATGAGTGATTTGCTGAAAACTGTAGACCTAGAACTTAACAGAGATAAGAATATTTTTTATGCTTGCATGAGTGTGACTGAATTTGATTGGCACATCTCTCTCTCTCAAATAATGTTGTATCTACTTTGCTTAAACAACCTTTTCAGAGTGAATGCTTGATTTACAATCCTTTCATGCCAGGTCAGACTTTCCAGAATATGTAAAAATTCCTCTAGAGGTTTTATCAGGCTGTCATAATTAACATGACATTGATCTGTATTAGCAAAACAATCTCAGTGCTTCCTTCTGATGTTCAGATGCATATAAGCCATGCTTTCAGGATTAAGATCAGTAACAGGATGGGAGTCAGAAGAAAATGTTATATTGAAGGCTCAGTCTTTCAAACTTATGTGCTAGCCAATAAATGTTCTCATCCCAACTCTAAACTGGATAACATGACACAATTCTCGGCAAATGCTGTCTTGCTTTCTGTATTTATAACATTTGTTTGTGTCTATAGCATCTGTATTATTGAAGAAGACATCTTTCATAGTACAACACATTATAATTCAGCCTGATTGTTTTTTATCTCCCCGTTACTGTTATAGTTCATTCTGCACACAATGCGATTTAATTGCAGTGAAGGCAGAGATAAAACCACAGCATCCGCTTTGAAGTGACTGGGCCTTTTCAGGCCTATTTGGTGCCCCAGACAAGGTAACCTGTTTGCTCACACACATGCACACAAACAGAATGGTAGATTCTACTGGTAGGCAGGAAGTGATAGGACAATTCTAGTGGCGCTGCAAGCTGCAGGCTGGTAACGATCATTACATTCTCGTGGCTGGCAGGTAGTGATTCTAACGGCAGGCTAGTAATGATTGTTAGATACTAGTGGACAGCAGGTAGAGATAGGTAGATTCTAATGGTATGCAGCTCTCATATGCTGACGTACTGGTAAAGTTGGTGAAGGCGTGTCCTGAAGGCTGAGGGGAACGTGCAGCACAGTCCTAAGCTAGCCAGGTGGCCATCATGCGGGGTAGAGCCTGTAAAAACTCTGGGTGCATATGTATCTGCTGTGAAATGTTAGTGTACATTTTTAACCACTTGAGGACCATGGGCTTAAACCCCTCCTAGTAACCAGGCCATTTTGTTCAATATAGGCCACTGCAGTTTTAAGGCTTCGCTGCAGGGCCGTACAGCTTATCACATAAATGATTCCCCCCCCCCTTTTCTGCCCACCAGCAGAGCTCTCTGTTGGTGGGCTCTGATCCCTGCTGGAATGTTTATTTATTTTTCTACAAATATTTATTTCTTTTATTTTAAAATATATTTTGCTTTTTTTATTTTATTGCATTCCCTCCCTCTCCTGCCAGCCAATCACTGTGATCAGCTGTCATAGGCATCATTCTATGACAGTGGATCACCCCTGAGTCTGCATGGGGGACAGCCATGTCACAAGGCTGTCCCCAGTACAGAGCTGCCTTAGATTGCAGCGCTGTCGGAGTAAATAGGCAGTCTCCTAGTGGCAATCACAGATGGGGGACTGATGACGGAGCTCTGCTCCGTCATCCAAGCGCAAATGCGCCTGCGTCGGCGTGCACAATCTCCTACAAATCCCCGCCCCAGGACTTTACGCTTATCAGCATTAGGTGGTCCTGGGGCTGCCGCCATGGCCAGGCTCATCGGCGTGACCCGGACAGCAAGTAGTTAACAATATTCAATTTTATCATAGGATTTTATGCTATGTTGGCTCGACTGTTGTTTATTGACTGTTGTTTCTATGTGTGTGGTGACTTTAACATCTAAGGCTAAGTTTCGCCTTAGATGTTAGCTTGTGGAACTAGAACAGTGCATGAGAGAGGAGCTGAAGCGCTGAGATGGTCGCATCAGACTGGTTACTAGGCGACCAGGTACACAGAGCAGTGGAACTTTCAAGAAGCCCCACGCGGCCTGTCAGGGACTACAGCGCAGGCGCGGAGGGGCAAAGCACCGGCTGTGAAGAGAAGATTGAGTATTTTGACCTGTGATGTGCAAGGGAGGTGTATTGTGTTGTTGAAGTATTTTTGGTTGATTCAAGTTACCAGTGGCCACTGAGTCAGTGTCTGGTGGATTCCCCTCAGCCGGGGCCGAGTGATAGCGGATAAATCGGGTTACAGTAGTACAGACATCAAACTTTCACAACTTCTTAGAAGCAATATATTACTACTAAAGACTATGGTTATATGGACTCTTCGTTTCCTTACTACACTTTTTTTGTGGTTTGGAGATTCTAATGGTAGACCGGTAATGATTGTTAGATACTAATGGCTGATAGGTAGTTATAAGCAGATTCTAGTGACTGGAAGGTAGCGATAGGCAGATTGAAATGGCAGGTAGGTAGGGAGTCCTATATATTTATCAGGATAACAAGGCGCAGAGGTGGCCTTAGGTGGGAGGCCTTGCACCTAAACGGGGCCCCGCAGTCATGCCCACTGCTCTCGCACTGAGAGCCCCGTTCTCCCTGGTTGGATCATATTCGGGTGCTGACCCAGCGGCGCATGCCTCCTTAAATTGCATGTCCACGGACGAGAGCTCCCTGCACATTGAAATTATTATTTACGTCATGCACATAGCACTACCGGCCATGGGCACGCAAAATACCACCGATCTAGCGCCGACCACTGAGGGTCTGTGACAATCAACCTCTCACAGGACCCAGTAGCATCATATTTTGGAATTAGCTAAACAGGTAAAGACTGAGACTCTACAATACCACCAACAGAATCAGAGTCAGCCAGCAAAGTCAGGCCAACAGACACAACACATATCACCCTGTCCCCTGGTGGTGGTGCAGAAAAGGCATGAAGAGCTCCCAAGCTCTCCATTCAGCCTAGCACCCATCCCCAGCCAGCCTGTATCTATCCCAAGCTCTCCAGCCAGCCTCTACCTATCCTTAGCTCCCCAGCCAGCCTGGTATCCATCCATAGAGCCCCAGCTAGCTTGGTACCCATACCTAGCTCCCCAGCCAACCTGTATCTATCCCAAGCTCCCCAGCCAGCCTCTACCTATCCTTAGCTCCCCAGCCAGCCTGGTATCCATCCATAGAGCCCCAGCTAGCTTGGTACCCATACCTAGCTCCCCAGCCAACCTGTATCTATCCCAAGCTCTCCAGCCAGCCTCTACCTATCCTTAGCTCCCCAGTCAGCCTGGTATCCATCCATAGAGCCCCAGCTAGCTTGGTACCCATACCTAGCTCCCCAGCCAACCTGTATCTATCCCAAGCTCCCCAGCCAGCCTCTACCTATCCTTAGCTCCCCAGACAGCTTAGTACCAATCTCCAGTTTATTATTTAGCTTAGTGGCCTTTAACAAACTTAATTGTTTTTAAACAATAATAAGGCATACTGCATCATAAGTGGACAAGCCCGTGAGCATGGTGATGTGGTGGATGGCATACACTTATGACTCTAGGCCTCGCATATGACACTCGCCCCATGCCTCATGTACTCTAAAGCCACCTGTGCCGGGCGCCTTATTTTACACTATAGCCACAATTTACAATGGCACTTATGGCGGCAACCCACAGTATCGTTATTACAGCCGGGGTTGGTTAAGGTTACTCATAGAGGTGGGACGGTTTGGCATGGAGGGGGTGTTTTTAAGAGTTAGGCGTGGGGCGGTAAAGGTTAGGCTTGGGGGATGATTTTAAAGGTTAGACATGGATGGGACAGTTAAGGTTAGGCATGGGGGGGTTTCTGAGTGTTAGGCGTGGGGGTGGGGGGGCCTTTTAAGGTTACACATCAGTAAGGGACGGTTCTGTGTGAGAGTAATGTTAGGTTAAGTTGAAGAAAATATTTTTATTATTTACCAATATTTTAGTATAATAATTTACACTTTTAAAACATAGAATATGAGTAAATTTGACTGATTTTCTACTAGCCAAAATTGGACGCCCAAATTTCATTGCACCTCTTTTTTATGCACGCCCATTTATGGCCACCACAAATGATAGCAGTAATTGCACCAGACCCTTTGTCATGGAGACTTACTATACATTCATGTTCAGTTAGTCAAGAGTCGGAAGCAACTGGTCAGACAAGGCAGCAGTTTGCATCAGATTGGGCAGTGAGACAATGCAGAAGTATAAGGAACACACAGGAACATAGACAACTGTTAGAACTGCTAGAACAGCCAGCTGAATAATCCCAAAAAAATATGTAAAGAGAAGAACCGAGAGCCAAAATATAGTGTAGTAGGTTATGGTAAATGGGAAAAACTAAAGAAGAGTACAACGATATACTCACAAACACGGGTTACCTCCAGGTAACCACTATATAAGCAGGTGAGGAGATTAGCCTGTCCTCACTCAGGATTAAGAAGTGGCTCTCTGTAGATAGGAAGAAGATGGGGTATCCCCCTCCACCAAGGGTGGATATTAAATATGACAAGAACAGAGGCGCCAAAAGAATAAAAACAGTACTTAAAAGATTAAAAAGTGCTTAGGAGGCAGTGGTGGACTTACCTCCTGCAAGCAGACACAACAAGCTTTGTATTTGGAACAAAATAAATTTATTGGTACACTCCGGGGAGTAGTCGCAACGCGTTTCGCAGGCAGAACCTGCTTCCTCAGGCAATGGTGAACGGAGTACACAACAGCAATGAGTCCGGGTAACACCTGGCGCCACGTGTTACCCGGACTCATTGCTGTTGTGTACTCCGTTCACCATTGCCTGAGGAAGGAGGTTCTGTCTGCGAAACGCGTTGTGACTACCCCCCGGAGTGTACCAATAAATTTATTTTGTTCCAAATACAAAGCTTGTTGTGTCTGCTTGCAGGAAGTAAGTCCACCACTGCCTCCTAAGCACTTTTTAATCTTTTAAGTACTGTTTTTATTCTTTTGGCGCCTCTGTTCTTGTCAAATCCCCAAAAATTAGTCAGTGGAGATTTGAGTATTGAGAGACTTTCCTACTCATTCTTTCACTATACCAAGAGAGCCATATGGTCCATGTTATGCTATCACTGATATGAATTTATTTTGATTGAAATAAACTCTCAAGTGGATAAATTACAAATTTGCAATATAATTTTGTGCAAGGTACGACATCTGTCTTTGAAAAACAAACACTTTCATATATGCAATCCACACTTAATTATATTCATTATTATGGCTTTATACCTGAAGATTTCTTGGTTCTGAATTTTTTATATCTTACTGAAATGATATAAGATGTCATTGTTAAATATTTAGTGCTTAGTGACTGTTGTATGCATTATCTATAAAGATGATTAACACCCCATATAAATAATGGCGACTTCCCCTGTAAAACAGGAAAAGATAAGATTATAGGTAAAATGACCCTATACGGTCTAAGAAATGAATATTAGGTTTTTCAAAACCTTTACTCATTAGTTTCCCTGAATGCTTAAGTATTTGCAAAGATTCAAAGCATTATTTCACATTGGAGGTTTTAGTGCTATCATCATATAAAAAATGTTGTTAATTTGTTTGTCATTCAACCACGCTATTGTTTGCACTTGGATTTCTTCTCCCTCCAGTTTTCTAAATGAAAGAATAAACAATCTTTTATATATGTTAATATTCATAGTCTGAAAGCAGAGGTGAGCTAAAGGTAAGCCTCCCGACATCTGTTTGATTGGGTGCAGAATGCTAAAATTAAAGTTGCACCGTAACAACTTATCGTAGAATGCACTACATTATTTAGGATACTTAATTGTATGTGAATTATCCTAGTTTCAGAATCAAAAACACTTACTATCCTATATAATAATGTTGAAGTGTCTCTGCACTTCTCGGGCCTGATTCACAAAGCGGTGCTAACAGTTAGCACCCTGGTGAAAAGCCCTTTATCATGCCTAAACTCAGTTTAGGCATGATAAGTTTAGGCATGATAAGTTTAGGTGTGATAAGTTTAGGCGTGATAAGTTTAGGCGTGATAAGTTTAAGCACCAACTGGGTTAGCACCGCAGTGCACAGCTGATCAAAAGTTTTGCACTAGCAAAGTCTGGTGCACTTCGCATAGAGTTTAATGGTGCTGCTTTGCGTGTGGGACTTTGCACGCGATCTAAATTTATCTAAACTTATCATGCCTAAACTTATTACACCTAAACTGGCTTTTCACCAGCGTGGTGCAATGGTTATCATGCCTAAAGTCTCTAACTGGGTTAGCACCGCTTTGTGAATAAAGCCCCTTGTGTGTGTGTGTGTCCCGTGTTTTGCGCTACTGCGCATGTGCAGGGAGGGACAGAGACACTGAGGAGAGCTGAGGGAGGACGGGGCCAGAAGGGGCGGGCATGCGTACGTGATGTGCGCTTGCGGCGGACCCGCTGGGTGGGCGCGCGTGTGCGAGCAGTGGAGTTGTGACAGACCTAGCCCATTTTTAAACGGGCAAAGGTCACTAGTATCTATATATTGCTGTATATTGGTATGTAACCCAACCACCCTAGTGATATTTAGCCTAGGCTACAATGTCACACAGCCTTCTTCTCCCAGTGCACTCTGGGAGACCAGTTATTGTTTCTGCTCACTTTGGAACACACAACAACCATTCTGCAGTAATGCACCTTGCCAGCAGTAAAGACCACACCACCTGTGACAAATGTAAGAATGTAAACCAGGGTGAAGAAAGATTTTACAGTGGGCCAACACTGACTAAATAATTTATTAAGCTCTCCCCCTCCCCCCAACCCTTTCATGTGCATCAGACCCATGTGGCCTTGTAGAATTACATGCTTCTTTTTAGCTCCTTTTAGTTAAATTTTATGTGTTGAGTTTAGGTTGAAACCCACAAGCAATCCTCCACAATTTCCAGTACTGGTGAGGGACATAGAGAAACTGTGGACATTCTCTGCTAAATAATTAAGCCGATAAGGAAATCATATTCCACTTTCTTGATGACATAATTTGATAAACATAATTTGCTGCTACTCTCAAGCAGGAAACATGGAATGTCCAGTGATTAATTAAAATTATGTAATTAATAGTACAGTTAGCAATTATTCTTTTTGTTCTTGTTTTCCTTAAAACTGCATAGCAAGCAACAAAGTAGTCTCATAGGTTTCTTCAACGAGAAGTAATTGTTAAAGCAATATGTATGTTTCAATACAAAAGACAGCCTTGTTGAATGTTTAATTACTTTCAATGTATTTCATCTTGCGTTGTCTTTCAGCAGCATCTACTGGCACATTTGTCTACAGGGATCAGGTTATTAACAGTAACATCTGACTGACACTGTAAGTCGCCAAATATCTATTTTTTTCAACAAAATAAATGTGAGCAATTAAAATGGAAGGAGAACTTAACGTATCTTATCTGAATCAGAAAAAGTAAAGAGCAGACAAATTGCTCTTCGACTGCTTATTTATTTGTTACATGATCCGAAACCTAGACACATTGTTAAGTGGAACAACTGTTTTGTTTTGTTTTTTTCCCCTTCTGATGTTTGTCAGGTTTTGAAAGATTTGCTTGTGAATTAATTTGTTTAAACAAGTACAAACATTTCCTTCTCAGGCATCATCAGTAACTGTAGAATATTCCTTCAACGTTACACTTTCAGAGTGAATTAATTTGGGTGGTCTGCAGAAAAGCAGACAATGAAATTGTGCTCTGGATTCAGTCAAAACAAGTCAGCGCAGGGATTTTGTTTAATGCTAGATGATCACAAGTACCCGTATACATTGTTCACATCAAATTGGGGTGAACATATCTGAACAAAACAGCGTCTACCTGTAACCTTTCCAAATAACATGGAGAAGAACATACAAGAAGCCACGGGCACCTCAAGGATATATTACTGCAGTGAATATTACTCTTTGGTGGACAGAATAATTCCACTGTGAAATGCATTCTGAATGCTAGTCTGTATCTGCCTTTAATCAACATCTTAAAGTACACCAGAAGCGAGAAGGCTGACATATTTGGTAATTATGGTAAACACATGGTATCATTCTGATTTAAAACTTCTTGCTTTTACTGATGGCTATCATGGTACAATACTCTACCACTAGTGTAATGGCAATGCGCAGCTCTGCTCTGTGTTAGACAAAGAAGGCAAACTGAACAAGCATTGCAAAGAGAATATTGAGATCAGAGTGTGTGTGCATGTGTGTGTATGTGAACGCACAGTATATAAAAGAGTCTACGCTGGATATATAGTCAAGAGTGATTAGTAAAAAAAAAATGATTTCATTGTGTGGATCATATTATAAGAGATCAAAAGAGGAGCAATGTGAAAAAAAAGTGAAGCAGTGTCATTAGTGCCGGTATGGATGTTTAAATCAATGATGGTGGCTGTGGAGATTATTATTATTATTATTTCTTGAATTTATAAAGTGCCAACATATTACACACTACTGGACAATAAATAGGGATACATACAATGTAAACAAGGGTAGCAAGGGTAAACCAGGGTAGCACAACATAGCACACGGTTATACATGCAAATGGTATAAGATGCATGATCATGCAATTTGACAGAGACCCAGCAATTCAAGTCCCAGTTAGTCCATGGGAGGGGTGTCATTGGTGGGGTTGGAAGATCAACAAGGACACACTAAGGGAGGGGAAGACCCTGCCAAAGGCTTACAATCTAATTAATGAATGTCAGAGGACAGGAAAAGGGAAAGCAAAACAGAAAAGGGATCAAGAAAAAGGAGTGACTAGGCCAAGAGGTTTGTAGATTATAGCAATATGGAAGTAAAAGGGAAAATGGATCTGAACAAAATCAACTTCAAAAGATGAAAGGAAGGAGAGAAAAGACTGAATAACTATCCTTCTGATGAAGATCATAACATTCTTTACTTTAATTGCTTAATTATCAAAAGGTAAAATATACACACATGTATAAAAAGACCAGATACAAGTAGCATATGGGGTTTAGCATGTGGCAAACAACCTCAAAGCATCAATGATAGTCAATTCCACTAGATCAACTGGCCAGTTATCTTATTGTAGTATGCGCATAAAGGGAGAGGAAAAGAGGCCTGTTGACGCCAAAGTTATCTTGATGAGGTAGATAGAGTTCAGATGTAAATTTATTGTTCCCTGTGGGAGTGATAATGTTGATTAATAAATCCATCCATATGTTATCATAGCATGTAGGTCAAAGACCACCAACATAAACAGATTGATAGAGAATTCTCTTCAAATAAAGCTTCAGGACAGTGAAGATCCGCCAGGATGAAATCCTTATGCAGAGTTGTCCATATTAGATGAAATAACAAATTGCATGGGTGCTTGTATCACTCAGACTTGTGTCATAGATAGAAACTCAGTTCAAGGAAACATCAACAGCCTAGGTATAATCATGGTCAACATGTGTAGTCCGCCAGGTTAGCAACCTTATGCAGTGTGATCCCAAGATCCTAGCTGTATTTCCCTGTAAAGTTACATGCAATGATAAGAGTCCACCTCCATGCAGATTGTGGCAGGTTGGCACATGATAGGTTATCTATTGACAAAACAGTATCTCTTCCTTAGAGATATAACTCCATCTCCACATAGGCTTGTATAAGAAAAAACAGGTGGGTTCAAATGATACTCATCCAGTCGTTGCGTAGGTATTGGTGGTGATGCCTTCCATGCTCTTTCCCCATGTACTTGATCGGTCTGTGAGTGGGCCCAATAGCCGACCGGTTTCGCTGGTCAGGATACCAGCATCGTCAGGGCAGGCCCCCAAAGTGTGTCCTTCCGAGGAGAGATGCCGGCCTTAATGGCGCCGGGCCATTAAGGCCCTGAAGCTTTATTTGAAGAGAATTCTCTATCAATCTGTTTATGTTGGTGGTCTTTGGCCTACATGCTATGATAACATATGGATGGATTTATTAATCAACATTATCACTCCCACAGGGAACAATAAATTTACATCTGAACTCTATCTACCTCATCAAGATAACTTTGGCGTCAACAGGCCTCTTTTCCTCTCCCTTTATGCGCATACTACAATAAGATAACTGGCCAGTTGATCTAGTGGAATTGACTATCATTGATGCTTTGAGGTTGTTTGCCACATGCTAAACCCCATATGCTACTTGTATCTGGTCTTTTTATACATGTGTGTATATTTTACCTTTTGATAATTAAGCAATTAAAAGAAAGAATTTTATGATCTTCTAAATATAGTATTCCTTCCCTTCTTGCTAAAGGTTTAAAATTGATTACGTGGGGTCTCAGACCCAGGGAAGCATTTGATGATTTGAAATTTATTGGACCTAGACGTGTGAATTAATTAGTGGAGGTGGAAGCACCCCCTTTCTTTACTAGGTCAGATGTGGATAACCAAAATCTATGAGTTGTTTTTTTTTGTATAATTTTGATTTTTTTTGTCCCTGTCTCCTGGTGGGCAGGCTTGGGACGGTGTAGGGTGGAGGGGTATCGCCATGGCCACCTCACTGGGTTGGGATGACATGGTGGAGCGTATCCAGGCAGAGAGTGCGGGAACCCAGTCGGCCCGCAAGGTGGAAGCAGAAGTCTCACACTATTTCTTTAAATTGCAGAAACTTTATGAAAATAAATCCAAAAAGTGGTGGGACATCACTTACTTGAATAAATATATAAAGGCTAAAATTGCCCCTATGGGCATGAGGATACAAATTTTCCCACAATCCAAACAAATTACACCTTCCTTTAGGGAGAAGTGGGAGGCTAACTTTGAGGGGTGTTCCAAAACTATGATGACTTTAATGACAGAACTACATCAGATTGAAATTGTTCATATAGATATGCAGATTAAAGAATTTGATACAAAATTGGAACCCTTCAGAGAGCATCCCTTTCTCCTACAGAGGAAAGAAAAACTTAAAAAACATTTGGAAAATTTCAATAGGAATATAGTAGACCTAAAAGAAAGGAAATTTGAACGTGATCGTCTTGCTTATGCTATGAATCAGGCTTATAAATGGACCTCAGTTAGACCACGCCTACCGGCCAACCCGACCCCCAAACCAGGATTGCCCCGTCCACCCAATGGGCCTAACCCCAAACTAGTTTGTCCTGTCCAGTTTCCTAATAAACCCTCAGGGTCCTCTATCCCCTCTCCCACGAACACTCCATCACAATTAGGTCACCTTACTAAATTAGTATCCACTATCCCATATGAGGGATCACAGACACATTTTGATATATTTGCACCTAAAAGGAAGGACGCACCATCGGCATCTTCTTCCTCTTCTGAATCACTTCCTTCACACTTTGACACACCTTCTTCAATGGGGAATAGCTCCTCATCCTTACACTCCTCCACATCGTCCTCTTTTTTAGGGGGTGGCCAGCAGGACAAAAAAGACAAAGGGGGTACCCACAAACCGAAAAAGGACAAAGACAGACATGGACTTCAATTGAAAAATTGTAAACCATAGAATGTGATCAAATAGGTAGACGGGTATCACAGACACAGGTTATTAATTTGTCCAATTTCCAGCTTAACCCCCATCACATTACAGTGTTGAGTCTTGGACTGGGTTTTTCCATCACGACTGATCTAGATAAATTTGAATTGGTGAAAGATTTACATTTGTTTTGCAGGAGAATAGCCTTGAAGGTGTTTTTTGATAGTAGCACAAGAAATGAGGTTCCATTGGAATCAACTCAGGACCAACGAGCTGTACAGGACCTACTGGCTTTACAAACCTATAGTCAAGAATCCAGTGTTGTATCCTCAATATCTGGGGGCTCCTCGATTGAATCCCCTGATAAAACTAAAATTAGACCCAGGTCTACATTTTTTCCGACATTGTCTACTGTACCTGCGATACAAGTCTTTGCACAATCTGTGATGCGAGACTTGGAACACTTACCGGCTGGGGGTAATATCCCTTCCAATTTGACTCCAGACCAACATAAAGCCTTGAGGGATCTTTCCTCGGCTTCGGATCTGGTGATTAAACAATCGGATAAGGGGGGTAATGTTGTCCTCATGAGCATAGGTCAGTATGAAAAAATGTGTCTTGATATCCTTGATAACCCAGAATGGTATCAAAGGGTTTCAGTGTCCAGAGTGACAAATAGCCAAAGGGAGTTTAAAGCTATGTTGGATGAGGGACTGTCGGTGGGCCTGATCTCGCGAAAGACATACCGATTTCTGTGGAATCCCAATCCTCGATTACCCACATTTTATGCATTGCCCAAAACACATAAATCTCTCATAAATCCCCCGGGCCGCCCGATCATATCGGGTTGTGGCTCATTGACAGAAAATGCCAGTATCTATGTAGATACATATCTACAACCGCATGTCAAAGCATTGCCATCCTATAAACAAGACACCACTCACCTACTCACAATTTTGGATGGCATGAATATACCCTCAGATGCATGGCTGGTCACACTTGATGTAGAGGCTTTATACTCAAGTATACCCCACATGGAAGGAATAGAAACGATCAGATCAGTCTTGACATCATTACCTATAGATGCAATTCCACATAGCATGTTTCTTTTGAAACTGTTAAAGTTCATCTTGACCAACAATTTTTTTACATTCAACTCCACCCACTACCTCCAGGTGCAGGGCACAGCGATGGGGACCACCTGTGCCCCGTCCTACGCGTGCCTGTACCTGGGGGAGTGGGAAAGATGCATATTTTCAGATGAGATGCTGAATGGATACATGGGTCATGTACTCACTTGGCATTGTTTCATAGACGATATCTTTATGATTTGGACGGGTACAGAGGGGCTACTGCTGGACTTGATCGAGGCCCTGAATGTAAATGTATTCAATCTTAAATTCACAATGAGTAAGGACAGGCATAGAATATCCTTTTTGGATGTTATCATAACAGTGGACGAGGACGGGATGCTACAGACGGATTTATACAGAAAGCCAACGGCAGCAAATGCTTTATTGCATGCCAAAAGCTTTCACCCCAAACATCAAATACGTAGTATTCCAATAGGTCAATACTTAAGAGCTCGGAGGAACTGTTCAGATGAGGGGTCCTTTGAGACCCAGGCATCTGACCTCCAGGAGCGCTTTCAGGAAAGAGGATATCCGAAGAAATACTTACGAATGGCCTATAAACGAGCAAAAGAATCCTCGAGATCGGGCCTGTTGTACAGATCATCGTCTGACCTCCCAAAAAGAGATAAGGTAGATAGAGGTTTATCGTTTGTCACAAGATATTGTGACAAGCATATGCAAATACGATCGTTACTTCAAAAACACTGGCACATGCTCATGGGTGACCAACGGATTGCCCCCCTCGTTCCTGATAAACCTATGATAACCTTCAAACGAGCCCCAACAATAGGGGACAAATTGGTACATAGCCATTATGTTGGAGGAGGTGGACCAGGTAAACTGTGTAAATGCAAGATATTGGGGACGTACCCCTGCCAATCATGTAACCAATGTAGATACATTATGGTAGGTAAACAGTGTGTCCTGACAGCTTGCAATTTAACTTTGACAACACGACACTACACTAACTGTGAAACAGAGGGGATCATATACCTACTAATCTGTCCCTGTGGGGCATTTTATGTAGGTAAAACTGGCAGAGCATTCAATAGACGTATATATGAACACACATACAATATTGAAGAAAAACATCAGACCCCGGTGGCCAGACATTTTGCTAAATGTCAGAATGCTAGCCCCTCTAAGGTACGATTTTTTGGCCTGGACCGGGTACACAGGGATCCTCGGGGAGGTGATTGGGATGGCAAGCTACTCCAATGTGAGGCTTTTTGGATATATAAGTTGAAAGCATTCAGAACACCAGGCCTTAATGATGGCATTGACTATGCCCCCTTTTTGTAGAGGTGCATGCTTTAGTAATGCTCTGACGTTGTGGGTCGACTGTATTCTGCACTCTCTCCTGGTTGGGTGGTCCTCCCGTGTGATTTTCCTGCCCTACTGAGAATTTATGTCATTGACATTATGTGATTATATCTTTTTTCACATCTAATGGATGTCAATAAATTATGTATACCCTTATGGTGGGTGGTCTTTGTCGTGTGCCCTCCCACCCTTTCTCCTAATTTGGAGTCCACCAGCCCTGGCCTGCCCGCTTGGCGAGCATGGACCTAATTGTATCTAATCTTAGAATTTACCAGCTTATTTATTTAATTGTGTATTTTTGATCCAGTTATGGTGAATTGAATTTATTGCTAGATTTTGGAGTACATTTGAGTATATGGGTTGTATAACTGAATTTACTGTTTGTTTATACAGTGTCTGCTTTTGGGGGGGAGGTGTTATGGCCCCCTTTGGCCGCAGTTGGTGCGTGCAGTCCGCAGCCCTTAACAGACCTGTGAGATACTGAGGCATTCGGACTGGTCAACCGGCTGCATCTGGGCTATTTATGGGTGCCTTTAACCCCATAGCCCTGATTTGCATGCGAGTGGGGGACCTCCGGGTGCAGGGTTCTTCTGCGGGACTGGGGTGCGCGGATGTGTTGCGCATTGCGGCCAATGAGGTATGGTGTTTGGGCGGCCGGGGGCGCACGATGTAGCCTGCTGACTCACCAGCAGAGGTCGCCTGTCCATACCACCTGGCTGGATCCAAGCACTCCAGCATGCGCTCCAAACTCGGGCCGCGCCCCCCTCATCTTTGACAGGCTGCATTCCCTTGAAGCGGCCAGGGGGCGTGGCGCGATGGGAGAGCATCGTAGTGACGGCGACGCCTGCCCCTCCTCTCGCGCTCCGCCTGATGTTAGGGCGGTGACGTCGGAGGGGGGCGGAGTGGCGTTCCCTGGCCGCCCGGCGCCATTAAGGCCGGCATCTCTCCTCGGAAGGACACACTTTGGGGGCCTGCCCTGACGATGCTGGTATCCTGACCAGCGAAACCGGTCGGCTATTGGGCCCACTCACAGACCGATCAAGTACATGGGGAAAGAGCATGGAAGGCATCACCACCAATACCTACGCAACGACTGGATGAGTATCATTTGAACCCACCTGTTTTTTCTTATACAAGCCTATGTGGAGATGGAGTTATATCTCTAAGGAAGAGATACTGTTTTGTCAATAGATAACCTATCATGTGCCAACCTGCCACAATCTGCATGGAGGTGGACTCTTATCATTGCATGTAACTTTACAGGGAAATACAGCTAGGATCTTGGGATCACACTGCATAAGGTTGCTAACCTGGCGGACTACACATGTTGACCATGATTATACCTAGGCTGTTGATGTTTCCTTGAACTGAGTTTCTATCTATGACACAAGTCTGAGTGATACAAGCACCCATGCAATTTGTTATTTCATCTAATATGGACAACTCTGCATAAGGATTTCATCCTGGCGGATCTTCACTGTCCTGAAGCTTTATTTGAAGAGAATTCTCTATCAATCTGTTTATGTTGGTGGTCTTTGGCCTACATGCTATGATAACATATGGATGGATTTATTAATCAACATTATCACTCCCACAGGGAACAATAAATTTACATCTGAACTCTATCTACCTCATCAAGATAACTTTGGCGTCAACAGGCCTCTTTTCCTCTCCCTTTATGCGCATACTACAATAAGATAACTGGCCAGTTGATCTAGTGGAATTGACTATCATTGATGCTTTGAGGTTGTTTGCCACATGCTAAACCCCATATGCTACTTGTATCTGGTCTTTTTATACATGTGTGTATATTTTACCTTTTGATAATTAACCCTCCTCTTATGTTAGGGTCAGAACCGACCCGTTTTCAGGTTTTGAATGTCTATAAGTATCACATAAATTTGTTTATTGCATCAATATTTTTTTACTTTGTCAGGAACCTCTCATTAAACAATGTAATAGAAAAATAATCCTTTTCACTAAATTAGAAAATACTGTGGTGAAAATTATGACGTTTATGGTGTTAGGGTCAATTCTGACCCAGTTATGATATAGGATTATAGAACACTAATAAGTGCCAAAACAGAGATACTAGAGCAAAATCTGACAAGCTTGCTCCCATAAGGGATGTCTGGGAGAAATGGGTTCAGCTCCTTCCACTAATGTTTCACCCTGGGCCTCAGGTAACAGCAGATGAACGTTTGATCCCTTTCCGTGGAAATTGCCCCTTCCGGCAGTATATGCCCAGTAAGCCAGGCAAATACGGCATAAAAATCTGGGCAGCCTGTGATGCAAAAACAAGCTATGCATGGAACCTACAGATTTACACCGGCAAACCCAAAAGTGGCATCCCTGAAAAAAAACAAGCACAACGTGTAGTCCTTGATATGACTACTGGACTGCGGGGTCACAATATCACATGTGACAATTTTTTTTACCAGCTATGACCTTGGACAAGAACTTCTCAGGAGGAAACATAGCATGGTAGGCACAATAAAAAAAAATAAACCTGAGCTGCACACTAAAATTTTGCAAGTGAAGGACAGAGCTCCACTTTCTTCAAAATTTGCTTTTACAGACACCACCACTGTTGTTTCATATTGTCCAAAAAAAAATAAAAATGTGATACTTATGTCCACTTTTCACAAAGATGCAGCTGTGTCATCAAGAAGTGACAAAAAGCCCACAATTATACTGGATTACAATAAAAACAAAGGGGGAGTGGACAACCTGGACAAGCTGACTGCTACCTATACTTGTCAGCGAATGACCAGGAGATGGCCGATGGTTGTGTTTTATAACATCCTAGATGTGTCTGCATACAATGCATTTGTGTTATGGACCCACATCCACCCAGGTTGGAACACAAAAAAGAATAACAAACAGAGATTATTTCTCGAGGAGCTAGGAAGTTCCCTTGTCAAGGCACACATTGAGCAAAGGAAACGGGTGTCTCGAGATCCAATCGCTGCAGCCATGATTAGACAGATGCAGAGTTCGTCAAGCACTCCATCCACACCATCAACAACACAAAGAGAATCAGTGCCAGCATCCTCATCATTATCTAGCCTTGCCACAACATCAACCAGCACAGCCACCACTCCAGTGATGCAATCTGATTCTAAAAGAAAGAGGTGTCAGGTCTGCCCCAGCAATAAGGACAGAAAGACACACACATTATGCTTCCACTGTAAAAAAATATCTGCAAAGAACATGCTAAAAGTGTCAGCTTTTGCCACACATGCATCTAAAAACACCCACACAAACACATGCAAGTTCTTGCACAAAAATGCTTTGAAACTAGTACTTGATTTCTATTGGTTTGCCTTGCTTGCTTGTGTGTTGTTTGTTTGACCTTGCAAGTCTACATTTTGTATTATTACTTGCTTTTCATTGTTTATGAATGTTTTATGTTTAAAAAAAAGACTTTTGTCTATATTCTTGAAGTAAATATATATGGGTCAAAATTGACCCTAACACCATCAATGTTATTATAGTTAATGTTATTAAAATAAAAATATAAATATAAAAAAAATATTTAAGAGATGTGTTCAAATACTCCTCAGCAACATTCTGGTGACATAACATCCTTTTATTTACTTATAATATTCTGTTTAGGTTTATTTTACCATTTTTTAAATTTGAAAATGAGAGGTATGCTATCAAAAGAAAGGTTAAAGGGGTCACACCAAAACTATTAATACCAATCTTTTCAAGGATAAAGAAGCCTAACAAGGTAACCAAGAGGTAAGAAACAAATTGGATGATAAATATTTGTTCAGAGGGTATTTTATTGCTGATTTAAGACATGGGTCAAAACCGACCCGTTAACATCATGGATAGTAACAGAAAGCTAACATAAGAGGAGGGTTAAGCAATTAAAGTAAAGAATTTTATGATCTTCTAAATATAGTATTCCTTCCCTTCTTGCTAAAGGTTTAAAATTGATTACGTGGGGTCTCAGACCCAGGGAAGCATTTGATGATTTGAAATTTATTGGACCTAGACGTGTAAAATATCCTTCTGATGAGACATTAATACCAGTATACAATTTTTTTTTTATACAAAGGTAAGTGGGGAAGCATGATGGCTTAGTGCGTAGAACTCTCACCTTGCAGAGCTTGGTCCCAGTTAAAATGCCATCTAGGACACTATCTGCATGAAGTTTGCATGCTCTCTCCATATCTGCGTAAGTTTCCTAGACTTATGCCATAGACTATGATGGACACGTGACTATGGTATGGATTATATTGTGAGCCTCTCTGAGGGACAGTTAGTGACAAGGCTATATACTCTGTAAAGCATTGTGGAATATGTTGGAGCTATGTAAATACTAAATAATAATAAAGGTGAGCAATATATTTGAGGTGCTAATTATTACAAATGGCCACATCGTCTTATATTTAGTTCAGGCCCAAAACACTACATATTACTAAAGTTGTGTTATTACTAAAGAATTAACTAAAGAATTACTAAAGAATGAATCCAGTATAATTTACATTCTTATGGCTATCTATATGCTGTATAGGAATGTGACTACTTGGCTTTGCCAATGGTGTTGACATGCAAGAAAACAGTATTCCTTTCTTTTGTAAGATATGCTAACTGTAAAACATCCTTGTCAGATTCCTGTACACACAGCAATAACTGGGCATGTCACCTTATAAAAAAATCTGTTCATGTTAAAAAGCTGAAAAATCATTCTATGTGCTCTGCATTTATAGTGCTTCTGCTAAAATGGTGCAGAATTGAACAGGTCTGAAAGCTATTCATTCAATTCTTACTCTCAGGGCAATCCTTTATAAAATGTAGAATTTCATCATCAATCCCCGAAGTGAAAAAGATTGATTTACTTGTCATGTTGAATATACTCCAAAAAGTAGTTTAAGAAACAATTGACCCTGAGCACTGTGCCGACAAAGTCTTTTGGGCATCAGGTTGATGGCAGCTGTAGATGTTTGATATAACAAAAATTCCTTAGAGTGTACAAAATCTCTTCAGAGGGATGGCTTGAAATAATAATATTACATGCTCAGAGAGATACCCATAATTAAATACAAAAAAATGAAGATATACTTCTAATGCTATGGCACCAAACAAGTAGGTCATCATGGCTAAAAGTATTCATGTGGTACTTTCTGACGTGTGTAGTTTGTGATTGTTGTACTTTTTTCCTATTCATTTGCTTAAACCTGCCAATTAAGAAGCCCCATGCTAGCCCATAGCAAAATGTTCTAAATAATAGATTGATTAAATATAAAACATTATTATAACAATGTAGTGACTTCCAGCATGGAACACACATGTCAAAACACAGCATGTCAAAATAATATTTTTTTCATAAAAATATTGATGTATAATCAATCAATTGAGATTTGTATATTTTTCAACAAGTTGTTACCTTTTGGGCCATTATATTAAAATATTTCTTTTTTTATTGAAGATATTAGATTGTGGTAAAACATAAAGAAACAGTCCATCCCCAAATGATTTTTCAGTGGCAGGTAGAAATTCTTGGCTATTTCAACCATGTGACCTCTTACCGTCTTGGGAACTCAGCTGCAATTCATACTCACTATAGTTTGATGATCTTGCTCCAATAATTTTGTAATCTTATTTTACTCATTCCCAGTGTTGCCTGTGACTTTGGTGCTGAGTCTCGCCAGACCTGGGGCTCGAAAATATTGCATTCCTATCCAGAACATTTACACTAGTCTCTCTATCACTCTTGCCTCATCTGCTCTTTGTGGATGGGGACTGATAGGTAGCTTGACTATACTACCATCACCATTACCTCTAGCACTCCCCAAGCTGAATCTAGAAAGGGCAGGGAGCAAGCAGAACTGCAAAATAAATGCTAAGTGTGGCTTCCTTCACCCTCTCCTGTGTTGTTTGGCTCCATTCTACATTCATTACGCTAGTTCCAATGTACGGTAAGTTATGTAAGTTGATGGGACACAGCTCTCAGCCACAGTCTGGCCCAGCGTGTTTATGTTTCCCCTGTTAGGCCTGCCTGATTATTGGCTTGAAGTCACAGTTTACATGTACTGTTATAGCACTTGTGTGATCAGGTTCATTTTATTTCTTCCATTTCAGTGAGACCTATTATGACAACTCTTAAGAAAGGAAACTTATTGTATCTGTATTTCAGGATTCAGGTAATTCCATGCCATCTACCAGGGAATGGTTGATTTGATTGACCAATACTGATTACTTGTAATATAAAAAACAAAAAAACAAAAAACTTAAGCACACAGCTGTTACATGCATCCTATATTTCTGCATTCAGTATTTTTGCAAATTAAAACAACCCGGGCAAGACAAGAAGAGGGGGCAGCAGAGGAAGACATGGTTGTAGTAGGAGAAGAGGGACATTGATTTAATAGTTAGCTCCAGCTCATCCAAGCTGGACGGTTTCCAAGAGGCCACACATTCCTGGATTTTCCTAAACAAGATGTTGACTATCCCTCATGACACTGACAATGTGGTAGAATCAATTACTCATCATGGGTCAACTGAAACTGCCTCCTCCATCCACACACAGAGCAGGCAGTTTGTGGCTTCCTATACTTCCTCCCCCAGATTCCCTGAAGAAATCAACAACAAGCAGTCTGAGCAAATGTCTCAGCATTTTGCCTCAAGGCTGTTGACAAATGCATTAAAAGGAGAGATAATTAGGACTTATCCTTTACTCAAAGGAGGACATGGCATACTGCTGTCCATGCTTATGCTTTCATCTTAATAAAAGACAGTAGCACTCATCAGTTATCCAACAGCTGTGCTAGTTAAGTGACTGAATCATCAACTAGGACCTTTGATTTACCTGCCAACATTTTTGTTTTCAGATGTTAAGCAAATTCTCTTTTCAGCTTTGATTGTGAATGAAGTTGAATCAATGGATGAATGGATGGATGGAAAGGCAGACAAGCAGATGGACACATCTTGTAACTTACGAATCCGATTTCTGTTTCCATAGTCTGGCAAAACAAATAAGCAAAAGTTCTTCAGTGAAAGTGAATGATGCCATACATTTGTTTCTGCATTAAAAACATTGACACACTCTGCAGAACACAATAAACAATTTATGTCACTACCTGTGCCTCAGAAAAGCTCACAAGCTAATATCCCTAGTATACATTAGGGTTAGTTTGAGTGAGAAGCTGGCCAGGTAATCTTCCAATATGTTTTTGGGATGTGTGAAGAAACCTGAGTGCCTGAAGAAAACACAGAGAAAAATGTAGAGATTAGAACATGCTAACTCCAAGAATCAAACTTGGCATTGCAGCACTGCAAGATAAGAGTGTTAGCTACTTAGCTCATGTGCCAGGTGTTTGTTTGATCAGAAAAAAATGCTAAAAAATGAGATAAAAATGATTTGTATGTTTTCCCAGCCTATGCAAAAGTAAATGTTTTACATTAGGCATTACTTTTTGTAAACTTCATCACGTAAGCAGATTTTTTTCCATTTTTATATTTGAAATATCATGACAATGGGCAATTAGATATTCAGGCAATATTACAAGATAGTATGCATCATTTGTGATAATTAAACTATAAATATTTAAAATTTGAAAGTAATATTTGTGACCCAGAGGGACACTAGTAAATTCAGGATTTAATTGAAAATAATTTTATCAACATTGTGCATAATTGTAACGTTTGCATTTGATCAAAGTTTTAAAAATCTAAACTGCAATATCATTTCCTACAGTTTGAAATGAAAAATGTTTCTTGCTTGCAATTTAAGATAAATCTATGTTTTAAAGTAACCCCTGTTAATTTCACATACAGGGCATAATGGGGGTATACAAAAGTCAGTATTTCTTTTTAAAATGGGATAAAACTCAGTCAGGACGTTCAAAAAATGTGTTTTCCTACTTTTTAATATTCATACAGTTACCATATTCATTTTTGTGCACTAGTAATATTGCCTGTTTACAAATTACAAGTTCTCAAAGTATAGTTTATCTGCTCTGAAAGCTGCCATTGCATTTTATTGCATTTCTGCTACATTTATATATGAATATGTATTTAGTGATAATTTCTCACCTCTCTCTGCTTCTCAGCTCAGTGCTGTTCATAATAATACAATACAATAACATTTCTATAGCGCTTTTCTCCCATAGGACTCAAAGCGCTTAGGCTCTCTCAGATTCAGTAATTGGTAGTAGGATGAAGTATTCATTCACACAACAAAAGTTATATTTCTGCAAATGCCAAACTGAACAGGTGGGTTTTTTAGTCTGGATTTAAACACGTCCAGGGATGGAGCTGTCCTGATCTGTTGAGGTAAGGAGTTCCAAAACGTAGGGGCAGCATGACAGAAGGCTCTGGGACCAAAAGTTTCCAAGTGGGTTTTGTTGTTTATCGATCTGACGTTACAGAGTACAGTCTTGATGGGGCTACCCTGGGAGCTGTGGTCTGAGATTGAGGACTCCAGGAGTGAACAGTCTCCAGATGTGTGGCTGTCATCTCTGCTGGATTGTGCTGGAGCTATTAGGGTTGTTGCCTGGGTGTACTCTGTAGATTTGGTCACAAAGTTATTTTGGTTCTGCAGTGAAGAACGTCTTTTCCCAAGTCCTCGGGACCCTCTTTTAGTCTTTCTGAGGATTCCAACAGACTTAAGTAGAGTTATTGTTGATTTGACAAATTTCGATAAATATTTCTTGGTTGGTATACAGCGAGAAGTGTCTCTGCTGAATATTGATGTTTACACAGAATGGACAAAAGAGACAGCTCAGGGCTCCTGCTGAGAAAGGCCCTATTTAGAGTCAAGGTGTGAACTTTTTCAGCTCCAGCTTTGATATCCTTCAGCGATCAAAGGGCCTGTGTAGACTGAATTGTCCTTACACAGAGATGTACGGATGGACAGCATGAATTTGAAAACACAGTCCCTTGTTTAGGAGTTTGAAGATATTATATATAACATATGTAGAAAAATATAGTCTATTTAGCATAGATGCTGCAGATAATCTATGAAAGTTACTTACAGGATGGGGAGAGGGCGGGCACAAAGAGGCCAAAAGTCAATAAAGTCTCAGGTCATGTCCAAGGAAGGTGTGCAGTGTACAGCAGTGGGTGATTCCAAGGAAGATCCAATCCAGCTTAAATCTTTGCAATCTTTGCCATCCAGATGTTCTGAAAGGTTATAGGTGTTGCTGGAGAAGTGATGCATTAGAATCCTCTGAAATTTGGGTCCAGTCTTTCCATTAAGAGGTTTAAAGAGACTCTGTAACTAAATGTTCAGCCTTATTTCTTCTATCATATAAGTTCCTATACCAGTTCTAATGTGCTCTGGCTTACTTCAGCCTCTCCTAGTTGCACAGTGGCTGTGTTATCTCTGTTATATAATCTAATATTATTTCCTCTGTCGGCTCTGTCAGGCTCAGGCACTCAGGCTGGAATGTGCAGGTCTGCCTGTAATAGAATAGAAGCTATACACACCCTCTCCAGGCCCCCTCCAAGCTCTGTATGACTCACACACTGAGCTACTCTCAGCCTATCACATGCTGTTAGCAGCCATGTCTTTTGTTTGTAAACACTGCCTGCCTAAAACTGGCAATTACAAGCCAGAATTGCAGCAGGGAGTGGCAGAAACAACACAGAGGGGCCCAGGAGAACATAATGAATAGAATGGTATGCTTTTTTTATTGTAAGAATTTTAGAGTACCGATTCTCTTTAAAGTAGCAGAAATCTTTTTGGTTGAAAGGAGGTGACAGGGATCATAAGACACAGTTCCAACAGTCCTGTGTCCTGATTACCCCTCCTAGCTGTGCGTGCGAGGCTTCAAATCTCAAATAGAAAAAAAATTAAAAAAATTGTACCAAAACAGCAGATCGAGAACAAAAACATCAGAAATCCCATCATGCTTTGCACAGCATCAGGGGAAAAATGCCCGGGCAGTTTTCTTCTGTGCAGCTAAAATGAGGCTTGGCAAAGAAAAACAAAGTTCTGATGCTGTTAAACTGTTAAAGAAACACCAAGCCTTTTCAGTGCTGCTGAGTAGATTTTTTAGTCTGGAGGTTCACTTTAACGTGTCTCGCTTCAAACTTACTGAAACCAGTACTGATCATAGCTTAAAATATATTTTACTGTGCCAATGACTTGCTAGTACTGTATATCAAGTGACAGGTTATTGCACACTATTATACTAGGGGATGTGTGTATGTAAAAAATGTAGTAAAAATGTTTCTGTACCATGTTAGGCAAACAAAAATATTTAGGTAGAAAAAAACAAAGTTTTGTAAAAGTAATACCTTTTAAAGGCTAACTGATAAAGATAAATTATGCAAGCTTTCTGGGATCTAGTCCCCTTCTTTCACATGTCTAACATCTGGATATGTCTATGCCTGAAGAAGGGGACTAAATCCCAGAAAGCTTGCATAATTTAACTTTATCAGTAGCTATTAAAAGGTATTACTTTTACAAGACTTTGGTTTTTTTTCTACCTACGTAAACAATATAGGGATCCAAATTGGGTAAGCTAAGGGAGGGACTGCATATTGAAATCCAGAAACTTAGTGCTACTGTAATTGACTGAGCACTAGGTGAGGGGGGAAATGTAGCTCCTTAGTCACCTCCAGCTCAACCAAAGTTTTCAGATTGCACCAGAACAATATCCCCTCTCCTTCTCATGTGTTTTGGACCACCTGGGTTGGTACTGCTCAGAGGATGGAGCCCACATAGAGGTTAAAAGTATTACAGTGGATTTGCGAGGGGCTTTTTTTTTTTTTTACACTTTATTTTAAATAATAGGAAAATGGTGGAGAAAAAAAGGTATTTCCGACTTCCTCTTTTGACATGTTGTGAATGCTTGTGGAAGTGTGTGTGCCTAGTGCTTTCAAAAATAACATTCCAGCCATCAGATTGCTTGCATCTACACATTTATTTGGTATGTATGTGGATGGGCCACAATCTGTATAGTGCAGGGGCAGGTGACATATAGAGAAACATGCACACTTGTGCACAGTTTCCATTTTTTAGCTCAATTAGTGCACTATTCATCATGATCATAGCACCAGCTGTAAAAAGATACCTGGCAAAAGCAGTGAATTTGCCACCAGGTTTTCCTGTTGGTCAGGACACTAGCTACATTTAAATTCTTTGACCAGGAATCACTATAGTGCTGTGTAGTACTGTATGGGGATCAGTGTGGGGCTCAGCACCCTGAGCTGTAATAGCCTGCAGGTCAATGACATTGAGGATCTGGAAGCGTGGGGTGACAAAGCGTGCACCTCTCCCCGAAAGTTCTTGTCCATGTCAAGAACTAGGAGCTCTTCCTCACCTCTGATGCCCAGGAGGATGTGGTAGTAACTACTGTACCCCATGCTTGTGGGCAGGGCCGGTTCTAGACAGGCACATATGAGGGGGCAGACAGAAATTTGCAGGGGGCACAAAAAAAACCCCTGCGCCGCGCGTAGCGCGGCGTGCCGAAAAATGGGCGTGGTCATGCAGCAGACCATGGGCGTGGTCATGGGTGGGGCCAAATATACATGAACTTAGCAGCGTTGTAACCTAAAGATAAAGGGCCTGCCCAGAAAAATGTTGGGTGGAGCCTCCTATCCTTTAATTAGATTATTTACTATTAGTATAGGCATAGAGTAAAAATGCATACACACGTTCAATTTTGATTGGCCAATCACTGACCAATTGTACCACCCCCATCTAGTATGAGGGCCAACAGACTTTAAATACTATGAACAGAGCTGAGCTCTCATAATACCTAGAAGAGTAAAATTGGCAAATCAAAATTTATGTGTGTACCAGGCTTTACAGCTAATACTGTACATACAATACAGCTGGTTTACAATCAGAAGGCACAGAATAACAACTTATATAGTACATACTGGAGGTAGCAGAGATCAAAACATGCTTCAGCTAGTTTACTATCAGCACAGGCACAGAGTAACAGCTTATACTGTACATACTGGAGGTAGGGGTAGAAATGAACAACACACGGGGATTAGAAATGAAGGGCACACACTACAGTGAGTTAACGTTGAGTTTAGGTACAGAGTAACAGCTAATGCTGTACATACAGGAGGTAGCAGAGATCAGTACACACTGCAGCTAGTTTACCATCAGTACAGACACACAGTAACAGTTAATGCTGTGCATACTGGAGGTAGCAGAGATCAGTACACACTGCAGCTAGTTTACCATCAGCACAGGCACACAGTAACAGCTAATGCTGTACAAACTGGAGGTAGCAGAGATCAGCACACACTGCAGCTAGATTAGTATCAGTACAGGCATAGAGGAACAGCTTACACTGTACATAATGGAGGCATCAGAGATCTCACACTGCAGCTAGTTTACTGTCAGTACAAGCACAGAGTATAAGCTTTAGCAGGGGCTATATCACTAAGAGAGACACACACAGGGCACAGAAAGAAGCACACACACACACACCAAAAACATACACGCACACAGGACTGGACACAGATGCGCGCGCGCACACACACACACACACACACACACACACACACACACACACACACGATGGGGGGGACACAACAAAAAACATACACGCACACAGGACTGGACACAGAGGCGCGTGCGCACACACGGACACAGAGAGAGGCACACACACACACACACACACACACCCTACACACACACCCCCTACACACACCCCCTACACACACACCCTACACACACACCCTACACACACACCCTACACACACACACACGATGGGGGGGACACAACAAAAAACATACACGCACACAGGACTGGGCACAGAGGCGCGCGCGCACACACGGACACAGAGAGAGGCACACACATGGGCACAGATAGAGGCACACAACACACACCGTTTCCATACTATCCCAACACACACACTGCACTGCACTGCACACAACACTACACACACTAGGACACAGAGAGAGAGGCACACACATGGGCACACAACACACACACTGTTTCCATACTACCCCAACACACACACATTGCACTGCACACATAACACTACCTACACACACACAGAGCGAGACAGAGAAAGAAGGAGGGTGAGAAAAAGAGAGGGGGGGGGGAGGGAGAGAGAGGGGGAGAGACAGACACACACAAAAATCCCCAAGAAGATAGACAGGAATCCAGACCTCCTCCCCCGACGTGCAGTCCTCAAAGCTCTGCTGGCCAGCTGCCACTGCATCCTCCGAGTTCCTAGCTGTGAGAACATTCAGTGTTCTCCCCCTCATCAGTCAGTCTTGCTTCATCGCTGCTCAGTCTTCAGAGCAGTGAAGTGCCAGCAGGTGCCTGCAGCCCTTTGATCTTGTCGGCACACTTCTGCTCTGCTCCCCCCCAGCCTCAGCGAGACCGCGCTGAATTCAAATCCAGCTGGGAGGGCCAAATCTAGGAAGGTGACAGGAAGAAGGGGCGGAGCAGCTTGGCACTGCGTACCCCAGCCACTGTACAGCTGAGTGCAAGGAGGGAGAGCAGAGAGTGGCGGCGTCATTACGACGCGCCTGCCGCTCACTACACTCACACTGCCACTGCGCGTTTCATGGACCAGGAAGCAGTGGCAGAGCGGCTGATTTGAGGGGGCAAGAAGTCTATTTGAGGGGGCTCTGCCCCCTCTCGCCCCCCCCTAAAGCCGGCCCTGCTTGTGGGTGTAGGTCCAGGGCGAGGCAGCTTCTGGTGGAATCTGAGAGCACCCTTTAATAAAAAGAGTCCATTACCCCAGGTGAAATGAGTATAGGAGTACGTACCCATTAATCATTTCCATAAAGGGTTATGGAAATAAAACACACCACACACAGTTAAAAATACTATGCTATTCTAACAGGCAGCACGGTGGTATAGCGGTTAGCAAACTGGCCTTGTAGCGCTGGGTCCCTGGTTCAAATCCCAGCCAGGGCACTATCTGCATGGAGTTTGTATGTTCTCTCTGTGTCTGTGTGGGGCTCCTCCAAGCACTCTGGTGTCCTCCCACTTCTCAAAACATACATATAAGTTAATAGGCTTTCCCCTAAATTGGCCCTAGACTACAATACATACACTACACAATATAGACATATGACTATGGTAGGGATTAGATTGTGAGCCCCTCTGAGGGACAGTTATGTGACAACAACAAAAAAATACTCTGTACAGCTCAGTGGAAGATGTTGGTGTTATATAAATAGTAAATATTAATAATAAATCAAACAGCAATACATACCTTTAATTAAAAATAACATGCCAATACATTCTAGCCTTTACTTGAAGAGTTCCACCACTGATGAACATTGACATCCACTGCACCCCAGTCGCCAACTGCTGATAAGCTCCCTGCGGTGGGACCTGATTAGCAGCCTATGCCGATGGCAGTGACATCATCAACATGGCCACTGGGTAATCAGACATTTTTTATTATGAATAAAGCAACCAGGGATGAAATCTAACCGCAGAGTAGCATAAATCTTGCTAATCGAGATTGGAGCTAATTTGCTGTGAGTCTGTGCTTAAAAAAATTGCTTGCTCATCCCCATCCACCTCTTTACCTTTGGGCAAATATCTCTTTAAAACAGTTTTTTGTCTGTTTTTTTGTTTTTGTATTTGCCTTGTTTTCCTCTTGGATTTCCTCCTCCCCAGTCCCACCCTTCTGACGCTGTACTGTCCAAATGTAATTGATTTATGGGTTCTAGGGAACAATTATTGAATTTCTGCTGGGGGTTCTATTGTAAGGACACAGTCACATATATGCTATAAAGATAGAAAGAGAGAAAAGTATCTTTCCCAGTTTTTCTTTAAATAGTCAGGCTGGAGATTTTAAAAAATAATAATAATTCAGGAATCCAATTTATAGTTATTTGAAGTAAGACATAGTGAAAAGTTCTCTCTTAATGGCATCAAACTCATTGTGAGAGAATGATATTTAAACTACAAAGTGCACCAGGTTTTGTAAAAACCCTTCAAATTTCTTATCCATTTTTTAAGCAAGCAGAGAAAGCACTGTTCCTTTTGAGCTTATGAGCCCGGTACCATTACAAAAATTAGCGGTAGTTTTTACTCAAAATTAGGGGTGGGACGATAAATCCGGCGAATCCACGAATCCCTCGAATATCAGGAAATATTTGAGATTCGTGGAATCGAATCCTGACGCCATTTTCCGTTTGCCGATTCTGCCGAATCCCGATGCTGCATCGCCACGCATCCGCCGCTTCACCCGCTCGCAAGTGTCCTCCTCCCGATCCCCGCAGCCTCTTCCGCTCACCCCCTGCATAAATAAGAAGATGCAGCCTCTCACCTCCAGCGTGGAGCCCGGACTCCGAGCGGCAGACCTCCTGCAGACTTCCTTATTACCCCTAGTGACTGGCTCTTACTACGCGTCATCAATCAGTAAGAGACGGTCCGGTGGCCACTAGGGGGAACTAGGAAGTGAAGTCTGCCGCAGTGCACTCCACGCTGGAGGTGAGAGGCTGCTTCTCCTTATTTATGCAGGGGGGCGAGTGGAGGAGGCTGCGGGGGGAGGGAGGAGGATATTACTACCCAGCCCCTCATAGCCTGCTACCTATATTAAAGCCCCCCATAGCCTGCTACCTATATTGAAGCCCCCCATAGCCTGCTACCTATACTGAAGCCCCCCCCCCCCCCCATAGCCTGCTACCTATACTGAAGCCCCCCATAGCCTGCTACCTATACTGAAGCCCCCCATAGCCTGCTACCTATACTGAAGCCCACCATACTGAAGCCCCCCATAGCCTGCTACCTATACTGAAGCCCCCCATAGCCTGCTAACTATACTGAAGCCCCCCCATAGCCTGCTAACTATACTGAAGCCCCCCATACTGAAGCCCCCCATAGCCTGCTACCTATTCTGAAGCCCCCCATAGCCTGCTACCTATACTGAAGCCCCCCATATCCTGATACCTATACTGAAGCCCCCCATACTGAAGCCCCCCATAGCCTGCAACCTGTACTGAAGCCCCCCATACTGAAGCCCCCCATAGCCTGCTACCTATACTGAAGCCCCCCATACTGAAGCCCCCAATAGCCTACTACCTGTACTGAAGCCCCCCATAGCCTGTTACATATACTGAAGCACCCCCATAGCCTGCTACCTATACTGAAGCCCCCCATAGCCTGTTACCTATACTGAAGCACCCCCATAGCCTGCTACCTATACTGAAGCCCCCCATAGCCTGCTAACTATACTGAAGCACCCCCATAGCCTGCTACCTATACTGAAGCCCCCTATACCCGGCTGCCTATACTAAAGTCCCCTTACTTAGCTACCTTTACTGAAGCCCCCTTACCCAGCTACCTATGCTGCATCCCCTCATAGCCTGCTAACTATACTGAAGCACCTTCATAGCCTGCTACCTATACTGAAGCCCCCCATAGCCTGCTAACTATACTGAAGCCCCCTATACCCTGCTACCTATACTGAAGGCCCCTATACCCTGCTGCCTATACTGAAGCCCCCCATAGGCTGCTACCTATACTGAAGCCCCCTATACCCTGCTACCTATACTGAAGGCCCCTATACCCTGCTACCTATACTGAAGGCCACTATACCCTGCTGCCTATACTGAAGGCCACTATACCCTGCTGCCTATAATGAAGGCCACTATACCCTGCTGCCTATACTAAAGGCCACTATACCCTGCAACCTATACTGAAGGCCCCTATACCTTGCAACCTATAGTGAAGGCCCCTATACCTTGCTAGCTATACTGAAGACACCTTTACCTAGCTACCTATGCTGCAAGCACCTATGCCTGGGTACCTATACTGCGGGCAACTATACCATGGATCGCACAATTCTTATGTGCAGGATTCGTTAGATTCGAAATTCGAAAAGTTTGAGATATTAGAGAACCTTTTTAGATTCGGATCCGGATTTGGATTCGAAGAAATTGTGGATTTGTCCCATCCCTACTCAAAATGGACATGAGTTTGGGCAAAGCACAGAGCCACCGTAAATGCATGAAATAAGAGGAATGAGGCTTTATCAGGTCAAAATAATGTGTGTCCAATCCATCAGGGGTCCAGGCCTTTAAAGGTTTATTGAAACCATATTATTGTGCTGGATAAGATATTTACCTACAGGATCTGAAAAAGTATTTCATAAAGTTAGACCCAAATGCCAATTAATTTTTATCTAATATAATGTAAACTATCTATATGTAACCATTTTAAATGAGCACATTTGTGATTAATGAAATTGAAAGCCTTCCAATTGCAACAATCTGTGTCAGTGTCATCAAAATATAGTGAGAAGTATATTAAGGGTTCATTTTTAAGGGTTACAGGAATTGCACCCATACATGAGATTTATCTAAAAGCAACACCTAGGTCAACTGAATCATACCTTTCACCATCTTAGGAAAATATAAGGTGTCCAAAAGACCCCCTTTGTCTGCTTATTAGTTTGATCACTCATAGAGTCAGAGAATTGCATTGGATTTTCTGCAATGTGATCAAAGTGATATTATGCTGATCTGATTTTATCCGGTCAACACTGAGTGATAAAATTATCATGAACATTAAAAACAGCTTTTGATTTCTTCAGTGCTACCACCAGCTCTTCTTTGAGCAAAGTTCAGTTCATTCAACAAAGGCCAAAGATTGTCCTGCATAATGCAATCAGAACTGAAGGAATTGATTGCATTATATTCCCCACTTAAGTGTTCTCTGCACCACATAATTCCCTGCCCACAACAGAATATAACTGTGTGGTTGGAGAGTCTAAATTCAGGTGCTGAATGCTGCTCCTAAGCTTCTGTACTGTGAGGTCCACTGTGATGTTCCAGGGACATCAGTAGCAAACAAAAGCATAACATATTAGGTACACCAATACTGTTTAGTGAGCACTATCAATTAATGCTGTTTTTTTATTTAATGATAAAAAATGGCTATAAATTTTGACTTCACCAAATTGTGCCTGGAAGGATTTTGGCAGTTCTTATTTGAGGAGGAACTTGTGAAATGTCTCTTAGCATATTTGTAAATATGCAGAACATTGTGTAATGGAAATGTTGTGCATATTTAAATACTAAATAAATGATAAATATGCCTCTATTTCTAACCATTTACTACTGGGTTGTAAAAAAAATCCCCATAATATCCCAAGGCATAATTTTCTAAACAAATCACAAAATTGTAATGTATTTTATTTCTAGCAAAATCTGTGCAGTAAGATAACTAATCAAACTGAGAAATTTTAATCAAGCTAAACATTCTGTGACATCCACCTTATTGAAATTCTACTCTCTGGGTGAATTCAAGTCTTTTTTTAAATGCTACAAAAATGTTAAATAAAACCTTTCGTGAAAGAATAATATAAAACCCTATTTATATTCCTTGAAGCTATTTTACTGCATTGTGTTGGACATTATAAACTTAAATGTTTCTGTTTGTGTCTGACTTGCTTTCTCGTGTTTAAAACAACTGTGATTGATTATGATGCTCGTAAAAGTAATGATGCATATAATGAAAACATATTTTATGTGAAAAATAAATAAAAAAATGATACCAAATTCAATAGCACTCACATTAATGGAGATATAGCCAAAGTGTAGCTAATATGACCTCAAGTTACGCATTCACCATAAGATTTGCTTCATGCTTATTTAATTTTCACAGTCTTATTTTAAGTTCAGTTTATCTAAAAAGAAAAAGTTATCTATTAAAAAAATATAGTATAATCTGCAGCCAGAACAATGCTGAAATATTTTAGTAGTTCTTTTAAATGTTGTATATTAGCTTACTATCTCCCATAACACAATACAAAATCCTTCTATTAACAATCTAGCCACTTTTTCTGTGTATTTTTCTTGTATATTCCATTAAAGATTTAATGCAAAAGTGGGGTGTTATGGTATAGTACGGTATAGTGTGCTTTGGTGTATGTTGGTATGTAATGTTATGGTATAGCATGGTACAGTATATTATGGCAATATATGGTATAGTATACTGTATTAAAGTATGGTGTGGTGTGGCATGATACAGTCTGGTATGACTCAGTATATTCTGGCATGGTTCGGTAAGGTAACAAGATTCCCACATGTCTAATAGCTAGTAAACTAAGCATCACCATTAATTCACCTGATATACTTTCACTGGCGGGTATGTAATGATCTATCAGATAAGTAAAAGTAATAGATCAGATTCAAGTTAAGCTACATACAAACTGGTAATTAAACCTCAATGTCTCTTCCAAGAATCTTGTGTGTGTGTGTGTGTGTGTGTGTGTGTGTGCAGCGGACCCCTATCCCCCTCATGGTAGTGATCTGCCTGGCAGATTGCCTTGGCCAAGCATTGGCCAAGGACATTGTTCTCCACATTTAAATAGAAGAGAAGAGCGAGGCACTGTATGCGCAAAAAGCTGAATACCTATTAATCAGCGGTCAACAGACACATCTGGGTTCACAGTGGGGGTGAGGGGGACCTGACAGCTGTTTCACTTTGAAAAAAAGCTTCCTCAGAGGCCTCAGTGCAGGGAGGTTAAAATCTTAGAGACCAGGCACTCTAGGTCTTGCTCAGTCTGTGGAAAGGGTGACTGCTGATGGCATGGCATGATAAAGTTGGATACACCAGGAGGGGAGGGCCCTGCCAGATGCTTACAATCTAAAAGGAGGAAGTAGGGACACAGCTATAAAAGTACTTTTTAGTACTTGTTTAATCACTTCCCGACCGCCGTATGTACAATTGGCAGTCGGGAAGTGGACCCCGCAAGGACCGCCGCATGTACAAATGGCGGCGGTCCTTGTACGGGCATGGGCGGAGCGATCGCGTCATTCGGGACGTGATCCTCCACCGGGGACTGGCTCCGCCCCCCTCGCACTGTAACCTGCCGACCGTTCGGAAGCGCCGGTGGGTTACTAGCACCCGGATCGCCGCATACAAAGTGTATAATACACTTTGTAATGTATACAAAGTGTATTATACAGGCTGCCTCCTGCCCTGGTGGTCCCAGTGTCCGAGGGACCACCAGAGCAGGCTGCAGCCACCCTAGTCTGCACCCAAGCACACTGATTACCCCCCCCCCGCCCCCTTATCGCCCACAGCACCCCTCAGACCCCCCCCCTGGCCACCCCCCAGAACACTGTTTGCACCCAATCACCCCCCTAATCACCCATCAATCACTCCCTGTCACTATCTGTAAACGCTATTTTTTTTTATTCCCTAAACTGCCCCCCGCTCCCTCCTGATCACCCCCCACCCCTCAGATTCTCCCCAGACCCCCCCAGAACCCCCCCCCTGTGTACTGTATGCATCTATCCCCCTGATCACCTGTCAATCACCTGTCAATCACCCATCAATCACCCATCAATCACCCCCTGTCACTGCCACCCATCAATCAGCCCCTAACCTGCCCCTTGCGGGCAATCTGATCACCCACCCACACCCATAGATCGCCTGCAGATCCGACGTCAGATCACCTCCCAAGTGCAGTGTTTACATCTGTTCTCTACCCTAAACACCCACTAATTACTCATCAATCACCCATCAATCACCCCCTATCACCACCTGTCACTGTTACCCATCAGATCAGACCCTAATCTGCCCCTTGCGGGCACCCAATCACCCGCCTACACGCTCAGATTGCCCTCAGACCCCCCTTATCAATTCGCCACTACATTATTTACATCTGTTCTTCCCTGTAATAACCCACTGATCACCTGTCAATCACCTGTCAATCACCCATCAATCACTCCCTGTCACTGCCACCCATCAATCAGCCCCTAACCTGCCCCTTGTGGGCACTCTGATCCCCCACCCACACCAACAGATCGCCCGCAGATCCGACGTCAGATCACCTCCCAAGTGCAGTGTTTACATCTGTTCTCTACCCTAAACACCCACTAATTACCCATCAATCACCCCCTGTCACTGCTACCCATCAGATTAGACCCCTATCTGCCCCTAGGGCACTCAATCACCCGCCCACACCCTCAGAACACCCTCAGACCCCAGCCCTGATCACCTCGCCAGTGCATTGCTTGCATCTATTCCTCCCTCTAATCACACCTTGAGACACCCATCAATCACCTCCTGTCACCCCCTAGCACGCCTACCCATCAGATCAGGCCCTAATTTGCCCCGTGTGGGCTCCTGATCACTCGGCCAAACCCTCAGATCCCCCTCAGACCCCCTTCCGATCACCTCCCCAGTGCATTGATTGCATCTATTTTCCCCTCTAACCACCCCCTGAGACACCCATCAATCACCTCCTGTCACCCCCCTAGCACTCCTATCCATCAGATCAGGCCCAATACAACCTGTCATCTAAAAGGCCACCCTGCTTATGACCGGTTCCACAAAATTCGCCCTGTCATAGACCACCTGTCATCAAAATTTGCAGATGCTTATACCCCTGAACAGTCATTTTGAGACATTTGGTTTCCAGACTACTCACAGTTTTGGGCCCGTAAAATGCCAGAGCGTATAGGAACCCCACAAGTGACCCCATTTTAGAAAAAAGACACCCCAAGGTATTCTGTTAGGTGTATGACGAGTTCATAGATTTTATTTTTTGTCAAAAGTTACCGGAAATTGATTTTTTATTGTTTTTTTTTCACAAAGTGTCATTTTTCACTAACTTGTGACAAAAAATAAAATCTTCTATGAACTCGCCATACACCTAACAAAATACCTTGGGGTGTCTTCTTTCTAAAGTGGGGTCACTTGTGGGGTTCCTATACTGCCCTGGCATTTTAGGGGCCCTAAACCGTGAGGAGTAGTCTAGAAAACAAATGCCTCAAAATGACCTGTGAATAGGACGTTGGGCCCCTTAAAATAGTGTCACATGTGGTATCGCCATACTCAGGAGAAGTAGTATAATGTGTTTTGGGGTGTATTTTTACACATACCCATGCTGGGTGGGAGAAATATCTCTGTAAATGACAATTGTTTGATTTTTTTTACACACAATTGTCCATTTACAGAGATATTTCTCCCACTCAGCATGGGTATGTGTAAAAATACACCTCAAAACACATTATACTACATCTCCTGAGTACGGCGATACCACATGTGTGGCACTTTTTTGCACCCTAACTGCGCTAAGGGGCCCAAAGTCCAATGAGTACCTTTAGGATTTCACAGGTCATTTTTGTTTCAAGACTACTCCTCACGGTTTAGGGCCCCTAAAATGCCAGGGCAGTATAGGAACCCCACAAATGACCCCATTCTAAAAAGAAGACACCCAAAGGTATTCTGTTAGGAGTATGGTGAGTTCATAGAAGATTTTATTTTTTGTCACAAATTAGCAGAAAATGACACTTTGTGAAAAAAAAAATTAAAATCATTTTCTGCTAACTTGTGACAAAAAATAAAATCTTCTATGAACTCACCATACTCCTCACGGAATACCTTGGGGTGTCTTCTTTCTAAAATAGGGTCATTAGTGGGGTTCCCATACTGCCCTGGCATTTTAGGGGCCCTAAACCGTGAGGAGTAGTCTTGAAACAAAAATGACCTGTGAAATCCTAAAGGTACTCATTGGACTTTGGGAACCTTAGCACAGTTAGGGTGCAAAAAAGTGCCACACATGTGGTATCGCCGTACTCAGGGGAAGTAGTATAATGTGTTTTGGGGTGTATTTTTACACATACCCATGCTGAGTGGGAGAAATATCTCTGTAAATGGACAATTGTGTGTAAAAAAAATCAAACAATTGTCATTTACAGAGATATTTCTCCCACCCAGCATGGGTATGTGTAAAAATACACCTCAAAACACATTATACTACTTCTCCTGAGTACGGCAATACCACATGTGTGGCACTTTTTTGCAGCCTAACTGCGCTAAGGGGCCCAAAGTCCAATGAGCACCTTTTGGCTTTACAGGGGTGCTTACAAGTTAGCACCCCCCAAAATGCGAGGACAGTAAACACACCCCACAAATGACCCCATTTTGGAAAGTAGACACTTCAAGGTATTCAGAGAGGGGCATGGTAAGTCCGTGGCAGATTTCATTTTTTTTTGTCACAAGTTAGCAGAAATGAAAACTTTTTTTTTTCTTGTCACAAACTGTCATTTTCCGCTACCTTGTGACAAAAAATAATATCTTCTATGAACTCACTATGCCTCTGAGTGAATAATTTGGGATGTCTTCTTTCCAAAATGGGGTCATTTGGGGGGTATTTATACTATCCAGCAATTCTAGCCCCTCATGAAACATGACAGGGGGTCAGAAATGTCAGAGATGCTTGAAAATGGGAAAATTCACTTTTTGCACCATAGTTTGTAAACGCTATAACGTTTACCCAAACCAATAAATATAGGCTGAATGGGTTTTTATTTTTATCAAAAACATGTTTGTCCACATTTTTCACGCTGCATGTATACAGAAATTTTACTTTATTTGAAAAATGTCAGCACAGAAAGTTAAAAAAATCATTTTTTTGCCAAAATTCATGTCTTTTTTGATGAATATAATAAAAAGTAAAAATCGCAGGAGCAATCAAATAGCACCAAAAAAAAAGCTTTATTAGTGACAAGAAAAGGAGCCAAAACTCATTTAGGTGGTAGGTTGTATGAGCGAGCAATAAACCGTGAAAGCTGAAGTGGTCTGAATGGAAAAAAAGGGTCTGGTCCTTAAGGGGGGTAAAGCCCACGGCCCTCAAGTGGTTAATTGATAAGTACTGAAAGTTATTTTTTTAGATAAGATGAAAAATTATCTCCTGGGAGAAAACTCAGGGAAAGTTAATTGGAAAACAAAGTATAGATCATTTTGTTGTGATAAGTAGTAATAAAGTTATTGACAAATAAAAGGGAGGAGCACTGACAGGTTGAAATTGCTCTTGTCCATCAGGGTAAAAACCTCTTGGGGGTGAAGTGGTTCAAAAATATTTATAAAACAAAGCCATCGAAGATAGTGGGCCATCCATCGACCCATCTTCTGTTCTCTAATAATCAGTACACACAGCACTTGTTCTCTGGTGTTTATTTGACCTACATTGAGGCGCTTGTGTCTGAGTATCTCTGGCTAATGATACATTTTTGTAATTGTTACAGGAAATGCCTGCGAAACACATTGACTCTACTGTGTGCAATAAACTTTTGCATAAATACCAAGTTATATTGGCTGCTTTGAGATCTACAGGAGTGGTAAGCCAATCCTACTTGTCCTTTTTAACCACTTAATGACAACAAGACTCCTGCTAGAGCCTGTTAATGGCTCAATGACATTTTATAAGTCAAACGGTGCTGCTGCCGATGTGCGCGTGCACGTGCACGCTCCCTCACGGGCACGTGTGTTCCCGTGCGCGTGCATGTGAGATTTGTGAGGTAAAAAAACACCATAGAAAAAATACACCTTTATTTCCAAATACTATATTGTCACTATACTTTGTACTAGGGACATAATTAAAATCTTGTGATAACCAGGACAAGTTGGTAGATAAAATGTGTGGGTTTTATGTACAGTAGCAGTGCTTATATTAAAACTATAGAGGATGAAATTGGAGAAATAGTGTATTTTTTCATTTTTTCCTTGTTTTTTCCTTTAAAATGCATAGAAAATAAAGTAATTACTGAAAACAAATATCAACCCCAAAAAGCCTAATGGGTGGTAAAAAAACAAGATGTAGATCATTTCATTGTGATTAGTAGTGATTAAGTTATTGGCAAATGAAAGGGATGAGTACTGAAAGGTGGAAATCGCTCTTGTCTGTTAGGGTAAAAAACGCTTTGGGGTGAAGTGGTTAAACTGCTTTTAATTATTTTATATATTAGGGTGCCTTCACCCACCAATATTACTGTTACATAAATTAGCTCTCTAATGATGAAATAATGGTCACAAAGGGTGGCTGTAATTGTGAGTGTGTACCAAGGTAATATAAAACGTTAAAAGATAGATTTGTTTTTATTGAGAGACCAGGATAATCTCAGCCCAAACTGGTAGGTTTGCTAGGACACATCAAATATCCAACATCATTTAACTGGCACTAGCTAATTGTAGTCTGGTAACAGCAATATTTTATGACCAATTTTATAAAGAAGAAAATAAACTCTGTAGTATCATGTTTGGTCTTCCATCTTCTAGTATGCTATAATCTCCATATGTATAATTGTGACAAATAAAGTGTATCAGTGCCCATACATTAATAAAAAAACAAAGTCCAGTGTGAAATAGTACTGGACCGTGATGCATTTTTGTGTTCATTTACCTAGCAAATGAAATACATAATTTTATGTGAAAAGAATGTATTCTTTTTAAAGATTTAAATGGTTTCTGATTGTGCTGGGTCGAGAGTCGAATGCTCCGTCTCCTTTTTACATTAACAGAATTCTATCATGGACTCTAATTAAAGAAACTGCAGAGAAAAAGATCATTAGTGTACTAAGCTTTAGATTAGCTCTTTCAAAAGATCAAGTTACTTTTATGAACACCTCATTAGTCATAATGCCCTCAACAGAATTCTTTCTGCTATTTTACATACACAAAGTTTGGGATTCTTAAATCATTAACGTATCATATTAAAATATAATGCCATACTCATGCCTTCATTCAGGATCATTCACTTTAATTGCCTTTACCAAGACCAGATAACTGTTTTGCCCCCACTGACTTCAGAGAGATTTTTTTATTGCTACAGAAGAAAAAAATGAATGTTTCTAATAACTTTGATCTGAGATTTCTATCTGAAGGCATATGAAAGCCAGGAAATTTTGGGTGCACAATTCACTTATATTGAAAGTCTGTATCATTGTACAGGAGCGTAGATATACTGTACCCGGGCAGCGAAGTGGTTAAAGTTAACCTCCAGACTAAAAATCTACCCAGCAGCACTGAAAAGGCTTGTTTCTTTATCAGTTTCAGAGCATCAGAACTTTGTTTTTTTTACCGAAGCCTCATTTTTAGCTGCACAGAAGCTAAGCTCTGCCCCATCAAAGAAATCTGCCCGGGCATTTTCCACTGATGCTGTGCAAAGCATGGTGGGATTTCTGATGTTGTTATTCTCCTTATGCTGTTTTGGCGCAAATTTGTTTTTTTTCAATTTTGAATTTGAGATTTGAAGCCTAGCACACGCAGCTGGGAGAGGTGATCAGGACACAGGACAGTTTTAACCATGTCACATGCTCCCTGTCACCTCCTTTCTCTCTTTTCTTTTAAAACAGAGTGGGTAAGAGATTATATTACCTATCTATTTTAATTAACATCACTAATGTAACTTAATGACAGACAGTATGTTTGTTTAGGCTGAAGTTCCCCTTTAACATTAGGATTTACTTGGATTGGTGATCCAATCTGTCCTGTTCCATGGTGCACAGTCTGTGGCAAAAAAAATACCAACACTGCAATGGTTCCAACAACACTGAAAAGGTGCTTAACCACATATTACAGCTATTTTACAAGCAAGGGTATTGGGTAACAAGGGTACTGTGAATTTTAAACAGTTAGTAAAATCTAAAAAAGTCGAGTAAAACCTTTGCAAGAAAAAAAAATGCTGTGAGTAAAAAGTATTAGGAAGTAAATTGATCAGGAGCAGAAATATTGCTTAGAAGAGGAAAAGTTACATAATTGGTGAACATCTCTCTTGATGTCAGCATGTAGAATCATAATGAATGAAATGCTAGGAGACAATGCTATATTAGAAAATGAAAATGTTCCACTGTCAAAAAGTATGATAAGTCAGCATACTGATGACATGTCGCATGTTCCTCAAGAGGTGTTTTGTAATCAACAGAAAAATAACAGTTTTTCTATCCAGACTGATCAGTCCATTGGAGTCACAAATAATAAGTGTTGTGTTATGCCATTTGTTAGATTTGCAAATGAATATGAAATTCAAAAAACTTTTTCTGCTGCAAAGAACTGCCTAAACCAAGCAAAGGCCAATATGCATTTCATACGCTATCTTCAATTCCGAAAGAAAAAGAGCCCTATTAATAATTGGTTTGATGAAAAGCTTTGCATCACTTGTAAAAAAGAAAAATCGGAATTCTGTTTTATTCATAGAAAGGTGCTGGTGTCAAAAAGCCTTGGGGATTAAAGTGTACCTGAGGTGACGTGATACAATGAGATTGCACAGTGCCAAACATACAAATAATGAGGCTGTGTTCTTTTTTCCTTTTTAGGCCTGAAATAGTTAACATTCAGGTGTGCAAGCGACACAAAGTGGAGAGCCAGTCAGACTATAGTGTAACCCTCATTGATATGGAATTACAGCAATAAAACTCTTTCCTGGCAGAGAACAGTTTCTAAGTGTGGAGGGATAGATTTTTTAAAAAAAGGTCCATAGTTCATATATATATATATATATATATATATATATATATATATATACATATATATATATAGCTCTGGGACTTGGGATTGAGCGGAATGATACAACATTTACTCTAGTTTTGAAAAATAAGGGCCCTTATGCCATTAGCATTTTCTCTTGACTTTTTTCCTAGGTGATTTTTTCACAGCTTGTCAAGTAAATGGCTTTTAAGCCAAAAAAACAAGAAAATACTCAAAATAACTTTGACAGCCATCCATCACTACTTTTTGGTGCTTTTTCAATTGTAATGTGCTGAAATTTATTTTAAAAAGAAGATGAAAAATATCTCCCAGGAGAAAAAAAGTTAATTGTATATGCACCAACATATCTAAAAGGTAACTTTAGGAGTAGGAAAATATATACAATTGTTTATCTCATCATTTTATTTTCACCTCAGGATCACTTTAACCACTTGAGGACCACAGTGCTAAACCCCCCTAAAGACCAGGCTGTTTTTTGAGTAATTGGCCACTACAGCTTTAAGGCCAAGCTGCAGGGCCGTGCAACACAACACACGAGTGATCCCCCCCCCTTTTCCACCCACCAACAGAGCTCTCTGTTGGTGGGGTCTGATCGCAACCCCTATCCTGATCGCAGCGCTGTACTACCTTATAGATGGCGGTTTTACTGTCTAACAGTCTCCCGAGCGGTGAGACTGAAGACGAAGACGGGGCGGAGCTCCGCCCCGAGCCGGCTGCGCACAATCTCCTGCAAACTGCAGTCCCAGGACTTGACGCCAATTGGCATTAGACGGTCCTGGGGGTGCCGCCGCGGCCACGTCCATTGGTGTGGGGCGGTCTTCAAGTAATTAAATAAAAAAAACATACTGAATGATGTAACAAAGTTAGTTAAATAATTAGTTAATTCAAGAATGTTTATAAACTGTGTGATAACACAGGCAAAGATTAAATGCAATACACTTCTACTATACATACTGAAATGTCATGGGCTAGCAGAGGACCAATTATTAACTGAATATCTGAACTGAAAAGTGGATTTCAAGAATACTTCCAGCAAATTAGTAGGCCACATTTTGCTACGATGAAGAAAAGTTTTAAAAGCTGGCCTACTTCGCTGGCATTTTTCAACACATGAATAACTTGAACAAGTCTCTTCAAGGGCCAGGGGAAAATGTTCTGACTTCATGCGACAAGACCCTAGGACTTTAAAGAAGGCTGAGTCTTTGGAAAAACCATGTTGCACATGGAAATCTGCTACTTGGACTTGCTAAGTGAGGAAGGATATCTGCACGTTTTAATAATTGTGAAATATCTGGGAGATTTTCAGAATAAAGTAATACATTATTTTGCCTCACTCCCATTGCAAGAGTATGTGAGAAACGCGAATGTGAAGAGAAACAAGCACTTGCACAAAAGGGGGCAGGGCTGGATACTGCCACACTGGGCTTACCTGCAGCATAGTCCACGATTTCAAACAGAAGAGAGGAAGGAGATGGGCACAGCTGCTAAAATACCCTGCGAAACAGCTGTCAGACTTGTCCTTTCACCCACTGCTGTAAGCTTTTTTGTGTCAACCCAGCCACAATAAAGGGTATTTTAGCAGCTGAGTATGTGAGAAACCTCTGCTGAAGCAATGTTAGCTGCAATACATGTGAGGAATGGCGAGAATGGTGGTAAAATTCAGGACACCTTTGATGAGTTACGTCTTTACATTTCATCATTCTTACAGAGGATGTTTAGTTATTTAGATTTATTTTGTATTGTGAATCCCTACAGTTTATGCCCTGTCTGCATATCTTGGATAACGATGTCTTCAGACTTATTATCATATGTGGATATTATTGATGCATTCTATTACTTCTGTACTGCACTGTTTGCTTTGGTTTGAATTGCTTTTCTTGGGATATGTCCCTGATCAATAAAGATTGATTTATGATACTCTATGGATTGTTTAGATATCTGACTTTACGCTATATGGATATATCTTTTTCTTTTTGATGACATTTTGGCTTTTCCATGGCATTTGTTAATATGTTTTGGCTCTTCTTCTTTCTCAAATGTGTGAAAAATCCACTTCTCTGAAGTTTATGTTCATCATGTGAGCCTGACTTTAAGAAAAGAGGAGGAATTTGGTGAGCTTCAGCAGGCTCAAGTTTACATCACAGGAGCCTATAGGCACAGATGTCCTGGCACCCTAGTCTTCGCCCTCCATGAAGCTACAAACCTGAACTGCACGGCAAGTGTGCTTGCTGACCCAGCTGTCACTTCTCCCTTACCCATCATAGGTAGCTACAGGTGTTACTTAGTATTAGGTAGCCAGCGGTACCCTCAGTATTAGTGGTGCTCCCAACTGAAGGGAGATCTCGTCAGTGGAGACTAAACTCTCATTTATCCTTGGCTCGGGACTCAGCATAGGTAAGGAGGGAGGCACTAGGGAAAGGGAAGGAGCTGCCCATCCATTATCAGGCACTTGTAGGCACCTGCCTAAAGTGCTTCATGGTAAATCTGGTCCTGAACTTCAGTCTGATAATAGATAGGTTGAGATTCACTGTGCGTGTGCATTTTTTCTGAGAAAGCGTAGGAAAATGTTTTAGAAATAATTATATAGTTTTAGAAATTATTATTTGTTAAATAATGGGTTATTGTAATCAATATCGTTGGTGTGGAAATGAAAATTAAAGATTAATATTTTTGCTGCACCCTTTTATACAGTTGGCACCAATAGAGAAAATTTGCATTGATGTGAATGGGGTGCCCTTTCTCCCCACTGAGCTGCAACTAAAGAGTATGCTGTTAGTCACAGAAAAGCTGTGAACATTTGTCTTCACTTTTCACTTCTTGCATGCGTAAGCAACATTGTTCTCACCTAAAATGCTTCAGGACAGAAATCCTCTCATTTCAATTATAGGTGAATTTCATGTCTACAGATCCCTGGTTTGAACAATAATCGATTATTTGTGCAGCAAAAATCTGGGATATTGTATTCGTAGGTAAAAAGAGAAACTCATAAAATCAGTGGAGTATATTAATATGGTGGTCAAAATAAAAAAATATATAGATATTATTCAGTATGTACATATGGAATGCAAATCAATGTCAAAAGCTTTCATTGTGTCAATGAGATGATCTGTAAATATAACTTTTGTGCAGAAATCCCCTGAGATCCAACATTTTTGTAGGCTTCCTGCACTCTAAAAAGGTTGAAAAATGCTGCTGTAACTTAAAATGCATTCTGAAAATTTAGAGCTGGACAATGGCAATGACTATAAAAATCCAGCTCCAATTATCTGGAACTTCTTATTTATAATTGTAATGTACAGATTCATGATTTCTAATCACACAAAACACACAAAAGTGCGCTCAAAGTCACATACTAAATATTTGGTGACACAACTTACCAGATCTATAGTTTACTGATGGTTCAACTGTAACTCTCTTTTTTGACCATGCTATTAAACTTTATACAAAAGCCATGAGCAACAAGGTGCACAATAAATATCTCTGTGAATATCCACATACATACAGCTTCATTCACTAACAATAGTGCAGCGTAACAGCACAAGTTAGCTACTGTTAGGTGTGCTAATGAATCAGCGTCCCTTAATGAGGGCTCCCTGCACACTAAACGCACTAGTGGCAGAGTAGCATGCGTATTGCTGCATAGTGAACGCTAGTAACTTAACGTCCGCTCCACTCCTGCCACCCTGAGCCCCTTCGGGTTTTGTCACATTAATGGACGTGATCCTCGCACTCTGATTGGCCGAATAGGCTGCCTGTCACTTGACAGACAGCCTGTTGGGCCAATTAGAGTGCGTAGATCACATCCTTTAATGTGACTAGACCCGAAGGGGCTCAGAGCGGGAGGAGTGGAGCGGACGTTAAGTTACTAGCAGCGAGCACTGAGTTCCCGCTCCCCTGACTGATTCTGATTACGCATGCTACGATGCCACTAGCGTGCGTAGCATGCAGTGAGACCTCATTAAGGCATGGTGATTCACTATCGCACCTAACAGTAGCTAACTCATGCTGTTACGCTGCGCTATTGTTATTGAATCAAACCCATAGTTTCTTATTCAACTTTAGTAATACAGCTTTGAGACAGCTTTGCATAGGAAAACAGAATGCCACGCACCAAAACTGTGCCTTAAATAATATGCTAATTCTTATGCTTAGCAAGTACAGAAGGCCAGAAAGAACAGAAACACCAAAGGCTCAACTGCTGTTAGGTCAACAAGCTCCTGTTCAAATGTACTATGTCAATCTGCTAAATATAAATGCAAGACAAAAAGGGAAAATGATAACCTAACCACTTAACATTGTGTATCATGTGCAATTTAGACAAACTAAATGGATGATTTGTGAATAACCTGCTGATCAGCAATACTACATAGAACAGGAGCCATACAGCTCAGCACAAACAAAGTAATGCCTTAGACAGAATGCAAATGCAAGGTACAGGTGCAAAATTTGAATGAAACTGGATTATATAATTTCTTTTAATGAACACAATGCATGTAAAACAATGCATGATTAGGAAAATGTTCTAGGTTAATGTATGATAAAGTCAAAAAAGTAATCCATGTATATTCTACAAAACTAACATTGATACCTTAGGCTCATTAGATGTACAGAAAAAAACAGACCTAGGTCTGAAAAGAAAATAATACAGAGGTTATAACATTCAGACAGAGACTACTGAAAATACATAAACACACTAACCCCACATAGAAGACCGAGATTTGTTTACTACTACCTTTTCACCACCTGTTAGCTGTTCCTATACTGTATGTGGATTTCAAAGTACAGCTGGAGCTATCAATTCACCCCAACGTAGAGAGGTTAGCCACCCACCAGAGATTGAAGGTGAAAATTCTGAATTTTGCATTGACTGCCATAGATGTCCTAAATGTAATCGTAAAAAATTACACATTTTTACAGGAAGTTAACAGAATCATATCATTATAAATACAGCTAATACAATCATAACTAAATTTCATATTGGTATAGTCACAAAAATTCTTAAATCCATAACTTTAGCCACAGACAGACACCAATTAAGTGCTCATTTCTCTGCATTCTCATCTGGGATTGCACAACAATTTACCATATGATTACATTTCTATTTTATTTATTTATTATTTGTAATAAAACATTGTATTAAGTAATAAGAAAGGTACAAAAGTACAATAGCAAGGAAAAAGTACACTAGTAGAAGAGACAGATGTACAATCAAAATAAAATTTGGATATTACATAAAAGTGATATACCAAGTTTATGACAATATGCAAATTGTAAGATATGACCCTTCAAGAAAGACCAAGCCTAAAGCTATAGTAACCAAACTAGTGTTCTTCTGAAGTAATAACCATAAGAGAAAGCAAATTAAGGGCCAGTGTACACCAAAAAACGCTAGCATAATCGTAAATGTTTAGCATTTATGAAGTGATTTTATAGAGTATGCAGCAATCTTCAGTGCATTTTGGTGTAGCAATTTTTCCTTGTTTGTACAGATTGAGCTGGAAATGAAAAACATTTTTTTAAAAAACACTTGGAAAATCACTCTGTTCTAGCGTTTTTTAGGCTAAATCGCCTCCAAAATGCTGCAGGGCTGCGTTTGCATTTGAGAAAAAAATCACTTCTCTATGGTGTGATTAATTCCATACAGATACATTAGCCAAGTGCTTTTCGAAGTGCTAGCATTTCAAAAAGCTCTCAGAAGCGCTCTTGGTGTGCACCAGCCCTTACTCAAAAATTAGAAGCTAATATAGTTATATGCATCAGTATCGTAAACCTCATCCACCAGTTAGAAAAGAGAAAACATCAGAGAAGATTAGAATGACAAACTGAGTCAGACAAACAAACAGTAAAGTAAAAAGAAGAAAAAGGGAGGAAAAAAAAGAAAAAGAAGAAGAAGAAGATCCAGCACTTCAAACCAGACATCAAACGAAGACAGTCTCATAAAGAAGGTCATAGCCCTGATTATGAATGTTTTTTGTATAGGTACCTAGCACAAATAATGGAGCCTAGATGTTATGTAGGTGTATAATTATAAAGGTCAATTAATTAGAGCAGTGATGGCTAACCTTGGCACTCCAGCTGTGGTGGAACTACAAGTCCCATGAGACATTGCAATACTCTGACAGCTCTAAGCATAACTCAGGGAGGCAGAGGCATGATGGGATTTGTAGTTTTGTCACAGCTGGAGTGCCAAGGTTAGCCATCACTGAATTAGAGCCTTAGCCTCATCAGAATCTCTATACTCGTACCAAACGGTCCATTTTTGTACAAATGCTTCTGTATGGTCAGGAGCACTTTAATAAAGGCCGTCATCCAGCCTACATATATCATTAAGTTCAATAAAAACTTGCAATAGAGTGGGTACTGAGGTACTTTTCCAGTTACAGGCTATCAATAATTTAGCAACAATCATGAGTGTACCTGTAAGGTTTTTCTTAGCATGTGAGATCTTTCCTGGTAGGAAGTTTAATAAGGCAATGTCAGACTTAAAACATAGTTTTTTCCAAGTACAGAGATTCATTGAGGTCAAAGATCAACTTCCAGAAAGGTCGTAAAAAGGAACAAAGCTACCAAATATGAAGGTAAGTCCCCACCTCCGGCTGACACCTCCAACATAAATCCATTTCATCCTGTTTGTATTTGACTGTTTGTGTAGGACACCTATACCATCTGGCAAAGAGTCTGTAGTTTCATTCCTGAAAAGAAGGAGAAATTGTGGATTTATTAATCAAAGAAAAAATATTTTCCCAACTTTTGCTTTCCAGGGTTTGACCCAGGTTGTGGTCCCATTTATTGTTAACCTGGAGTAGCTGTGATGTGGTAATGGAGGAGATCAATTCAGAGTATAGTAGTGAAATGTTATGCTCCATCGATACGGAGGAGGAACAGAAGAATTCGTAGTGGGTCGAACCTCTATAAATGTCTGATCTAGGAGTGAGAGAAGTATAAAAATGTCTAATCTGTCTTCATATAAACCATTTTACCTCTGGTCTGACATCTAGGTTCCCCAATTCCCCAATTCAGATCTGTCTTTTGATATCATTAGAGCTAAGGGTATGGCGAATCTGAGGCCAAATTTTAAATCCAGGCAAATAAGGAATTAGCCCCTAGACCTATACCAAAATCCGGGTTATCCAAGAGGGATGTCAAAAGGCTATGAGGCAGGGGAAGACTGGCCAGGGGGGGGGGAGGGGGGAGATTTCCCCCCAGGCTGCCTCTCATTTAATGATTTAGGGCTGGCCGATCCACCAATCTTTTCGATAATTATTATTGAATCAGATGAAAACTTGTGCTGCCACAAACATACCCAATCGATGATTTGACTGATTTCGGGTGGAAATTAGTTGAATGTATTGATCTGAGATGCTGGGAAATCTCAGATCTCACGAACGATGAATGTGATGGAAACCCGGGCCATTGCCCCTCAAAATATATTATGTGCCCCCTGATGCCTGTGCATTATACTTTACCTGACATGCTGTCCCTCAAGTGTCCTTGCTGTATTTCTGCATTGGCGCCCCACGTGACCGTCGGCATATAGCACGTGGGGCGCATGTGTGACATCATTTGGGCTGGGGCTGCGGTGAAAACGGGCCTCTAGTTTGTACTTTCCCTACAGGCCAAAAGGCCCCAGTCCTCCCCTGCTATGAGGTGTGGACGATTTATATTTTGGATGAGCCATACAACTCCCCCCCACCACCACCACTACCACCAAAATAACCAGCACCCTTCTTTCCAAGGCACCTGCAATGCCCTTTTTTTAAGTCTGTGTCTAGCAAAGGGGTATTGGGCCTTTTTTAAACATCACAGTAACCCAAGGACAGCCTTAAAGTACACCTGAACTGAGAGGGATACTTATTTCCTTTTAAACAATACCAGTTGCCTGGCGGTACTGCTGATATCTTTGGATTCCACATCTGGATCACGCATGCAGCTAATCCAGTCAGACTTCAGTCAGAAACATCTGATTTGCATGCTTGTTCAGGGTCTATGTCTAAAAATATTAGAGGAAGAGGATCAGCAGGACAGACAGGCCATATCCCTCTCAGTTCAGGTGTATTTTAAGCATTCTTAGTGCAACATACTGACACTTGTTTATTTTTTCGAAAAGATAGTAAGGCCACAAAGTATAGAGATGTTCTTAACAGGCCTAAGATTTGGTTGGAATACAATCTTATTAACCCATTCCTTTCCTGCAAGGGAGAGACGCAAATCATCATTTTACCTTCTCAAAGAAAGAATATTTAACAACCAGTTTGATGCCTCCACATCTCTGTTTCTCTATAAGTAATAACACGCTCCTCTGCACCTTATGGAATTTCATAGGTTAGACCACAGGTGTCAAACACAAGGCCCGCAGGCTAAATGTGGCCCTCCTTTCCATTTTATGTGGCCCTCCAGAGCTTTAAATGTAAGCTATAAAAAAATAACAAAACACTGCCTTCCCATCCAGAGAAGAACATCCCTGCACATAGAGTAGCACAGTGGAGCAATGTAATATTTACATGATCCTGGGTTGTGTGATGCCTCCTCTGTGCTTCGCAGCAGTCACACACTCTATGCTTCCCTACCTCTCTCTCCCAAACACATGACATGCCTCAGGAGCCTGTAGGTACACAGCATAGAGCATGCGGCTGTTAGGAAGATCAGAGGAGACCAGAAACAGCACTAGAACAGTTAAATATTAAACTGCTCCAATGAGCTACCTCTCCAGAAGGAAGGGGGCGGGGCGGGCTCTATAGTCACTATAGTTACACCACTTACTTTGAGACTATTCAATTAATATTAAATGTTAATAAACAATTTTGCCAATGACTTAGACAATTTTATTTTAGATTTTTGCCCCTTACGTGATTGAGTTTGACACCCCTGGGCTAGACCCTGAGGAGTACACAAAACTGTCAGATTTTGTCTATGAACAAAACTCTGCCCAGAAGATTGATTGAAGTGTGTTCAGCAAAAAAGACTGTAACAAGAACATCCTTATTTACATTTGGACTGACTGTATAAAATGATTATTCTGCCAGAAAAAGGATCCATTGGTCTCCAGTAATCACCAAGCACAGCTGCAAGGCCTATGGCAGTAGAAGGGGTTATCTAAACAAACAAATACAGCCCCAAAACTGCTATATTATATCAGTCTTTGATTATATCTTTACCTGATTTTGTCTTCTCAATCAGTCAAAAACACCTAAGCTCCCCCCCCCCTTTTTGTCACCATAAAAATAAAATTGCAACAGCAACTGGTCTGAATGTATTAAGTGATAAAGATGCTAATCCTGCATTCAAAACTTTCAAAACTTTTTTTCTGCTGTTATGAATTGGAGTTATAACATACTTAAGGAACATGTGATGATTTGCTCAGCTGCCTGTGCAGGCAGGCAGCCCTTTGACCATTGTGTAGGTTTGCATGCTGCAGGACTCTGGAAAGAAGAGTTTCTGTCAGTTTTGCAGCTTGTGCTTGCAGAGGAATTTGCATACGTTGTCATGCAAATTGCCTGGCCACATTCATTGGAGGCGTGTACTATAAGTACTATGTCTTTCCCACAATGCTTCGCTGGTCATTTCCTTTCCATGGTCTGTTCCTGATGGACACTGCTGGAGTGTCAGCCATTGCTATCTAGTATAGTTAATTCCTGGGGGTTGCTTTAGGCTCCCCTTCTAGCCCAGTCAGGTTGTATTATCTGTATTGCCTGTTCTGTCTTGTCTTGCCTGTTGCCATTGTCCTGCCCCAATGGTGGTCGACAGGAAATGGTTCTGATCTCTGTTCTTGGAGTATAGCTGGTGCAGCGGTTGCTACCAGCTATCTCTTCTGTTCTGTCTCCTGGGATCGCGCTAGCTACTTTTCGCTAGCGCTGGGGATCCTTCTGTTCTGTCTTCTGGGATCGCGCTAGCTACTTTTCGCTAGCGCTGGGGATCCTTCTGTTCTGCTACTCTGTACCTGGATCACGCTAGCCACTTTTCGCTAGTGCTGTGGATCCTATCTCTCGTTTGTCCCTGTTTTCGTGTGCCTGTCTCTTCCGCTACGCTTGCTGCAGGCTCGGTGAGGTAACCGTTAAGCAAGCGCTCGTGTCCTCTGTTTCATGTTTGTCTGTTAATGGTTAGTTAGGCGTGCTTGTCTCTATTGTGCTTATCACGTGGAGATCGCGCATAACCGCGTGCACTGTTGCGAATGAGTGCGGTGTTCGTGGTTAGCTAGCGTTGTTATTTTCCGTATCTCCTTATTGTATTTGCTGTGCCTTTGCTACCCTCGTATTCTATTTTGATCTGCCTAGTGTCACGTCTGGCGATCGCACCTCTCGCAATCGCGTTCCTATTTCGTATCTGCTGTTGTGTGTGCGCGGTCGCGGGGTGGCGACTGGATTGGCGCACACACATACAACCTATCCCTTTGCTCAATCTCATTCGCAATCGCCTCTCTTGCGATTGCATTCTGCGCTTCGTACAATTCCTGTCTGGCACTTGTGGAGGTACAGAGGATTGGTTCCTCTGCACTCCCCAGCGCCATCTGCCGACAGGAATTTCCCTCTACAGGTGCGTAGCACCTTTTGCTGGGTGCCTGCAAATATACGCTTGTGGAGGATTTCCACCGTGTCAGCGCACGCGTTGTGCGCTGATCACGGAGAAAGTTCCACAATCGTTACAGAATGACCAGCCAAACCCAAAACCCCAGTGTAGACGGAATTTCCGATTTGTACGATTTTGACGAATATGGCTCTTGTACCTTTAAGAGATTTAAAAAACTTGAACCTGAATCAGCAGACGAATTTTTGTCTGAGTGTACGAAACTGTTAGCGAACCCTGAATTCCAATGCACCCCAGTGCCTACCTGGGCCGCCCAAATGGTCTACATTCTGTTGGGGGGCGAAATGTCAATGTGGGGTTATGATGTGTTAAATCATACCACCCTGAGTCAAAGACCCCTGGAATTCTTGGCCTTTTTAATTCACAATTGGCTGAGATTACCTCAATTACCATACCCCCTTAATGAGTTGTTGTCAGCAGCTCAATCAGCTGTTCCATCTACTCTTTCATCCACAAAGCAGCCATCCAAAGCCTCTAAGTCTAAACGTAAAAGATCTAGGAAGGCTTCCCAGCGGAAAGATCCGTTGCCCATAGCAAACACAAATCAAGAGGTTATTTCTGTCAAGTCTGAAATGGGCAAAACCATGCAGTATGATAATGATGTTTATAATGCATCTGCTGATCAGTTTCCAGGTTTTTTGCCCCAATCCAAAGCTTATGTGGATCCTGCTATAGGTAGGATCGCACACTACATTAAAGCAGTTAAAAAATCTGTTCTTGTTCCTGAACTCCACCCCTATGAAGATTATCTGGATACTGGCCTGTTTGAACCCCCATTTGCTTCCTGGGATGTTGGGGCCTTGCTGGAGGAATTCGATTTGGATTGGAAAGCCTTTTGCGATTTTTACATCGCAAAAAGCGAAGATGTCTTGAATGCTTGTCTTGATTCTATGTACCTTCTGATTGATTCCGATGAATATGACAAGGATGATATGGATCTGGTGATCTATGTATGGCAAACGATTTTGGATGAGTTGCACACACACCAACCAATTGATTCCAATAAAGAGACATCGTTGTCGGATGATTATTCCTGCTTTTCTGGGGTAAAGCATGAGAGTCTTGTCTTTGTGCAATCTGAAATGAATGAGTATGCCGCTGTGGTTGATTCCTGTGCGAATCCTGGAGGATTCTCTCCTGACAGTGTGCGGTTTGAATCTGTGCGATCTGGTGCCTGTTTCTCGGATGTTCCTGCAGATTGTGATTGGCATGAGTCTGCCGGTTTCCTCAAGGATGTGTGGGATCCTTTGTCATTTAGAAACAGATCTTTGAGATCTTCCATCTGTGACCCTGCTATGGGGAAAGTTTCTCGACTGTGCAGCGTCAAAAGTAAAATTAATATGTCTAATAGAGTTTTTCCTGATGTTGTCGCTATTTCTACTGCAAATGCGCCTTTGTCTCGCCCTGTTCACACCTGTGAGGGCCTGTGGCCTGATGACAGTTGCTCCAGTGTTTCTGTCCTAAACGCTTTGCAGTCTGCTCCGCAGATCGCAGAGATGTGCGCTAGGGAAGCGTCAGTTTCACAACCTAAAGCGATCCTGGATTCGCAAATTTTGCGCTCTGTCTCCTCGGATTCGACATCGTTAGCCGAGTCTAAGAGTGAGACAGCACTTTCGTTTTGCGAATCTGACTCTGAAGCGTCTTTGCTGGGTCCAGAGAGGGTTTCTCTGAGCCTGCCCTGTACCATGAATAACAAAATGATGTCCAATCACACTGACATTTTGGAGTCCCTTTCTTGCTTTGAAGAAAGTTCTGACTCTCCACCCTGTACTCTGGATGAGTCAATATTGTCTTGTACAATATCTCCTGCCCTGCCCCTAGAGGCTCGTCTAGGTATTGCTGCTATTTTTACCTGTCTTTCTGCAGTTTTGGAGTTGCAAGCTAGTTTGACTGCTACGCAGAATTCTGGGTGCAGCGAGATTAAAGTTAGGGAGTCAGTGTGTGGTTCAGGGAATATTCCTGTATGTTCCACTCATGATGATGAAATTCAGTCTCAGTTTATGGTGGAACCTTCCCTGGGACATCTGCCCTGTTCTCAAAATAAAGTTCCAGTTTTGCCCTGTAACATGGATAGTACAGAATCCTTTTTAGAAAACTTGAAAAATGATATTCCTGAGGTCTTGTTTGATGTTCTGGAGGTCTCCGAGTTCCTCCCAAAGGGTGCAGAACTTGTAGGAGATGTCTCCTGCCCCCCAAGTCCTTCTGAGGTGTTACCCTCTTCCGTAGGCATTGCTGCCTTGCTGGCTACCTTTTCAGCTCTGATGGAGCTTCACTCATATGTAGTCAATGATGATATTATTGTCACAGAAATTTCTGAATTTGTATCCGAGTCTTCTTTTGAAAGTCCAGTGCCTGTGACCTCCACTCATGATGATTCTCTGTCCGGTACTGGTTTTGGTCTTGTCGTGCTGGACTCTGAGGTTGGCAGTTCCCCGACATGTCCTGAGGTTTCTCCTGTGCTGGTGTACCCCAGTGTGCTCTGTGACCCAGAAAGCCCAAGTGTGCCTCGGTTACCAGCGTACTCAGATGCTTCCTCGGTGGAGACATGCTCTGATATGGCCTGCCTGCTTGCATGCCCAGAAGTGGTCCCTGAAAGTCTTGATCTTGATGGGTGTCCTCGTAATTCTGAATCCGGAATTGTCATTGGTTCCATAGGGGTTCTTGGTAATTCTCCATGTGAGCCTGGTGATTGTTCTGCCCTCTTGGGATCTCTGTGGAGCTTCAAAAGGTTCTGGGAGATTCCGGGAGAAATTTTGCTTGGTACACTGTATAAGATCAACGGTGGCTTTTGTGTTATAAGGGACACTCCGAACAGGTATTGTGGCAGGTTTGGTATTTTCGGATGCTCCTTGGAAGTGGTGGGTATTGTCTGGAGGGTGTCGATGGCTTCTTCTCTGGCGTTCACAGTCCTGATGGGTGTTATACTGAGACTGGTAGTACTGATGGGCATGTTTCGGTGGCTTCTGTTTCCGATGAGGACGGTTTCGGGTGGACTGACTCTGGAATTGGACCTTGTCGGGCTGCCCCGACCTTCATGAGTCTTCAGTTTGAGTCTGTTGCTAATAGCAGTTTTGAGGGTTGTCTGGAATTCGACCCTGGAGGGGGGGGTACTGTGATGATTTGCTCAGCTGCCTGTGCAGGCAGGCAGCCCTTTGACCATTGTGTAGGTTTGCATGCTGCAGGACTCTGGAAAGAAGAGTTTCTGTCAGTTTTGCAGCTTGTGCTTGCAGAGGAATTTGCATACGTTGTCATGCAAATTGCCTGGCCACATTCATTGGAGGCGTGTACTATAAGTACTATGTCTTTCCCACAATGCTTCGCTGGTCATTTCCTTTCCATGGTCTGTTCCTGATGGACACTGCTGGAGTGTCAGCCATTGCTATCTAGTATAGTTAATTCCTGGGGGTTGCTTTAGGCTCCCCTTCTAGCCCAGTCAGGTTGTATTATCTGTATTGCCTGTTCTGTCTTGTCTTGCCTGTTGCCATTGTCCTGCCCCAATGGTGGTCGACAGGAAATGGTTCTGATCTCTGTTCTTGGAGTATAGCTGGTGCAGCGGTTGCTACCAGCTATCTCTTCTGTTCTGTCTCCTGGGATCGCGCTAGCTACTTTTCGCTAGCGCTGGGGATCCTTCTGTTCTGTCTTCTGGGATCGCACTAGCTACTTTTCGCTAGCGCTGGGGATCCTTCTGTTCTGCTACTCTGTACCTGGATCACGCTAGCCACTTTTCGCTAGTGCTGTGGATCCTATCTCTCGTTTGTCCCTGTTTTCGTGTGTCTGTCTTTTCCGCTACGCTTGCTGCAGGCTCGGTGAGGTAACCGTTAAGCAAGCGCTCGTGTCCTCTGTTTCATGTTTGTCTGTTAATGGTTAGTTAGGCGTGCTTGTCTCTATTGTGCTTATCACGTGGAGATCGCGCATAACCGCGTGCACTGTTGCGAATGAGTGCGGTGTTCGCGGTTAGCTAGCGTTGTTATTTTCCGTATCTCCTTATTGTATTTGCTGTGCCTTTGCTACCCTCGTATTCTATCTTGATCTGCCTTGTGTCACGTCTGGCGATCGCACCTCTCGCGATCGCGTTCCTATTTCGTATCTGCTGTTGTGTGTGCGCGGTCGCGGGGTGGCGACTGGATTGGCGCACACACATACAACCTATCCCTTTGCTCAATCTCATTCGCAATCGCCTCTCTTGCGATTGCATTCTGCGCTTCGTACAATTCCTGTCTGGCACTTGTGGAGGTACAGAGGATTGGTTCCTCTGCACTCCCCAGCGCCATCTGCCGACAGGAATTTCCCTCTACAGGTGCGTAGCACCTTTTGCTGGGTGCCTGCAAATATACGCTTGTGGAGGATTTCCACCGTGTCAGCGCACGCGTTGTGCGCTGATCACGGAGAAAGTTCCACAATCGTTACAGAATGACCAGCCAAACCCAAAACCCCAGTGTAGACGGAATTTCCGATTTGTACGATTTTGACGAATATGGCTCTTGTACCTTTAAGAGATTTAAAAAACTTGAACCTGAATCAGCAGACGAATTTTTGTCTGAGTGTACGAAACTGTTAGCGAACCCTGAATTCCAATGCACCCCAGTGTCTACCTGGGCCCCCCAAATGGTCTACATTCTGTTGGGGGGCGAAATGTCAATGTGGGGTTATGATGTGTTAAATCATACCACCCTGAGTCAAAGACCCCTGGAATTCTTGGCCTTTTTAATTCACAATTGGCTGAGATTACCTCAATTACCATACCCCCTTAATGAGTTGTTGTCAGCAGCTCAATCAGCTGTTCCATCTACTCTTTCATCCACAAAGCAGCCATCCAAAGCCTCTAAGTCTAAACGTAAAAGATCTAGGAAGGCTTCCCAGCGGAAAGATCCGTTGCCCATAGCAAACACAAATCAAGAGGTTATTTCTGTCAAGTCTGAAATGGGCAAAACCATGCAGTATGATAATGATGTTTATAATGCATCTGCTGATCAGTTTCCAGGTTTTTTGCCCCAATCCAAAGCTTATGTGGATCCTGCTATAGGTAGGATCGCACACTACATTAACCACCCTGGCGTTCTGATAAGATCGCCAGGGAGGCTGCGGGAGGGTTTTTTTTAAATTAAAAAAAAACTATTTCATGCAGCCAACTGAAAGTTGGCTGCATGAAAGCCCACTAGATGGCGCTCCGGAGGCGTTCTTCCGATCGCCTCCGGCGCCCAGAATAAACAAGGAAGGCCGCAATGAGCGGCCTTCCTTGTTTTGCTTACACCGTCGCCATAGCGACGAGCGGAGTGACGTCATGGACGTCAGCCGACGTCCTGACGTCAGACGCATCCGATCCAGCCCTTAGCGCTGGCCGGAACTTTTTGTTCCGGCTGCGCAGGGCTCAGGCGGCTGGGGGGACCCTCTTTCGCCGCTGCTCGCGGCGAATCGCCGCAGAGCGGCGGCGATCGGGCAGCACACGCGGCTGGCAAAGTGCCGGCTGCGTGTGCTGCACTTTATTTGGGGCAAATCGGCCCAGCAGGGCCTGAGCGGCAGGCTCCGGCGGTACTGGACGAGCTGAGCTCGTCCATACCGCTAAGATGGTTAAAGCAGTTAAAAAATCTGTTCTTGTTCCTGAACTCCACCCCTATGAAGATTATCTGGATACTGGCCTGTTTGAACCCCCATTTGCTTCCTGGGATGTTGGGGCCTTGCTGGAGGAATTCGATTTGGATTGGAAAGCCTTTTGCGATTTTTACATCGCAAAAAGCGAAGATGTCTTGAATGCTTGTCTTGATTCTATGTACCTTCTGATTGATTCCGATGAATATGACAAGGATGATATGGATCTGGTGATCTATGTATGGCAAACGATTTTGGATGAGTTGCACACACACCAACCAATTGATTCCAATAAAGAGACATCGTTGTCGGATGATTATTCCTGCTTTTCTGGGGTAAAGCATGAGAGTCTTGTCTTTGTGCAATCTGAAATGAATGAGTATGCCGCTGTGGTTGATTCCTGTGCGAATCCTGGAGGATTCTCTCCTGACAGTGTGCGGTTTGAATCTGTGCGATCTGGTGCCTGTTTCTCGGATGTTCCTGCAGATTGTGATTGGCATGAGTCTGCCGGTTTCCTCAAGGATGTGTGGGATCCTTTGTCATTTAGAAACAGATCTTTGAGATCTTCCATCTGTGACCCTGCTATGGGGAAAGTTTCTCGACTGTGCAGCGTCAAAAGTAAAATTAATATGTCTAATAGAGTTTTTCCTGATGTTGTCGCTATTTCTACTGCAAATGCGCCTTTGTCTCGCCCTGTTCACACCTGTGAGGGCCTGTGGCCTGATGACAGTTGCTCCAGTGTTTCTGTCCTAAACGCTTTGCAGTCTGCTCCGCAGATCGCAGAGATGTGCGCTAGGGAAGCGTCAGTTTCACAACCTAAAGCGATCCTGGATTCGCAAATTTTGCGCTCTGTCTCCTCGGATTCGACATCGTTAGCCGAGTCTAAGAGTGAGACAGCACTTTCGTTTTGCGAATCTGACTCTGAAGCGTCTTTGCTGGGTCCAGAGAGGGTTTCTCTGAGCCTGCCCTGTACCATGAATAACAAAATGATGTCCAATCACACTGACATTTTGGAGTCCCTTTCTTGCTTTGAAGAAAGTTCTGACTCTCCACCCTGTACTCTGGATGAGTCAATATTGTCTTGTACAATATCTCCTGCCCTGCCCCTAGAGGCTCGTCTAGGTATTGCTGCTATTTTTACCTGTCTTTCTGCAGTTTTGGAGTTGCAAGCTAGTTTGACTGCTACGCAGAATTCTGGGTGCAGCGAGATTAAAGTTAGGGAGTCAGTGTGTGGTTCAGGGAATATTCCTGTATGTTCCACTCATGATGATGAAATTCAGTCTCAGTTTATGGTGGAACCTTCCCTGGGACATCTGCCCTGTTCTCAAAATAAAGTTCCAGTTTTGCCCTGTAACATGGATAGTACAGAATCCTTTTTAGAAAACTTGAAAAATGATATTCCTGAGGTCTTGTTTGATGTTCTGGAGGTCTCCGAGTTCCTCCCAAAGGGTGCAGAACTTGTAGGAGATGTCTCCTGCCCCCCAAGTCCTTCTGAGGTGTTACCCTCTTCCGTAGGCATTGCTGCCTTGCTGGCTACCTTTTCAGCTCTGATGGAGCTTCACTCATATGTAGTCAATGATGATATTATTGTCACAGAAATTTCTGAATTTGTATCCGAGTCTTCTTTTGAAAGTCCAGTGCCTGTGACCTCCACTCATGATGATTCTCTGTCCGGTACTGGTTTTGGTCTTGTCGTGCTGGACTCTGAGGTTGGCAGTTCCCCGACATGTCCTGAAGTTTCTCCTGTGCTGGTGTACCCCAGTGTGCTCTGTGACCCAGAAAGCCCAAGTGTGCCTCGGTTACCAGCGTACTCAGATGCTTCCTCGGTGGAGACATGCTCTGATATGGCCTGCCTGCTTGCATGCCCAGAAGTGGTCCCTGAAAGTCTTGATCTTGATGGGTGTCCTCGTAATTCTGAATCCGGAATTGTCATTGGTTCCATGGGGGTTCTTGGTAATTCTCCATGTGAGCCTGGTGATTGTTCTGCCCTCTTGGGATCTCTGTGGAGCTTCAAAAGGTTCTGGGAGATTCCGGGAGAAATTTTGCTTGGTACACTGTATAAGATCAACGGTGGCTTTTGTGTTATAAGGGACACTCCGAACAGGTATTGTGGCAGGTTTGGTATTTTCGGATGCTCCTTGGAAGTGGTGGGTATTGTCTGGAGGGTGTCGATGGCTTCTTCTCTGGCGTTCACAGTCCTGATGGGTGTTATACTGAGACTGGTAGTACTGATGGGCATGTTTCGGTGGCTTCTGTTTCCGATGAGGACGGTTTTGGGTGGACTGACTCTGGAATTGGACCTTGTCGGGCTGCCCCGACCTTCATGAGTCTTCAGTTTGAGTCTGTTGCTAATAGCAGTTTTGAGGGTCGTCTGGAATTCGACCCTGGAGGGGGGGGTACTGTGATGATTTGCTCAGCTGCCTGTGCAGGCAGGCAGCCCTTTGACCATTGTGTAGGTTTGCATGCTGCAGGACTCTGGAAAGAAGAGTTTCTGTCAGTTTTGCAGCTTGTGCTTGCAGAGGAATTTGCATACGTTGTCATGCAAATTGCCTGGCCACATTCATTGGAGGCGTGTACTATAAGTACTATGTCTTTCCCACAATGCTTCGCTGGTCATTTCCTTTCCATGGTCTGTTCCTGATGGACACTGCTGGAGTGTCAGCCATTGCTATCTAGTATAGTTAATTCCTGGGGGTTGCTTTAGGCTCCCCTTCTAGCCCAGTCAGGTTGTATTATCTGTATTGCCTGTTCTGTCTTGTCTTGCCTGTTGCCATTGTCCTGCCCCAATGGTGGTCGACAGGAAATGGTTCTGATCTCTGTTCTTGGAGTATAGCTGGTGCAGCGGTTGCTACCAGCTATCTCTTCTGTTCTGTCTCCTGGGATCGCGCTAGCTACTTTTCGCTAGCGCTGGGGATCCTTCTGTTCTGTCTTCTGGGATCGCACTAGCTACTTTTCGCTAGCGCTGGGGATCCTTCTGTTCTGCTACTCTGTACCTGGATCACGCTAGCCACTTTTCGCTAGTGCTGTGGATCCTATCTCTCGTTTGTCCCTGTTTTCGTGTGTCTGTCTTTTCCGCTACGCTTGCTGCAGGCTCGGTGAGGTAACCGTTAAGCAAGCGCTCGCGTCCTCTGTTTCATGTTTGTCTGTTAATGGTTAGTTAGGCGTGCTTGTCTCTATTGTGCTTATCACGTGGAGATCGCGCATAACCGCGTGCACTGTTGCGAATGAGTGCGGTGTTCGCGGTTAGCTAGCGTTGTTATTTTCCGTATCTCCTTATTGTATTTGCTGTGCCTTTGCTACCCTCGTATTCTATCTTGATCTGCCTTGTGTCACGTCTGGCGATCGCACCTCTCGCGATCGCGTTCCTATTTCGTATCTGCTGTTGTGTGTGCGCGGTCGCGGGGTGGCGACTGGATTGGCGCACACACATACAACCTATCCCTTTGCTCAATCTCATTCGCAATCGCCTCTCTTGCGATTGCGTTCTGCGCTTCGTACAATTCCTGTCTGGCACTTGTGGAGGTACAGAGGATTGGTTCCTCTGCACTCCCCAGCGCCATCTGCCGACAGGAATTTCCCTCTACAGGTGCGTAGCACCTTTTGCTGGGTGCCTGCAAATATACGCTTGTGGAGGATTTCCGCCGTGTCAGCGCACGCGTTGTGCGCTGATCACGGAAAAAGTTCCACAATCGTTACAGAACACTGGCCCTTTAGTAGTCAGTGCCAAACAGTTGCATGCTATTTTTTAATCTATAATATATTCCTCCTCTTCCATTTATTTTCCCACCTAGCTGCTTATTTGAAACACAATCCCCTGCTCACTTGTGTTTACAAGCAAGGCTGAGGTGACTCAGCGATTGGAGGAGAAAATAAAAAAAAGTAAAGGGCAGAAATGACATCAGGATTTAGCCTAAACTGTGGGCAAAAGAAATGGTTCCCACCAGCAACAGAATTCTCTTCATTTACTATATAAAATTCCCTGAAATCAAAACGTGGACAGTACAATACATGTGTTATATAAGTAGATCAATTATTTACCTACTTATATATGTGTTTTTTCCCTGACATAGTATGGCTAAACCTACTGCTTTAAATTTCTTTATTTCCTACCAATTACCATCAATATTATGCATATTTCAAATGTAACATTTGCTTGTCTTTCTTCTCCTCCATTCACTTTAACAATGTAGTTCATTTTCAGTATCACTCTACAGTCTTTACATCCTGATGAAAAATCCTGAACACCTTTAGCCATCATAAAGTGAATTCTATCCACTTGCATTTTTATTTTCTTAGCACAATATGCAGTTGTCAGTATGATCTTCTCCTGTAGAAGCTTGAAAGGATGCACCCTGCAAAGTCTCTGTCACATGCACTACTCACAGACAGAATAGGAGAGGGGTGCTAGCAATACTCACAGACAGAATAGGAGAGGGGTGCTAGCACTTCACAGACAGAATAGGGGAGGGGTGCTAGCACTACTCACAGACAGAATAGGGGAGGGGTGCTAGCACTACTCACAGACAGAATAGGGGAGGGTGCTAGCACTACTCACAGACAGAATAGGGGAGGGGTGCTAGCACTACTCACAGACAGAATAGGGGAAGGGTGCTAGCACTACTTATAGATAGAATAGTGGAGAGTGCTAGCACTACTCACAGAAAAAATAGGGGAGGGTGCTAGCAGTACTCGCAGACAGAATAGGGGAGGGTGCTAGCACTACTTATAGATAGAATAGTGGAGAGTGCTAGCACTACTCACAGACAAAATAGGGGAGGGTGCTAGCAGTACTCGCAGACAGAATAGGGGAGGGTGCTAGCACTACTCACAGACAGAATAGGGGAGGGGTGCTAGCATCTGGAGCTAAGAGCATAATTGTCTCACTACTAGCAGCCTTTAATGAAATAAGAATAATAGATTTGTATCAGTTGTGCAGTACTAGCTATTCCCTCGGCCTCATTTTACATGTTTCTGTCTGAATTTGGAAGGCTGTACTTCCGTTGTGATTTAAAGGAACACTGAGTGGGGCTCTTTTTTCAATTGATTTCAATGGAGATAGGAATAGTTAGGGAAGTGCTGTTAAATGTGGGTGTATACATTTCAATGCTTATCTATTTGTTTACTGTTATCAATTTCATTTACACTTTAGTGTCGCCAAATCTGACGGTCTACTTAATAATGAAGGGAGGGGGATTCCCTCACACTACATCTGTTAACCCTGTGTGTGAGAGAAATCTTTCACTCCAGCTGCCTGTGTCTCTTAGAGCTGGTTGTAGAGAGCGTAGGAAATGTATCTTATGTGCAACATAAACATTTGTAATAGTGTGTGAAACATGACACCAGAGGCATTTCATATAACACTATAGCTTCACTATTACATTGTTCTTAGCATGTCAGACTGCAAAGATTCGCCTTTGCAAATGAGACATTCCAAACGTAGCTAAAATCTATACACAATGAATTAAAGCTTTTGCCACTGATATTTTACATGAAAAGTAGGAAAATGCTTACACAGCTACTTACACATTATTTGTACATTGTCATTTTAGAACACTTAGTTTGATAGTGTTCTTTTGAGACAATCCTTCCATTTCTGAATTTTGTAACTGGATCACGTTATTTTTAGACACAGACATTTTTACCAGTAACTTTAATATATGTGTGTGCAGGTAGTAGTTTATACAGATGATGATGTGAAACCCCATCTTTGTGGAGAAATAAGCAATTCCATCAGTTCTACTTAACATATTTGTCAGTTATCATTTGAATAGCTTACGTGCTGTATTTGAATTCAGATGTCCAGCTGCTCCACACTTGCTCACACAAAATGTGTCAACGCTGGGAGTATCAGAACTTCCTGTCAGTCACTCAGTTTGCTGGAATGGAAATCTAGCAATAATTGTAAATGACTAGTGTGCCATGTTACTGCTGTGGAAAGGGGAAATCAAGCTGGACTGTTTGTACTAAGAACTAGTGCATTATAATGTACAGATTACAGATCAGAAAAAAGCTTTGTTTATGTCTGAGGGTTACACTTAAGGTTTAGGTTATATGGAGGCCACCATCTTTGATTTGGGCAAGAAGGTCATCAAAGAAGATTTAGGTAAACCCTACATTAAACTAATTTGTCAACAAGGCCTAGCTGCCCAGATCCAAGATGGCGATGAACAATTTATGTTTCTGATCAATTAAATATCTGAAAGGAACGTAGGACATAAACCAAAAGCAAAAGTCTTAGTTTATGTCCTATGGCTTACTCTAATCAATGCCACAATACAGTATAAGGAGACTCGGGAAAGCATCTTTAGATCTCTAATTGCCAATACCGATTTCATTTTTGTGTTACAATACACTGCCATAACGTACATTACAACATTTAATGCTCAGTTGTACATGTTCCCATACTAGATGTGTGCTGATGTTATCCGCACTATAGTAGATGTAGCTAACACTTAAAGGACCACTATTGCAAAATTTCTAAAAAATAAAACTAAAAAAGATTTATTTTGTAAAGAATGCTAGTAGAAGGGATAGTGAAGGGTTAAGAATTTGTTAAAAAATAAATCACTCTGCTGTTTACATTCACGGCAGTGTGAGAGCTCTTCCGATGGACAGCTCCTATCTGCTTGGCTAAGATTATTAGACTGTACTGCGGGCTCTGTACTACTCTCCTCCTGTGATCTTAGCCAGGCAGATAGGAGCTGTCCGTTGGAAGAGCTCTCACATCCACGCTGCCGTGAATGTGTAAACAGCAGGGTGATTTATTGTTTAACCAATTCTTAACCCTTTACTATCCCTTCTACTAGCATTCTTTCTAGAATAAATCTTATTTAGTTTTATTTTTTTAGAAATTTCACGATAGTGGTCCTTTAATAACCTTACTCTAAATGTAGAGATTCAGTTTACAAATGTAGAAGCAGTATAAACAGTTAAGAAGAGCATTTTTAAACAGGGATAAGCACATACTATAGCTTGTTTACTATCACTCTAGGCAAAGAAAAAGGCTCCATCCACACTGGTAATGTGTTTACGAAAGTTATTTCTCTCATGCATTTCCAAACACACACTTAGATTCGTGAGTTACACTATAAAGCATTGGCAGATGCAATACAGTGCAACTCAACATTAGATCGCATGCATCATGGGTCATACTGTATATGCTGGGGTTGACATACCAGTATGCTAAAAGAGAGGTAACAAATCTAGAGGTATATTGCATTTTTTCATGTCCCTAACATATTGTAAGCACAATTAAGAATAAGTATACTGACATCTGTATGCATCATCAATGAAATATGTGCTGCACTTAGAATTTAGATGAGTTGGTATAAATTCAGTGAAAGACATTAAAATATTCTAAATATTGTGGTATGTATAATATACTGTCAAAGCATGACTTCCTATCTAGTTACACTTTTTAAAGGCATTCTATGCATCCTCTGGCAAGATTTATGTGGTCTAAAATAGCCAAAAGCATGGATAAATAGGCTTTTTCTTATCTGCTCAGCTTAATATAAAAATGATGCAGGATACATTAATGTAAGTATAATGCAAGATGCTAACTTCTGCAAATGTGGAAAAGATACAGATTTTTTTATACATATGCTTGGAAATTGCATTAGGAATGGTTCTACATAAATGCAATAGTTGTTCTGAAAAGCAAACCAAAACAAGTATTATGTGTGCAGACAAAGAACTTGCCATTACACAGAGTTCAACAAGCACACCTATCTGTTTTCTCTCTGGATAGTATTCAGCAATTGCTTTCAACTAAGAATAGAAATATTGCAAAACCAAATGGGCAAAGTAACAAATAGAACTTTAATGCTATAAACAGAAAGCCCGCAGAAATGCCTCAGGCTTCTTTGTCCCTCTTAAAGGTTTTAAAGACAAGGCCTCCAGCATATTTTGCCACAGGAACATTAAAGTCGACTTGGCTTCTTGGTAATAAAAGTTCAGTTTACACAGAAATACAACACTTGCTGATGTGCTTAAAAGTCGATGATAAGTTGACATTACACTCAAGTTTACAAAAAAATGAAATAAGCTAAAAAGTAACAGACCTTTTAAACAAATAATACATTAGTATATTTATATATATATTTTTATGTAACTATGAAGAAAGGTTCTGCACTGTCTATGCCAGAGTAAAATGTATTTTATTAGAAACAATAATTAAAAAATGTATTGAAAAGCATAACTACCAGCATTTACATTTTTGAGCTTCTGCATACATTGAATCCCATGACTTTAGTTTTGTAAAAATGTGAAATTGTACTGTATGGATCCTATTTGAGAGATGATGGGCAGCAGTCTCTAGTGGGTGCTATATTAATTTGCCACGTGGTCCACCAGGAGGCTGCTCACAACATCCCACCACTGGCAACCAGTTGAGACTGCAGTGAGAGATACTACATTAGATAGCTGGCAGGACACCTACAAGTGGCGGACAGAACATAGTCAGGAGCAGGTGAGATGTTGATGAAGAAGGCAATAAGATCTTTTTTTTTTTTTAAAGCAACAGTGGGCACTTGGAGCATAAGGAAAGCCATCATGCAAACTGAACCAAGATTAAGAAAATCAATCGTTTTAATGCACAACATGAATCACAACTGTCAGCAATAAGTTCCTGTCATGATGGGTTTAATCTGCCTTATTTGACACAATGGGCATGGTCCGAAACAGGGAAGCATACACCTGCACAAACATCATTGGAGGCCCTGGGGTACATTTCTGTCTGCATCTGAAGAGCAATTGTACTGAGATTATTGGAAGTCTAGTACCCTTTCACTTGTCACCATGCTACAAAACTAGGAATAAAAACAGTTGGTAAATGGAAGCAGATCTTTGACCTCAATGAATCGCTGTACTTGGAAATTCTTAGCTGGCTGCAAATTTAAATTTAATTTTTTTTTACATTTTTTGTAACATTATATTCCATGAAGGATTGTGCAGAACTCACCAATGCTAAGATGGAACAAAAGTGGAATTTCCTGTGAAAGGATTACTAGATTCTTGTTTGCTATTTATCACCATAAGATCTTCTTCCTGTCTTGCATTTGTAATGTAATACTTCACCTGCAATCTCATGCCATTGTAGTGATTGTCTCATTTCGATTCACAATATCTGCAGCAAATTTTTCAAAACCTTATTTTTCCACTAACTATAACTCTGGTAAGAAGGTGTCTATTTATTTAATTCATCATTATGTGTACAGTAGAATATGCAGTTTTTTTTGTTTTGCACCATCAATAAAATACAACAGTGTAACACCAATGACAATGATAAATAGCCACTATTATGCCTATTTCAAAAGATATATTTCTGTTGTAATTTCCTTCAGAGTATCTAATATTTCACTTTTTGTATACATTATATTTATGATATGAGATGAGATTCATCATTTCAATTTTTATAAATGTATCTAAGTCAAGAGTGATTTTTTTGTCTAAAAATTAAGGTATTATGTGTACTAAGCAGAGAAATGTGAAATATTGTGTAGATACATTTTCATGTCTGGCTGATGTGTGGGGTTCCCACGTCTTAGCGTCTTCTTCGCTGTTGGGAAGGTTTTTTGTACGCCTGGTAGGCTCAGGCATCCCCAGTATATTTCTGATTCTTATCTGGTTTTCCTCACCTGATTGAGCCACGCAGAATTGGGTATCTTGGCCTGATGAAGGGCATATACATATTTACACAGCCCGAAACGAACATGTGTCGTTGCCTTGAAAACTAATACCCGTTATAACTGCAACTGTTTACCAAGCTAAATCAGATATCGCTTTTTTGTCTTTGGCTCTAAGAGGACCCACTATCTGATATTTAAGAACTGTGCTTTTATATATTTACTATTTTTGGATACACCTTTTTGTATATGTGTCAATAAAGTCTTTTTTATAAGGAAATTTTTGTAATTTTGAGATTGCATCTTTATAGGAGTCCTTTTCTAAAAGCAATATACTAGTCACGGTGGGCAAGGTGGATTGCCCCTAAAGAGGACTGTGTTTTGATCCTTCACAACATAATGGACCTTACCCAATAATATTTTTTCATAAATTTGGCTGATGTGTTCAGCCAATGGAGGCTCTTTAAGTATGCAAAGTGACTCTGAAGCATTGACATGCCTGTATACAGCACCACCGCAGCTGTAAGAATGTCCTGCAGGACTACACATGCGTACATTAAAAAAAAGGCACTGTGCAAAAAATGGTGCGGGGTGATGCTGATAATGGCATCTTGCTACTAAAGTTATTTCAGGTTTCAGAAATGTCCTGAAACGTTAAATAACTTTAGTAATAAGATGTCATTAGCGGCATCTGTGATACATTACCTGGTCGCGGCGATCCCGTCTTCTCTCCACTTCCTGTTTAGTTTGCAAGAGCCAATCACCATGCAGGGACTGAAACCGCATGGTGACTGGCTGGATGCCAAGCTCATTCAAACTACGACTAAGTAGGAAGTGGAGAGAAGACGCGATCATCATTGACCAGGTAATATATACAAACCCTCTGCCTGCTCTCACAATGCCTCAAAGCTCCCAGCCTCTCTCACACTAAACCCTCCCTCTACTTCTACCTATACCCAGACTACACTCCCCGGCTGCCTAACACTAACCCCCCTGGCCTCCATAGGTAATAGTACAAGCCACGATTTGCGGCAAGCAAGGAGATTAAATTATAGTGCCCAATAAATAGCGGACACTAGACACCCACTATTTATCGCTCCCACAATTTATCATGCACCATAATTTAATCCTTTCCGCTAATTATGGCTTGTACTATTGCCGCCTATTGCGATGTAATTTGTCCTGCGCCATTTCTATCTGCTTCACTACACATACATCAGTTTTGTTTTTTTAACATTTCCAGTCTTGCTGTCTGATTGCTGTAGTGGTGGTCTGTGAATATGGCTGACTAAAAGCCATAAACTCCCTGGATCTTCTAAATCCTGTATACTCGTCTCTAAATTGTGTTGCCATTTCTAGTTATGAATGAGCTTATTTTCAGACAATTCTTATTCCTTTTCTACTTTGCATTTTACAAACTAGTTCCTGGAATCCTGGTAGCATTATGATTAGGGCTTGTGATGTGCAAATAGAGGTCCTGTGTTTGATTTGTCTTCTTGACCTTGTTTCCTCTTTATACCTTTCTTTCATTACAAAGCTTTGAACTGTTTACTATGATATAAACTTAGTTTGAACATAACGCAGTTTTAAGTATGACAACATTGGAGAGAAATTGGAAGCAGCACCATTTATGTGCAAGGCAAAAGCAATAATATTTGTGCTTCCAGGACCACTTTCACTTTATCTCGGTTGGTATAAATAATGAGCAAGAGGAAATTGCAGCTTGCTTTTCTTCTTCCTGCTTCCCTTTTTATTTTAGCGAATTAGGTTGACAGACTGCTCCTGCAGGTTGTACATAATGCCACAAAGCAAGTAGATGATGTAGGACTGAGCAGTCCTTTAACATACATCATGGTGAAAAGATTAGATAAATATACATTTTGTTTACAAGAGATATGTGAGGGTGCAGGCTAGTGTTGTATCAATTTAGGGATGGCCTGAACCTCCCGCCAAAAGTTCGATTCGCGCGAACTTTCGCTAACCGCAATAGACTTCAATGGGAAGGCGAACTTGGAACACTAGATAAAATTTATGCTGGCCACAAAAGTGATGGAAAACATGTTTCAAGGGATCTAACACCTGGAAGGGGGCATGGTGGAGTGGGATAGATGACAAAAGTCCCGGGGAAAAATCTGGATTTGACGCAAAGCAGCGTTTTAAGGGCCGAAATCACATTGAATGCTAAATTGCAGTCCTAAAGTGCTTTAAAACATCTTGCATGTGTATACATCAACCAGGGAGTGTAATTAGTGTACTGCTTCACACTGACACACCAAACTCACTGTGTAACGCACCGCATCCAGCTGTTTGGGTAGTGACGGCCGTGCTGGACTGGTGCGCACCATGGCCAGAGTGCAGGCCGTGGAGTTTTTCAAGCCCATATGGTCACTGGGCTGAGGTAGCTGAATGACAGAAGAGTGACTGTCCAGCTGATCAAATATGGTCTGTCCACAATGAAGAAACGACCTTATTATCTTGGGTGTGGCCCCCTCCACCCCCCCCCCGAGACACTCATATAGCCAGCGGTCATTGCTTCATTGTGATACGCAAGCCCCTTCACCGTTGCAAGGTAATGAACACGAAGGGGAATTGGCACATGTACATGCCTTTTGTTTTGTTGTTGCAGCCGCAGTGCAGCCAGAAAAATTAAGCAGGCATGTACATGCTCCAGAAAAATTATTATAGCAACCGCTGCTAGCAGTGGCCTTAAAAATTCAGGAATCCGCCTGGAGTCCTGGACCCAGTTGGTGGTGGGGGAGAGGGCAGTCAAGCGGCCTGCAGGCAGAGATGCTGTGTGGGGACCAACTTAGTCTTGGGGCAGGCAGTCACACGGCATGCAGGCAGAGATGCTGTGTGTGGGGACTGACTTCGGGCAGGCCTGACCGTGCTTTGCAGACCACGTGGTCAGATGGTCCCTTGATCCAACACTGTGTGCCAGAGATGACACCACTTGCCTTTCAACATCATGGTACAGTTTGGGTATCACCTTGTTTGAGAAATGATTGCATATCTTCCACTGCGGTGTGTGGATTTGCTATTGTGTGCTGCTTTCCCTCAGGTGGTCATCCCATTGCAGTTTGTGCTTTGTAATCATGTGCCTTCGTAAGGTAGTTCCCTACGCGGGTCTTGGTCTTTCCATGGCTCAATTTTTGGTGGCAGTGAGTACAGATGGCATTGCTCTCATCTGAGGCAGACACGCAAAAAATGTTCCACACCGCTGAGCCCTGGGGTGATGGCACTTTGGTGGTGGCGGCCGACTGAGTGTTAAGTGGGGTGCCAGAATCAGAGGAGGAAGATATGTCACGCTTCCGTGTGGAAGCTGAGAAAGATGAGGTGTTCTGTGTTAAATAGTCAACTACGTCCTAACAATATTGGGGGTTGATGGCACGTGCCTTCTTCTGAACACTGTACTTTGGTCAAGGGCCGCACGAGATCAAGACAGCTCAACCTCGAACAGACCTGCCAGGTGGCCTGCCTCTGCCTTTTGTTTTGTCCATATTGGGGGGGATGAAGTGAAAGGTATGCACTGACTTGACTAATACAATGTGCAGTCAGTCACACAGGTGCAGTTAACAGGTATGCCCAGAGTGGTATATCACACTGCGTGCGCTCACGTAGGTAGGTGGGTGCACCGAAGTGAACAACAGGTAGTAGGTATATGCAGTGATGGGTTTTAAATGTGCACCTGTCACACACAGAAAGCCACAGTGACACTGACTGACAGGGCTGTATATAATGCAAGTGGGCCACACAAAAAAAATAGATCACAAGAACAAGATTAGCTCTCAAAAGAGATGTTGAGGGGTGCTTTTTTTAGCAATAACAATCAGCCAGGAGCAAGCTAACAAGCCTACAAGAGCCTAACTAAGCTTTCCCTAAGAGAGTCTGCAGCAGCTATCCCTTCACTAATTACTGCAGGCAATAGCAATAGCAACATAGGGGGCGATATTTTGGCTGGGAACGCGAAGAATCACTCGTGTTCCCATGCCTGTCGGGTCCTGACGGCGAAACCGGAAGTGGTCGGCGGCGGGGACGGGAGGATCACAGAGACACGGCGAGGGCACCAATCAGCTGCAGGGGGCTGAGGGAAGCCCCAGGTGAGTAAAACTCATTTTTTTTGTGACTTAAGTGCCTCTTTAAGATCGAGATCCTTTATTTTGGACGTATCCATGTAAATTCACATCACCAGCTTACATGTTTCGGACCTTGGTCCTTAATCATAGCTGAATTGTAGTGACACAGGGTTACCACATATACCCTCCTCCTGTGGAGGGCTGGTATACCTATGATGTTTATGATATAAATTCAGATTGTGAATATCCCTTCCTGTCTGTGGGGACAGGGGAGTGTCTCTGTTTGGAGGGACCACCCCCTCCACAGGAGGAGGGTATATAAGGTAACCCTGTGTCACTACAATTCAGCTATGATTAAGGACCAAGGTCCGAAACATGACCAGCCAGACAAGCGAATGGCCCTACAGAAACCGCACCACAAGTTGTAAATTGTACAAAAATAGCCTTTTATTTAACCATACAAATAACAATAAAACCATAAAAACAAGCACGATAATAGATAATGCCCTCACAATAATCTGAATGTGCTTATTAGCACTATTGATGGTGCTTGTCCAATCCCTCAGCTTTACACAAGGTCCGAAACATGTCAGCTGGTGATGTGTGAATTTATGTGGATGCATCCATAATAAAGGATCTCGATCTTAAGAACATTCTGCTGGCATCTTTTTGTCCCTGTGCATCATTGGATTGGCTATCCTGGTCCTGGCACTGTCCTAGTCTGGTGTGGGCGGTTCTCCCTAATTTTTCTTCTGAACTCAAAAGGACTTGCTCTGCCCTTTCCATGCATTCCCTTCAGTCATGCTTTGGAACAGCTTTACACATCACCTCAGGCCATGAGGGTTCTGAGTATTCATAACTGCTCATAACTAAAATACTTCTTGCTGCAGCTGCTGTACACAGCCATAGGGGAACATGCATGAAGGGGTTATGCGAGTGGATAGAGCATGTGCCCTTCACAAAAGATCAAGGGGGCAAGTCTGCAAGAAGGAGGGGAGGCTGGTAACAGCTGGGGGAGCCACAGAGATTCTTGGGGCAAGAAAGAAGTCCCAGGTATGGGCACTTAATTATAAAAATATTTTTTCATTAGTTTAGATATGCTTTAATTTGAAAAACAAAAACAAAGATTTATTTTCCAGTACAGTTTATCTGTTCTTAAAGCAGCCATTGCATTTTATTCATAGATGCTGAAATTATATATTCAAATCTTCTAGTGAGCTCCTCTCAACTGTATGCATGATAGAAGCAGACAGAGCTAATTCTCAGCACAGGTAGAAATGTAGCAACAGAGGAATGTAAACAAAAGATAATGTTCTCACCTCTTTGGATGCAGATTATAAACTGAAGGAGCTTTCCAGTTTCCATTGAAGAACAAAGTGCTATGTTCAACCGTTTAAATGCTTTTCTGCTTCATTTTTTGTGGTAGTAGGTTAAGGTTGTAAGTAATCTTTTAGAGCCATAAAGAACAGCTGAGTTTCAGACCACTTTAAGGATTGATGGCTAGATTGGCCACAGTTACTTAAAGAGAACCAGAGACAAATGAATAAATATATTTATACATACCTGGGGATTTCTCCAGCCCCATCAGCCTGGATCGCTCCTACGATGCCTCTCTCCGCTGCCTCTATCCGCCGGTACGGCCTGTGGATGCGGAAAACTGGCTGCGTCCGGCGGAAGTGACGGGACCCAGTACCGGCGGATAGAGGCAGCGGAGAAAGGCAGCGTGGGAGCGATCCAGGCTGATGGGGCTGGAGGAAGCCCCAGGTATGTATAAAATCTTTTTCCCTTTTTAAGGTTCCTTCATCTCTGGTTCCCTTTAAATGGCATAATCTTTATTTTCTCTCACAAATGTTTCTGCTTTTTTACTTAAATTGCCCTTAATCTTTTTAAGATAACAATGTTTGGGGGTTAATGCTACTCTATCCACAACTCTGCTTTTACTTTCTTTATTGTTCTTCTTCCTAGAACTAGAAAACACCAAAACGACATCAAAAACATCTGCTTTCCTCTTGCCTGTCACATCACATTTCTTATACTGCTGTAAATGGAGTGTGGCTCCCAAATGGTCTTACTGACACTTAACATTCTATTCTGTGCCGTAGATTTGCATTCCAGGGTCCGAAGTCAGCAGCAATCCACTTGTTAAAGGGAACATGAAGTGAAAATAATGTGGAAGCTGCTGACTAATACTCTGTTTAAAATGACAGTTATATGGCTGTCGCTCTGGCTTTTTGGCTTTAAAGGACAACTGAAGTGAGAAGCATATGGAGGCTGCCATATTTATTTCCTTTTAAACAATAGTAGTTGCTTGGCAGTCCTGCTGATCTATTTGGACGCATTAGTGCCTGAATTACAACAGAAACAAGCATGCAGCTAATCTTGTCAGATCTGACAATATTGTCAGAAACACCTGATCTGCAGCCTGCTTGTTCAGAGTCTATGGTTAAATGTTAAATGCATTAGAGGCAGAGGATCCGCAGGACAGCCGGGCAACTGGTATTGCTTAAAAGGAAATAAAAATGGCAGCCTCCATATACCTTTCACTTCAGTTGTCCTTTAAAGGGAACCTCAAGTGAGAGGAATATGGTGTCTGCCATCTTCATTCCCTCATAAAAATGCCAGTTGCCTATCTGTCATGCTAAACCTTAGGCTTTAGTTGTTTTTGAGTCACACACCCAGCAAGCAGCAAGTATAGTCAGAGCAGAGTCAGAGCATCTGATCTGCATGCTCATTATGGGCCAGTGACTTAAAGTATTGTCAAGCTCACCTAGCGCTGTGTCAGTTCCGGCAGCATTCCTCCCTGGGTCGCGCGTCTTGTTCCTCGCACGCGCGAGAATGAGTCGTAGTTTAAAACCTTCAGCAGGTCGCATCATGTCCTACGTCACCACTCAGCCTTTGCGCTTGCACAGGATGTTACGCATGCGCACGCGGACGGAATTACGCGTGCGCACTGACACAGCCACCAATACGCATGCGCATGCGGAAGTTGAATCTGGCGCCAATCAGAGGTGGTATAAAAGGAAATCCCGACCTGACATCCGTGCTGTGTGTTCTTAGCAGCTTTTCTGTCCAGTGACTTTGAACCAGTTTATACCTGTTTACCTGTTGTGACCCTGCTTGTGACCCAGACTACACCATTGCCTGCCGCCAGCCTCTGATCTCCGCCTGTAACCCCGATTATGCCTACTGTCTGCCACCTGCCTCTGATCTCCGCTTGTGACCCTGAGTACGCCTTGCCTGCCGCCTGCCTCTTACCGCTGCTTGTGACCCCGATTACGTTATTGCCTGCCGCCTGCCTCTGACCTAGCTTTGTTACCTGGTTCTTGCTACTCAATCATCTATACCCCTCGCTTGATTGGCTCTACATTGCAGATTCGCCTCTTCTCTAAGTCTAAGGTGGGGTAATCCTAGGTGTCGTGACCTGGTGGTCAATAGGCCGCAAAAGTAATCCACTGCCCACTAGGGGTAGTGGCCCATCATCCCTTTCGGGGTGCTCTGCTGAAAACCCGTGACCACTTAGACTCCACGCCCTGGGAGAGCCCGCGACAACCGCCTGTGGCAAAGTCAGCAGGTTCTGCTCCAAGAATCATAACAAGTATTAGAGGCAGAACATCAGCACAGAAGTCATGGAAATTGCCTTGTTTAATAAAGAGTGAAGATGGCATCCTCCATATTCCTCTCCTTATAATTAATTTTCCCTTTAAGGATGTCAGTCATACTTGTAAAAAAGTATGGAGGCAATGGAGTCTAGAGTCCTATCCAAATCTACATAGTTGTTTATAGTCAAAGATTTGGATGCTATTAGACACAGTGGTCCATATGCAATTTACTTTTTCTCCTGTGTTTTCACCTACGAGATAATTTTTTCATCTCCGATTTATTATAACTTTTTAGCACTTTGCAATGGAAAAAGTCCCAAAAAGTATGTGAGAAAGTACTATCAAAATTATTTTGAGTATTAGTTTGCTTGCTGGTTATTTAAAAGGCGTTTTTTGACAAGTTTGAACATTTCACCTAGGAGAAAACTCAGTTGAAAAAGTGAATTGCATATGGGCCAGTAGATCATAACAAAAGCTAGGTAAGCAGATTTTTATTTCTTTAAAGAGAGCCTGAAGCCTACAAAAATACCTCTTTTTACTTGTTAGTCCTCTTGTTCAGCCATGGGGATGCAGCGTTTCAGCTATAGCCTTAATGCTGAAGAGGACTGACAAGTAAAAAGAGGTATTTTTGTAGGCTCTTTAGCCGCTTCAGCCCGCAGGTGTTTTCACTTTCAGGATGGAAGCAATTTTCCCATGTCAGCGCACCTCCCATTCATTCGCCAATAGCTTTATCACTACTCATCACACGTAAATTATCTATATCTTGTTTTTTTCACCACAAATTAACCTCCTTGCCGGTTATCCCGAGCTCAGCTTGGGGTAACCTGCGCAGGAGGATTTTTCAGGCCGCGCTGGGCCGATTTGCATAATTTTTTTTCCTACACGCAGCTAGCACTTTGCTAGCTGCGTGTAGTACGCGATCGCCGCCGCTCGCCGCCAATTCGCCGCTACCCGCTGCGCTGAGCCGCCGCCCCCCGCCCCAGACCCCTGCGCTGCCTGGCCAATAAGTGCCAGGCAGCACTGAGGGGCGGATCGGGATTCCCTGTGACGTCCTGACGTCCATGACGCCGGTGACGTCATCCCGCCCCGTCGCCATGGCGACCGGGGAAGCCCTGCAGGAAATCCTGTTCTGAACGGGATTTCCTGCTTACTCTGATAGCCGAAGGCGATCGGAGTGGGTGGGGGGATGCCGCCACTCAGCGGCTATCATGTAGCGAGCCCTGGGCTCGCTACATGATTTTAAAAAAAAAATAAAGAAAAGTTCTGCGCTGCCTCCTTGCCGGATTAATTAGACCGGCAAGGAGGTTAAGCTTTTTGTGAGCGATACTTGTTTTCAGTAATTACTTTATTTTCTATGCATTTTAAAGGCAAATACAAAAAAAATACACAATTTCTTCAATTCCACCCCTATAGTTTTAAAATAAGCAATGCTACTATAAATAAAACCCACACATTTTATTTGCCCATTATTCCCAGCTTCCTTGTACAATGTATGGTTACAATATATTATTTGGAAATAAAGGTGTATTTTTTTCTGGTTTTTTTTTTGTGTGTGTGTGTCCCATTGTAATGAATGTGGAGATACGGCCACAACAGCAAGCAGCATGGCGGCTATTTCTGCGTCACAGCCGGCGGTTTCCGCCGCGCAGTTACACGCTGGTGCTTTGACTAGTCCTTCTATTGCTCATAGACTAAGGGCTACGCGCGCGCGCGCCAGGCGACAGGACCTTTATGCAACTAGAAGGGGAGTCAGCTGATCAGGCGATCAGCTGACTCCAGCTATGCTCCGGATTGGCTGAGTGACTGGGGCGACACTGTGGAGCGCTTGCAGTATATATAGGACAGGTCATTCAGTTGCTCCGCGTCTGCTGTTGCAAATGCTACGTGTTAGCACTCAGACCTAGTGAGATCCCAAAGTGTGCTAAAACCAGCTGGAGCTGGGGATCCACACTTAGCCAGATTCTGTTGATAGCTTAAAGTACTAATTGAATTGTATTATTTGTTATGACCTTCTGCTAGCCTGACTACTCTTCTGTTTACTGATCCTGTACCTTTGCCTATCTGATATAGTTGCTGACTCTGCCTGAAACACTTCTCTGATCTAGCTTTCTGTCTCTGTATCTGTCCGCTCGTTGCCAAACCTGCTTGTCTGACTCTCCTATCCTCACCAGTGAGCCTAGTCACTGGTGAGGGATTCTCTGCCAGTATCACTGGTGAATACTAGCTGCGGTACTATCTGAATCACCTGCCCCTCAGGTGGTCAGTAGCTGCTGTACTCTCTGAATCACCTGCTCCTCAGGTGGTCAGTTGCTGCAGTACAGTCTGAATCACCTGCTTCTCAGGAGATTACTAGCTGCAGTACTCTCTGAATCACCTGTTCCTCAGGTGGTCAGTAGCTGCAGTACAGTCTGAATCACCTGCTCCTCAGGTGAATAGTCACTACAGTACTATCCTCTCTACCTGCCTCTCAGGTAATAGTGGCTACAGTACAGTCTGAATCACCTATTCCTCTGGTGATCAGTACACTTGTTGTAACATAGTTCCACCCGCTCCTCGGGTGAACTATCTCACTATTGTCTGTATCTCCAGCTTGCTGGAGTTTGTATTCCTGTGTTACTTAGAGATAATCCTATCTCCCAGCTCCTCTGGGAATAGCGAGTATCTCTATCATTACTGTTGCACCAAACACATACCCTCACATTGGTTGTCCTGGTCCTGGCTATACCAGTATTATTGGTGATTCTGCAGATCACACATAATCAGGTATAGCGTCTGTATTATTGGTGATACTGCAGATCACCAATAATCAGAGAAATCTGTTCTTGCTGACACCAATCGTCACAGAACAGCAGACCAAAACATTATGGACGCACTGCGTGACCAAGTTGAAGTGCTGACCACCGCGGTAAACAATCTTACCGGGGTGATTAATACCCAACAGTCTCAGATTACACAACTGTCTGGGACTGTACAGGTACTTTAAACAACCGTTGATGCAGTGCGATCCCCTCCAGTCATGGACCTTCGTATGTCCGTACCTGAAAAGTTTTCTGGGCATGGATCTGACTTTCAGAATTTTAGGAATCGTGTGTTGTCTTATTTTGAGTTGAGGCCCAACCTGTCAGGATCTGAGAACCAGAGGGTAACGTTTATGAAGACCCTTCTGTCAGGAGATTCACAAACATGGGCATATAGTCTGCAGGCTGAGCATAAGGCGTTATACTCAGCTCAGGAGTTTATTAAGGCCATGGCCGTTATATACGATGATCCGGATATTGCTATCACGGCTGAAAGGAAACTAAAGACCCTCAGGCAGGGTCATAATCCAGTGGAGGTTTATGCCGCAGAGTTTAAGAGGTGGGCTGTATCAGCTAGATGGGGAACATATGCATTGTTCGACTGTTTCCTGTCAGGATTATCTGATGTAGTTTCTGATTTGATGTTAGGGCATCCTGAGCCTAAATCCCTAGATGAAGTGATTTCGCTGGCGGTACGGGTTGATCGCCGCCTTCGCTATCAGAGACAGACCCGTGGGAGAAACTGTAACGATTGGTGTCAGCAAGAGGCACAAATATCTGATTAAGTGGTGATATACAGAATCACCACTAATGCAGATATGTTAGAGTGAAATAGTCAGTATCTTCCTGATGGTAAATCAGCGGAAGGCTCACTAACACGGTAAGTGCCTGAAATGATCTACTCAGACCAGTGTCACACCCCGAACCTTGATTATTGGGGATCCGCAGTATCGCCAATAATACAAGGATAGACCCGATTATATAGCAATCTGCGGAATTGCTAATAATGCGGGTAGATGTAAAGCAGTGGACACACGATCAACATGGAAATAAACAAAGCAGTAAATATTCACAAAGTTGTGGAAATATCCACCACACGGCAATTCCTCAGAGGTGTGGTTACCTCTGAATGGGAACCCCGTGTGTGAGATCCCCCAAAGTGGCAGTGGAGGAATCTCAGCCTCTGGCAGTAACGGTCTGCTAGGGCCGGCGTCTCAGGGAGGCAAGCCTCAGATAATAACCCAACAGTGGGAGACGTTCCACTGAAGGGAGCAAGGTCAGACAGAAAGAGGTTCGGCAACAGTACAGGCGGCAACAGTACAGAGACGTGAGACGAGAGAATAGTCAGGAACCAAGCCAATAGTCGTTAACGGTACGGGCTGGCAGAGTACAGAATCAGGAAGCAGAAGAGAAGTCAAGACAGGCACAGAATCATCAGGGGCGGCGCCAGGGGGGTGCAAGGGGGTGCTCGAGCACCCCCTAGAATTGTCCAAGCACCCCCAAAGCACCCCCTGGAGTGAACTGACTTCAGGCGTCTAAAAGACGCCAAGTCAGTTCACACAGCGGCAGCACGGAGCAGCAGGCAGGGCTACGGTAAGATGGCCGCCCGGAGCCCTGTTCTGCAGACTTCGAGTCTGCAGTGCATGGCTTCGGGCGGCCATTTTCCCGTAGCCCTGCTCTCTGCATGCAGGCAGGAAGTCTCGTCGTGACGTCGGGAAGGAAGAGGATCGTGGGCGCGCGGGCGCTGCGCGCCACAATGAGGTCGGGACTCGGGACAGGAGGTCGGGAAAGAAGGTCTTCTGGCTGTAGGTGAGTAAATGGGTTTTTCTTTTCTTTTTCAGGTGATGCTGATTATGCATATTGGGGTCATATCTGCTACGGATTGTGCATATTGGGGGTCATATCTGCTACGGATTGTGCATATTGGGGTCATATCTGCTACGGATTGTGCATATTGGGGTCATATCTGCTACGGATTGTGCATATTGGGGTCATATCTGCTACGGATTGTGCATATTGGGGTCATATCTGCTACGGATTGTGCATATTGGGGTCATTTCTGCTACCGATTGTGCATATTGGGGTCATTTCTGCTACCGATTGTGCATATTGGGGTCATTTCTGCTACTGATTGTGCATATTGGAGTCATATCTGCTACCGATTGTGCATATTGGAGTCATATCTGCTACCGATTGTGCATATTGGGGTCATTTCTGCTACCGATTGTGCATATTGGGGTCATATCTGCTACGGATTGTGCATATTGGAGTCATATCTGCTACCGATTGTGCATATTGGGGTCATATCTGCTACCGATTGTGCATATTGGGGTCATATCTGCTACCGATTGTGCATATTGGGGTCATATCTGCTACCGATTGTGCATATTGGGGTCATATCTGCTACCGATTGTGCATATTGGGGTCATATCTGCTACCGATTGTGCATATTGGGGTCATATCTGCCACCGATTGTGCATATTGGGACCATATCTGCCACCGATTGTGCATATTGGGACCATATCTGCCACCGATTGTGCATATTGGGACCATATCTGCCACCGATTGTGCATATTGGGACCATATCTGCCACCGATTGTGCATATTGGGACCATATCTGCCACCGATTGTGCATATTGGGACCATATCTGCCACCGATTGTGCATATTGGGGTCATTGGACGTGTTTTTTGTTAAAATCTGCTCACATTACGTGTATTTTCTTGAGAAAACCTGCACAATTATGTGAATTTTCTGGGAAAAGGGTCACCAAAACTTGGGCCCTCTGTCTTTGCGTTGCACTTTTAAAGGGAACCCGAGGTGAGAATAATATTGAGGCTGCCATATTTATCTCCCTTTAAGCAATACCAGTTGCCTGGCTGCCGTGCTGGTCCTCTGCCTCTTATTCTTTCAACCATAGACCCTGAACAAGCATGCAGCAGGTCAGGGGTTTCTGACAATATTGTCAGAACTGACAAGATTAGCTGCATGGCTTGTTTCTGGTGTAATTCAGTTCACTACTACAGCCAAATAGATCAGCAGGGCTGCCAGGCAACTAGTATTGTTTAAAAGGAAATAAATATGGCAGCCACCATATCACTCTCACCCTGGGTTCACTTTAAATTACAGTTAGCCCCGCCCTCATCCGGTCATGACCACACCCATTTTTTCGCCGCGGCGCACTTCGCGCGCCGCAGGTTGTAGCCACACCCATTTTTTGCCGCGGCGCGCTGCGTGCGCCGCAGGTCGTCAGCTCCCCCGGAAATTGGTCCAGCACCTGCATAGCACCCCCTAAAAAAATTTCCTGGAGCCGCCACTGAGAATCATACACAGAGAATCAATAACAATAATAATCTCCTAGTCTAGGTGTGAAGTCCTTGGTTTCAACACCTGGGATCTAGTCTAAGGTCTGAGTGCTGACACAGGGTATCGCAAACACAGACGAAGTGTGACTGAAAAGCACTTCCTTATATACTGCCTGGGAGAGAAGTCTCCACCCCAGGCAGCAACCAATCAGAGCAGGCTAAAATGTCAGCTGACCTCCAGGTCAGCTGACACGCTTTCTAAGAGTATAAAGGCGTGTCTGGCGTGCGGCCGCACCCCCTAGAGGCAAGATGGCAGAACCCTGGTGAACAGCATGTTGGTGAGTTTGGAGCAGAGTGCTCGGACGGGTGTGCGCAGCGGATGCGGACGAATTTCCGCATCCTGCGTTGGAAGGTCCGTTTGCCGGACTGGATGCGACCATATTTCCGCAATCCATCCGGCGTTGCAGATTTTTCGTTACAGAAACGCTATAAGATCTGTTTCTTACGCCTCTTCTCCACCCTCGTCACCTCAAGATGAACCGATGCAGATCAGTCACTCTAGGTTAACGCAAGTGTAAAAGAATCGCAGAAGGTCAGAAAGACTCTGTCTATACTGTGCTGAGGAGGGTCACATAGTCCAGAATTGTCCTAAGAAGTCGGGAAACGCTTCCGCCTAGGTGTAGTCAGAGATAATACCCTAGGCGAGCCGTTTCTACCTCTAAACAATAACCGTTTGCTCCTTCCTTGCTCCATTACCTGGGAGGGTCGGGCCACGGCCACAGGCATTCGTGGACTCGGGCTCTGCAGCTAATTTTATAGACTATGACTTTGTGAAAAAATTGGGTATTCCTTTACTCCCGCTGGATTGTCAGATTCTGGTCACAGCGGTAGATGATTCTCCGTTGCAGTGTAGACAGCCTCTTTCCCAGACTCCCTTGTTGTCATGTACTATAGGGGTGCTACATAAGGAGAAATTACAGCTCTTTGTCCTGCAAATGGCAACTTCTACCATTATCCTCGGGATATGCCCTGGTTGCAACTACACTCCCCTCAGATTGACTGGGCTTCCGCTACAGAGCTGGTCAACCCATTGTCATCATCACTGTCTGGAGAGAGTTGCTGTTTGTGCCACCAAGGATCAGGTGAAAGGGGTGCCAGTGCAGTACACGGAGTTTTCTAACGTGTTTTGTCCCAAATCAGCAGACAAACTCCCACCTCATCGAAGTTTCGATTGTCCCATTGAGTTAAGATCAGGTTGTATGCCTCCTAGAGGTCATCTCTATAATTTGTCTGGGCCCGAGAAGCTGGCTATGCAGAAGTACATTAAGGAAAATTTGGCCAAGGGCTTCATCCATCCTTCCAGATCTCCAGCGGGGGCTGGGTTCTTTTTCGTGCAGAAGAAGGACGGTGGGCTCAGACCTTGTATTGACTATCGGGGGTTAAATAAGATCACAGTGAAAAATTGCTATCCACTGCCTTTGATAGACGATCTGTTTGCTCAGGTGACCAATGCCAGTATTTTCTCTAAACTGGACCTTCGAGGGGCATACAACCTGGTACACATTAGAGACGGTGACGAATGGAAGATGGCGTTCAACACGCCCGACGGGCACTACGAGTATCTGGTAATGCCCTTCGGGTTGTGTAACCTGCCATCTTCCAAGAATTGATTAATGAAGTTTTTAGGGAGGTTCTGGGAAAATTCGTGCTAGTATATTTGGACGATATACTGATCTTTTCCCCCAACCTAACAGAACATCGTAAACATGTGAAGTTTGTGTTACGTAAATTAAGGCAGAACTCGTTGTACGCCAAGTTAGAGAAGTGCCTCTTCGAGGTCACTCAAGTCCATTTTTTGGGGTATATTATTTCCACTTCAGGCCTTTCCATGGATCCTGAAAAAGTCTCTGCTGTGTTGGAGTGGCTGCAGCCTGTGGGTTTGAAGGCACTACAGAGATTTCTTGGCTTCGCCAATTACTACTGGAAGTTCATCAAATGGTTTTCCTCTGTAGTATTACCCCTAACCAACCTTACCAAAAAAGGGGCAGACACTTACCATCGGTCGGCAGAGGAATAGTCTGCCTTTGCTACGCTTAAAAAGCAATTTTGTTCTGCTCCCATTCTGAGACACGTGGATGTCACCTTCCCCTTCATCGTTGAGGTAGATGCATCAGAGATTGGGGTTGGGGCTTTACTGTCTCAGCGCTCTGGCTTACAAGGCAAACACCATCCCTGTGCTTTCTTTTCTCGTAGGTTCTCTCCAGCTGAGAGGAACTACGATATTGGCAATCGGGAGCTTCTGGCCATTAAGTTAGCCTTTGAAGAGTGGCGCCATTGGCTTCATGGCTTGAAGGGGCAGAACATACAATTACAGTCTATACTGATCATAAAAACTTGGAGTACATTGAAGGGGCCAAAAGACTTAGTCCCCGACAGGCCCGCTGGTCCCTGTTTTTTCAAGGTTCAGATTCATGATCACGTACACCCCAGGAAGTAAGAATGTCAAAGCAGATGCATTGTCTAGGTGCTTTGAGCCAGAGACAGTTCAGCCTGCAACCCCTGAGACCATCTTACCTCAGAAACTGGTGGTAACAGCCACGGAAACCTGGGAGGATTGGGCAGTTACGTTAGGGCCTTACCAACAGGATATCTCAAAAGGGAAGCCCACTGTGTTTTATCAAGGGCAGAGTCACTGCAGCTAGCTATCAGGAGATTTTGGAGCACTTCATGCTTCCATCTGCTGAAAAGCTTTATGGAGATGAAGATTTCATTTTTCAGCACGACCTGGCACCTGCTCACAGTGCCAAAACCACTGGTAAATGGTTTACTGACTATTGTATTACTGTGCTCAATTGGCCTGCCAACTCTCCTGACCTGAACCCCATAGAGAATCTGTGGGATATTATGAAGAGAAAGTTGAGAGATGCAAGACCCAACACTCTGGATGAGCTTAAGGGCGTTATCAAAGCATCCTGGGCCTCCATAACACCTGAGCAGTGCCACAGGCTGATTGCCTCCATGCCACGCCGCATTGAAGCAGTCATTTCTGCAAAAGGATTCCCGACCAAGTATTGAGTGCAAAACTGAACATAATTATTTAAAGGGTGACTTTTTTTGTTTTAAAGAGAACCCGAGGTGTGTTTAAAGAATGTTATCTGCAAACAGAGGCTGGATCTGCCTATACAGCCCAGCCTCTGTTGCTATCCCAAACCCCACTAAGGTCCCCCTGCACTCTGCAATCCCTCATAAATCACAGCCATGCTGTGAGGCTGTGTTTACATCTGTAGTGTCAGTCTCAGCTGCTCCCCCGCCTCCTGCATAGCTCCAGTCCCTGCCTCCGTCCCTTCCCTCCAATCAGCAGGGAGGGAAGGGATGCAGGCGGGGACTGGAGTTCTGCAGGGGGCGGGGAGAGCAGCAGACTGACAATATAGAGATAAACACAGCCAGCTCTGACAAGCTGTTTGTCAGCAGCGTGGCTGTGATTTATGAGGGATTGCAGAATGCAGGGGGACCTTAGGGGGGTTTGGGATAGCAACAGAGGCTGGGCTGTATAGGCAGATCCAGCCTCTGTATGCAGATAATATTCTTCAAACCCACCTCGGGTTCTCTTTAAAAACACTTTTCTTTTAGTGGTTGGATGAAATATGCTAATTTTTTGAGATAGGAAATTTGGGTTTTCATGAGCTGTTTGCCAAAATCATCAATATTAAAACAATAAAAGACTTGAACTACTTCAGTTGTGTGTAATGAATCTAAAATATATGAAAGTCTAATGTTTATCAGTACATTACAGAAAATAATGAACTTTATCACAAAATGCAATTTTTTTAGAAGATCCTTTATGTCATGAGGGTGTTATTTTTTTTTATTTAATAAAACATCTGTACAGCATAATTTATCTTGGCTTACAAGGAAGTGTTTGTTAAGGTTTTTTTTTTCTGTTCATTCACATTTACTTTTATGAATAGACATGGCCCATGATTTGGTTCATGTCCATTCACTATAGGCACTGCAATTGGCTCAGAGAAGCTTTGCTTCTCTTCCCCAATAGCCAAAACAAAAAACCATCGGGGTGCACGGGCCGCAGCCCCACACACCCTGCCGGTACCACCACTTGCAAACTGGACAAGAATACTCATCCAGTTTGCCTTTAGCTGCACCTGTCTGGATGAGAATACTTGTCCAGATAGACTTAAGTGGTAAAGTAAGCAGCAGTTCTTTCAGTTCGCCACTCGCCACTCAATCCTAGTAAAAAAGTTGAAAATATGTCACATTTCACACAAATAAGTGTATTGTGCATATATTTCACCAAAATGCAACATCAATAAACAATAGTGGGATCTAGCTGGGCGCAGACCTAAGGTCCATGAAAACACTGTAACCCAAGTATAAGTAATGGTAACAACACACTATATGGATAAAGTGAAATTTCCCCCCAAAACATAATGTGTATGCTAGTTAGCAATGGTAATGTTAATAAAATAATTGGCACTGATAATAGCAGTAGTAAATAATCTGGCTCTATATTTACCTTTTACAAAGGGACAAACAAGTGAAGATAGAACATTGTAGACACTGTCCATACACTGAAAGCAAATAGTTTATTGATAAGAAGTCCAAGGTTAGACAGGTAATTTAGGCATAATATGAATCACAGCTGTAGCCACGCTCACTGAGCAGTTTGGGCGATGCCAATAGCTAGATCCCAAATTACAACATAAACAGCAATAGCTGGAGCCTGAATTTCATTTCCACCTACAGAATTAGGTTATCAATAGGGGAATAGTATTTAAATCACTGGGAAGTTTGCAAGAGCAGGGTGAGTGTTTTTCTGTTTCACCCTACACCATAATTTCCCAGCGCCTGATTTTTTTTTTTGAATGCACACGTCCAAGGAACCACTTTACCACCAGTTCAGAGCTCTGGCCATCCAGAGCGATGGACAGTGAACGTTCCTGTAATTTGATTATTTGAATTATTTTGGAATATTCCACTTTTGATTTATGGCATACTTCAGTACTTACTGGTGCTATAAAGTCACTATGGGATTTACTTAGGTACACTGCTGTTAATGCCTGCTTTAATCTCTTAATTTCTTAATTTCCCTGATCACAGCGGTGTGTTGTGGTGCAGTGTAACTGCTGCATTGTAATGTGGCTTACCGCACTGCAATGCTCCACCTATGCGAAGTTCACATTGTGACTGTAGGGTTGTGGTATAACGGGTTTCAGTATGGTAACTCACAGCATGGCACATGTTACCAGGTATTAGGTACAGTGAAGCATATGTTTTATTAACTGTATGCATCACTGTATGTGCCATAATGCAGTGGTAATGTACAGTACTACTTTTTCCTTCCATTGCGCTGCATTCCTGTCATACAGTGATGTCATACAGGTGTCCCACCATTGAGCCTAGCCTAATGCTGGGAATACATGATGAGTTTTTTCAGCAGATTTAGGGCTAGATTCACAAAGCCATGATAGCGCGTGTAACGTTTTTCACGCACAAATGCAGATTTGCGTGCAAAATCACAGCCGCTAATTTGCATTTGCGCGCAAAAAACATTACGCACATTATAGTGCGCGCAAAACGCTAGCGCGACTGTGATAAGAGTTATAATGCCTTTGTGAATCAAGCCCCTACTGTCTAATCGATTTTCTGATCGTTCTTCCAATATATTTCCATTCACTTCTATGATAAAATCGATCAGAAAAATGATCAAATCAGATCAGATCCGTCAGAAATTATCTATTAAGCCATCTATCTGCCAAAAAACTCATGGTGTATTCCTAGCATTCGGGTCTTGTTGCCTTCACTTTATATCCAGTCATGCTCAAAGTTTTGTTTTAATTTGGTGCCTAATTATATGCTTAAATTAATACATTTTCATGGTTAGGTAATACATGAATGCTCATTGAACTACCAAGTGATTCATCAAACTTTTTCTACTGCCTCTCATGTGTGACATAGGGGCTGATTTATGACCTGTACACAGCAGGTGTTTTCTGCTAACACACAGCAGAGCTGAGATTTTGGCATGGAAAATAAATCTTCCTACAACTAAGTGAATAAATAACCAACAATGCTTTCAATGCTAATGAGACCCACTCCCATAAACAATGGAGGTATGGCTCCAACCCAGGTGACAATGTAGCCTCCCCTTCTGAACAAAATAATTATCAACATATCATCAAGCTATAAATTAAAATATTTGATTAAATATTTCACCTTTCATTGTTTGTATTAATGTAATTATCTGATGGAAAGCTTGTAGATATTTATGCTAATAAAAATGTTTGGACACATCTGATTTAATATAATTCTTTACTGAGAATGTGGCATTATTCTTACTAAATGTAACATCTTAATAAAATGTGATATCTTTCTCTTTAATTAAAAAAAGAGGTCATACAGTTAATTTTCTGAGAGAAATAAATATAGGGTTGGCAAATTCACAACTTTGTAGATTATTAAACTGAGATTGAAAAATGCTGATTAATTATAATTCTAAACAGGGATCGCAGTTACATTATTTGTTTGTGAAAAGAAGTGATGAGCAAAAAAACCCTTTCAAAACATCCTAATTGGTGAGGTCCGATTGGTCTATTTTCAAGCTGCCTACATTTGCATACAAAATTAGCATCATTCACCATCCCTAATTCGAATTAGCTTTACTCAGGATAGCGAAATAGCCATCATAAATAACAGCCTCTAGTAGTTAATTCATTTAAAGGGACTCCGAGCAGTGCAAAAACTATAGAAAGATGCATATCATTTTAAAGCTCTTTTTCTCCTCTTTCCAATGATATATAAACCCTACGCCTTTTAGTTTTAGCTATTTTCGCGATTGAAATTGCAGCGGCCGCGATTTCAATTGCGAAAATAGAGAAAACTAAAAGGCATAGGGCGTTGATTTATGTGTCGCCAGAAAGAGGAGAAAGAGAGCTTTAAAATGATATCCATCTTTCCATAGTTACATTGTATTACACAGGGAGACTTTTTCTGCTGAATGGAGCTGCTGACACTGGGGAAAGTGTCGTCCTGTGTAATACAAGTAACTATGGAAAGATGGATATCATTTTAAAGCTCTCTTTCTCCTCTTTCTGGCGACACCTAAATCGTCACCCTATGCCTTTTAGTTTTCTCTATTTTCGCGATTGAAATCGTGGCCGCGGCAATTTCAATCGCGAAAATAGTGAAAACTAAAAGGCGTAGGGCGGCGATTTATATATTATTGGAAAGAGGAGAAAAAGAGCTTTAAAATGATATGCATCTTTCCATAGTTTCTACACTGCTCGGAGTCCCTTTAAGCAGCACCTTGGTAATTCGTTTAGTGACACCCAGGTTACAATGTTCTCCTCTGAAATGGAGTTTATGAGCATGTTTGGAGAATTGTTGCAAATAATTGGGAATAATTAACCTAGGAGCACATTTTATAGGCTATTTTATAAGAACCATTCTAACCACCTGTTTTACTTCAGCCTCACACAGAATGAGTAAAAAATGTAACATACAGCACTTATTTGTGGATTTTGTTTGCTAGACTTCCATGGCTTTCAACCTACATGCATTTTCCTGGACCACTGGTGCATAACAGGAGTTCAGAAATTCTCCCTAAAGGTAATAATGACTGCAATAAAAACAATAAATACATAATCTTTAAGTTATTTTACATACTACTAAAAGAAAAATAAAAGGACAGCAGTTGATTATATTCAAACTGCGTTTCTTATAATTCCTGGAACATCCCATGGGTAAAGCTATGTTAAATTACAATGATTCATGTGACCTGAGCCAATGTAGGCTGAAATGAAACGTCTTTTTTTTAATTGCTAGCATAAAGGTGCGTAGTTTTTCATTTTATAAAAAAAAGAAATTCTCAACAATCTCAGCACAAAATATTGTAGTCCGAACAGCAGTAGTCAAGACTACTTCTCTTTAGCAGTACTAGAATAGGTCTCTGTAGTCTGAATAACAGGAAGCCAAGGATTAGTTTCATATAAAGTCTACATTAAATTATCGGTTCCTTAACTAAAAGGCTGTCTAGTAAATCAAAAGCACTGTATATGGACATACGATTCATCCGTTGACTTAATTTTCAACTCTGAATGGCTTTTAAAGCAGAGCTGTGTTCATCTATCAGTAACTACATGTAGTCCATTATACATTGATTCTTCCTTATTACTTTTTTAAGTGTTTCTCCATCTCATCCATTTTTTCACTATTTTCTGATTCTAAAGTTATCCTAAACATGCATTCCTGTTTGTTTGTCAGGTGACATTTGAGGTGAAGGAAGTGGCAGCATCTTTGGAGAAAGCAATGTTGCGTCAAAAACTTTGCAGACTGAGGGTCAGTTCACACTCGGAACCAAAATCGTGAATTGTGTTTGTGTTTTTGCAATACGATTTTGCTGTGATTAGCATTTTGATTCTCGATCAAAAGACGAGAATCCCAATGCTGTGATTGGCATTTTGATTTTCGTTCAACTGAACGAGAATCACGATGCAATCGGCTCTAGAGCGCTGCATGCAGCGCATTTGTGATTTATACAAATCACAAACACAGCAGGCAGAATGATCCCGCAAAGATACATTAGTAGCATTGCTTTGCTGAACGCTGGTGATCAGCAAATCCCTGCAATGTGCTCAATTGTGAGCCAGGCCTAAAATGTACATCTGCTCAAATTCTCCCCCTAAATATACAGTATGTATTGGTAATAATGCTTGGATACAGGGGCGTAGCAATAGGGGGTGCAGCGGTAGCGACCGCATCGGGGCCCTTGGGCCAGAGGGGCCCCGAATGGCCCTCCCTCAACTACAGTATTAGCTCTATATTGGTCCTGTGCTCATAATAATCATTTATATATATACTTTGAATAGTGGTAATCATTAAAAAATTATTCCCCATCCCCTTCTTGCACCTCTGACATTGTAGTTGCCATTAGCAGCTTTTAGTGTGCCGTTTCAATTGCTATGTATAGAGTGCATGGGGGCCCCATTGTAAAACTTGCATCGGGGCCCACAGCTCCTTAGCTACGCCACTGCTTGGATATAAGAGAGAACATCTCTGAGGAAGTCTACAGGCTACAGTTTCACTTGAAGTATATCTATTTATGTAAATCCAGCTGCCTGGATTCACTGGAATTTACCACTATACATCTGTAGTATTAGTCAGTGTTTATAAAGCTGAATGTTGCAGCAGGTGAATTTGGACGTTGATTATTTACAATGGCTGTTGAAATGCCTAGCAGTGGTTGTCAGTGGAGGACTTCCTGCTCATTCTCCCCCTTCTCTCTCTAGAGTCCAGAATAGAATAAGCTCCTCCCCAGAGAACCATGCAGGCATGTCTGTAAAGCAGTCACTGTAAACTGTTACCTGAAGCAATTATTATAGACTAGTGAAAAAAAAATCCTGCCCATTTAAAACAGGTGCTAGGCAACTGGACACATACAACGTGCGTGTGATTTTGCACGCATGGCCACAACCCCCCTCCAGCAATGTATGCACAGTCACAACCTGTACACACACGGCTGCCCTCATCCACAACCTCTGCCAAAAGCCCACCCGCGTGCAGCGCATCTGTGCCAGGCACCTGGCGCATGGACACAAAGACACAGGAGGACACAGGGGAGTTATATAGAATAGTTTCAAAGGACATAAATCTATACTGGTCAGTGTAGAAAAGAGAAAAGAAAAAACCCGCAGGGTACCAGGAGCCCTTGTGGTGTATTATCCTCAGGTAAGGAAGTTAAAATTTAAGAATAAATATACTCACAAGTGTGGGTTGCTTTAAGACAACCACTTGTATAGGCATGTGGGGAAGTCCCATCCCCACTCGGTCTCTATATTCGCTGGTCGCTGCTCCTCAGAAAAAGGCTTCGCTTCTTGTAGGTCACGACAAACCCCACGATTGGGGTATACGAGATCGTTTTCCAACAGGGATAGGAGGCGCCCGTATGGTGTATTGGGTGTTCTCTTTATACAAAGAGACTCCACTCGGTAAAAAGTTACGAAGGTTTATTTTAGCACAATAGACAACGCGTTTCGCGGTCCAAGCCGCTTCCTCAGGTCAATAACAGGTGCTTTTTTAAAAAAAACAAATAAAAGAAATCACTAGAGGTGCATAAAACATAAATATAGGCATGCAGCAATAACGTGTAATATATGGAAGTTGCAGGCACGAGTCATTAGGATCAATGGGAACCAGCCCTTAGCCTAGGCAGTTATATCGTAAAATCAAACAACGCACATGATAATAACAAAAACAAGCAAAAAAGTATTTCAAAAAATTGATATAAATTACTGTACAGATGTAGTGGGTCTGGAAGGAAGGAATGGGGTATATATCTCTGGATAGGATCCATGTTTATAATAGAAAAGGTGCATAATATAATATACCTCATTATATACTAAAAAGTATATAATGAGGTATATTATATTATACTAAAAAGTATATAATGAGGTATATTATATTATGCACCTTTTCTATTATAAACATGGATCCTATCCAGAGATATATACCCTATTCCTTCCTTCCAGACCCACTACATCTGTACAGTAATTTATATCAATTTTTTGAAATACTTTTTTGCTTGTTTTTGTTATTATCATGTGCGTTGTTTGATTTTACGATATAACTGCCTAGGCTAAGGGCTGGTTCCCATAGATCCTAATGACTCGTGCCTGCAACTTCCATATATTACATGTTATTGCTGTATGTCTATATTTATGTTTTATGCACCTCTAGTGATTTCTTTTGTTTGTTTTTTTAAAAAAAGCACCTGTTATTGACCTGAGGAAGCGGCTTGGACCGCGAAACGCGTTGTCTATTGTGCTAAAATAAACCCTCGTAACTTTTTACCGAGTGGAGTCTCTTTGTATAAAGAGAACACCCAATACACCATACGGGCGCCTCCTATCCCTGTTGGAAAATGATAAATCTATACTATGTACTTAACGTAAACCCTATTTCATCATTATTTACTATACGGCAGTAAAACAAGAGCTTGTTTGAGTGTACAAGATTTACCAGTTAAAGCACACATGGGCTTGGATTTTTACATACTTGTAGCTTCCTCTGGCCAAACTACTGATTGGGATTAAATTTAATCGGAGGTTAAAGTTACATAGTTACATAGTTATTTGGGTTGAAAAAAGTCATACGTCCATCGAGTTTACAAAGTACAACACCAACACCAGCCTACTCCCTCACATATCCCTGTTGATCCAGAGGAAGGCGAAAAACCCTTACAAGGCATGGTCCAATTAGCCCCAAAAGGGAAGAAAATCCTTCCCGACTCCAGATGGCAATCAGATAAAATCCCTGGATCAACATCATTAGGCATTACCTAGTAATTATAGCCATGGATGTCTTTCAACGCAAGGAAAGCATCTAAGCCCCCTTTAAATGCAGGTATAGAGTTTGCTATAACTACTTCCTGTGGCAATGCATTCCACATCTTAATCACTCTTACTGTAAAGAACCGTTTCCTAAATAAATGGCTAGAACGTTTTTTCTCCATGCGCAGATCATGTCCTCTAGTCCTTTGAGAAGGCCTAGGGACAAAAGCTCATCCGTCAAGCTTTTATATTGCCCTTTGATGTATTTATACATGTTAATTAGATCCCCTCTAAGGCGTCTTTTTTCTAGACTAAATAAACCCAGTTTATCTAACCTTTCTTGGTAAGTGAGACCTTCTATCCCATGTATCAATTTTGTTGCTCGTCTCTGCACCTGCTCTAAGACTGCAATATCTTTCCTGTAATGTGGTGCCCAGAATTGAATTCCATATTCCAGATGTGGCCTTACTAGAGAGTTAAACAGGGGCAATATTATGCTAGCATCTCGAGTTCCTCTTTAATTCGTAATGATGATAAGTAGAAAATGATCGACCGTGTCATGGTCAGAGAACAGGTCAATTAGTATGAGTATAGAGAATTTGGGCCAGCCCATGAGCGAGGAATGCCGTTGTACATGGAAGAGAAGAGCTAGCATACATGAAAGTAAGGTGATACATGATAGGTGACCTAGAAAGACACAAATAATCTAGACTTGTTTCTGACTTTGATAGTGCTGAAGCCAAAAGATCATCATGATAGTCAGGTAACAGTTCGAAAAAGATGATAGCAATCAAAGCGTCTGTACTCCTCTCACTTCAGGATTTATTTAAGCAGCTGTCTATTAAACATAACAACCAGTCTTACAATTTCATCTATTCAGCACATTTTTCTGATGAAAAAAACAGTTTATAGAGCACAAAATCTTAGAGGTTATTCTTATTCAAGCATGAAAACCATATAGTAAAACTGGCCTGTTACATTCAACATGTTTCAAGGTCAGTGAATCCCATTCTTTCCAGGAAACTTTTCATGAATATTACGTTTTGCTTGCTGCATATAGTTTTTTATGCACAGTTCTACATACAGGAAGAGTATTTCCTACAGCTGGTCATCTAAAAGCAAAATGTTACTGTATACAGAACAACTGTAGAACATACAGCAGGACTGCATTATTACATAACTATGTTTCTTTCCAGCTATTTTTATTTAGCACTGCTGTTTTGATTGTTTGCAACAGTCTGTGCCCGGACTGAGTGCAATCTCTGTCACATCTGTGATTACTGTGGAAAAAGATGATGATTGGTGAGCATCAGGACTGGAGTTGAAATTGTTGATAAGAAGTCTCATTGTGTTAGTAATACCAGCAATGACTGCAATAGTGTAAGTGACAGATGAGCATGGCTGCTGAAGGAAAACAGGAACATTAAGAGAGTCAAGCAGTGGGAGATGCTGGGCGAAAAGTAGCCAACAGAGGAGGTCTCTCATCACTGATGCCTAGAACATTTGCTTGTCGTAATCTGATTTTTTTTTATTTACTGGTTCTATGCTGGGAGGGAAAAGTGGGTGGTTATGGGAATGCTGGGGGGAAATATGTGGTAAAGGGGAGGAGAAAGGACACATTAGTATACTGTTGCCTTAGAAGAGGTTTTATTAGCAGAACTGGGGGGTGGTGTTGGTCCTATTCTGGAGGTGTTCTGGTGGACTCTGTGTTGATAGTGAAAAGTCTGCTACCAGAGAATTTAGTGTAAGAAGTTGTTAGGATGATAAGGGAGGCAATAGTTGTGTTATATATAGTAGGGGTGTTTTTTGATAGTGGAGTCATTAAGTGATTACAACATGCAACCCTCACCAATCAAATGAGATTGTAGGGTTGCTATACTATCCGAAATAAGCATGCTTGGAGATCTATAAAAATCAAACTCAGGAAATAATAGAAATTTTATATTGGAAAAGTGTTGTATATAAAGGATAGTGATTTGCAAAAAAAAAAAAAAAAAGGAAATACATGATTCAAAATGGATTTTAGGAGTGCAATGGTTTATAATTCCCAAGTAAGAGCTAGGATAGGTAATTTCAACCATACCGGACCTATTGTTATGATAACAGAAAAAAAAGTACCAATGCAGAGCAAGGGGTGGTCGACGCTTGTTAATTTAGGGTCAATATATAAATGCAAAAACATACTATATATACTCATGTATAAGCCTAATTTTTCAGCATAAAAAATGTGCTAAAAAGTTACCCCCTCGACTTATATGCAAATCAGTGGCAGTCAGAGCAAAACAGATGGTGGAGCAGGTTTTGTTGATGGCAGAGGAGCATAAGGATTGTGCACTAGTGATCCTGCTCTTGCCAGCTGGCTCCCTGCTGTGTCAGTGCCCTCCATCCCCTGCAACATGGTGTGCAGAGTGTGCTGCTCAAGACTACCTGTGTCCCCTGGCTTGTGGAACGGAGTGTGCAAGCAATGTGTCAGCAGTGCAATGATCTGGGATTCTTCCTGTGTGGCAATCGTTATATGTCTCATATCGATGACACCATCTAGTGGCTTCTTGAGACACAGCTGTATGATCCTGGGGCACATCTGGCTATTGGGATGGGGAGGGGGGCTGACTTGTACTGGGGGAACATCTGGCTACTGTGGAGGGGGGTTATACTAGTCAATCACTTTTTCCTGGTTTCTGAGGGGAAAGTGGGTACTTCGGCTTATACACGGGTCGGCTTATATGTGAGTATATACGGTAAACTTTAAACCTACAAAAATTACTATCTATGGAGAAGGACACAAATTGTAAAATGCAAAACAAGTAAAAATCAGAAATAGAATAATAACATAAGGAAATAAATCTGGATAACATCAAACAAAGTCAGCCAAAAGAAAGTACTCCTTTCAAATTAAACAAAGGCACAGAATATACATATAATTAACAGAAAGAAGAAACTAAAAGCAATTGACTACAACTACATAGACGTTAAATACAAACAGCACAGCTGAAAAAAAGGTAACATGGGCTGAATATTTAATGACTAGCTGCTAGCTGGCCTATGGATGTTCAAATATATTGCATAGTTACTTTAGAATGATTAAAATTAACAGGAAGTTAGCTACTCCTACCTAAACAATTTCTTGAAACAACATGACACAGCAAACTTGAAGTGTGTTTTTGTAAAAACTGCAGCTTTGGCAAGAACGCAGCTTTTACTGTTTATTTTTGCAAATTTTACACACATCCTTAGTGAAGAGAGTATGATATATATATCATTGTAAAAAAAGAAAACAGTACGCACTAACCTGTACAGAGCCATGATTTCTTGTCACATCATCGATAAAGTCAACCCACTTGACATAACACTGTTTGGCTGTGAGCAAGTGTAAGTTACACACAAACGTCCACTGTTCTGTGTTTTTCACCCTGCCACCACCTGTCTAGGCATCTTTGTGGCAATCAAGCATAACGTAGAGGGAAACAGGAAATTTGGACACCCACTATTGGCGGCCATTAATGGTTAGCCATGGGTAGGAGGGTTAAGGTTAGGCATGGAGGGAAGGATAAGGTTAGCTGTTGGGGGGGTTAAGGTTAGTCGTGGAGGGGAGGATAAGGTTAGCTGTGGGGGGGTGGTTAAGGTTAGCCATGGGAGGTTAAGGTTAGACGTGGGGGAATTAAGGTTGACCATAGGGGATAATTAAGGTTCGGCATCAGTAGTGGGAGGGTTCCATGTGAGAATTAGAGATGGCCCGAATGGTTCGCCGGCGAATGGTTCCTGGCGAATTCCCGGTGGTTCGTCTTCGCCATGTAAGGCAAACTTTTCCGGAAGTTCAGTTCGCCCCCATAGTGCACCATTAGAGTCAACTTTGACCCTCTACATCACAGTCAGCAGGCGCATTGTAGCCAATCAGGCTACACTCCCTCGTGGAGCCACTCCCCCCACTTATAAAAGGCAGGCACCGCCGGCCATTACACTCACTCGTGTGCCTGCAGTAATTAGAGAAGGGACAGCTGCTGTAGACTCTCTCATAGGGAAAGATTAGTTAGGCTCTTGTAGGCTTGTTAGTTTGCTCCTTGCTGATTCTTATTGCTAAAATAGCACCCCAAAACAGCTCTTTTGAGAGCGAATCTTGTTCTTGTGATATATATTTTTTCTATTTGTCCCACTGACACTTGTGTTGCATAGACAGCCTTGCTAATTCATACTGTGTGAGTGCCACTGCCATCCAGGCCCAGCACATTCAGTGACTATCTGTGTGTGTGACAGGTGCACATTGTAATACCCAGTACTGCATATACCTACCTGTTGTGTTTAGTGCACCCACCTCATCACTGCATATACCTACCTGTTGTGTTCAGTGAACCCACCTCATCACTGCATATACCTACCTGTTGTGTTCAGTGAACCCACCTCATCACTGCATATACCTACCTGTTGTGTTCAGTGAACCTACCTCATCACTGCACATACCTATCTGTTGTGTTCGGTGCACCCACCTCATCACTGCATATACCTACCTGTTATGTTCAGTGAACCCACCTAATCACTGCATATACCTACCTGTTGTGTTCAGTGAACCCACCTCATCACTGCATATACCTACCTGTTGTGTTCAGTGAACCCACCTCATCACCGCATATACCTACCTGTTATGTTCAGTGAACCCACCTCATCACTGCATATACCTACCTGTTGTGTTGAGTGCACCCACCTACCTACGTGAGTGCACGCAGTGTGATATACACCTACCTACGTGAGTGCAAGCAGTGTGATATACCTCTCCGTACATACCTGTTAACTGCACCTGTGTGACTGCACATTGTATTAGTCAAGTCAGTGCATACCTTTCACTTCATCCCCCCCCCCCCCCGATATGGACAAAATGGACAAAACAGGTAGAGGAAGAGGTAGAGGCAGAGCCAGAGGAAGGCCACCCCGCAGGTCTGTGCGAGGTCGTCTTGATGTGATTTTGTGCGGCCCTGCCTCAAAGTACAGTGCTCAGAAGAAGGCACGTGCCATCAACTCCCAAGATTGTCAGGACGTGGTTGACTATTTAACACCGAACACGTCATCTTCCACGGCCACCAGTGCTACTACAAGCGCCACATCCGTGGCATTTGACACTTTGCAGGAGTTATTTGGTGGTGAAATCATTGATTCACTGCCACTACTGCAACAGAAAGATGAAGGCGCTAAGCAAGTTACACCACCTCATATGTGTGAGTTAGGAGACACTATGGACGTAATGTGTGAAGAGGAGGATGATGAAGTACCTGCTGTTGGTGCAGTTTTGGAGGTGTCTGAGGCAAGCAAAGCTGGGAAGTATGATTGTGATGATTATGATGATATGGATCCCACATGGGTTCCTAAGAGACAAGATGGCCAAGGGGACAGTTCAGAGGGGGAGTCAGAGAGGAGTAGGAGGAGATGAGTTCCTGAAAGAAGCAGGGGGAGCTCGTTGTCAGAAACAGCTGGTGGCAGTGTCTGGCGCCATGTATCGCCACCTATAGACAGCCAGCCAACATGCCCTTCAACGTCAGCTGCTGATACCACCATAGTGCCATCACCCCAGGGGAGCTCAGCGGTTTGGACATTTTTTTTATGTGTCTGCCTCAGATCGGAGCAATGCTATCTGTTGTCTCTGCCTCCAAAAATTGAGCCATGGAAAGGCCAACACTCACATAGGGACAAGTGCCTTACGAAGGCACATGGAGAAAAGGCACAAACTGCAATGGGAAGAGCACCTGAGCAAAGGCAGCACACAAAAGAAAAGCAACCCTCCTTCTCCTCTTCCTCCTTCAGGTGCAGCATCTTCAGCTGCTTTCTCCCTTGCACCTTCACAGCCACCCTCCTCCACTCCGCCTCTGCCCATGAGCGGTTCCTGCTCCTCTGCCCACAGCAGCCAAGTGTCCGTGAAGGAAATCTTTGAGCAGAAGACGACAATTGCTGCCAGTCACCCCCTTGCCCGGTGTCTGACAGTTGGCGTGACAGAACTGTTAGCTCACCAGCTTTTACCATACAAGCTGGTGGACTCTGAGGCCTTCTCAATATTTGTGGCCATTGGGACACCGCAGTGGAAGATGCCAGGCCGCAATTATTTCTCTAAAAAGGCGATACCCAAACTGCAGTGTGAAGTGGAGAGGCAAGTGGTGTCATATCTGGCACACAGCGTTGGGTCAAGGGTCCACGTGACCACGGATGCCTGGTCTGTCAAGCACGGTCAGGGCCGCTACATTACTTACACAGCCCATTGGGTCAACCGCTTACAAGCAGGGAGTACGTGGCTGTGCAGCGGACCAACTTGTGACACCTCCACGGCTTGCAGGCAGGCCTCCTGCCACCTCCTCTCTGCCTGCTACATCCTCTTCACTGTCGTCATCCTCCTCCTCCTCCTGGGCTGGTGCCGCAATCTCCTCTCCAGCTACACAGCCCCATCTCCCCAGGGCCTATGCTGCATGCCAGGTACGACGGTGTCACGCCATCTTAGACGTGTCTTGCCTCAAAGCAGAGAGTCACACTGGAGCAGCTCTCCTGGCTGCTCTTAACAAACAGGTGGATCAGTCGCTGACCCCGCACCAGCTGGAGATCGGCAACGCGGTGTGTGACAACAGCAGCAATCTCCTTTCCGCTTTGAATTTGGGAAAGCTGACAGATGTTGCCCCAATTTGCCATCCAACTTCTGTCTTGCCCTGCCTCAAGTGTCCTGTCAGAAAGAACCGTCTGTGCAGCTGCAGGCATTGTCACTGAGAAGAGAAGTCGCCTAAGTCACAAAAGTGTTCTGTACCTGACCTTTCTTAAAATTAATGAGGCATGGATCCCGGAGGGCTACTGCCCGCCCCAAGACTAAGTCAGGCCCCACACACAGCATCTCTGCCTGTACTCCGTGTGACTGGCTGCCTGCCCCAAGACTAAGTCACTCCCCACATAGCATCTCTGCCTGCAGGCCACTTGCCTTCTCCGCCACCACCAACATGGTCCAGGACTCCAGGCGGATTCCTGAATTTTTAAGGCCGCTGCTAGCAGCGGCCGCTATACTAATTTTTCTGGTGCGTGTAAGTACATGCCTGCCTAATTTTTCTGCCTGCACTGCAGCTGCAACAACAAAACAAAAGGCATGTACATGTGCCCATTCCCCTTCGTGATCATTACCTTGCCTCGGTGAAGGGGCTTGCGTATCACAATGAAGCAATGACCGGTGGCTATTTGAGTGTCTCTGGGGGTGGCACATCAAAGATAATAAGGTCGTTGCTTCATTGTGGACAGACCAAATTTGATCAGCTGGACAGTCACTGTTGTTCTATCATTGAGCTACCATAGCCCGGCGACCATATGGGCTTGAAAACCGCCACGGCCTGCACTCTCGCCATGGTGCGCACCAATCCAGCACGGCCGTCACTACGCAAAAAGCTGTTTGCGGTGCGTTACGCAGTGAGGTTTGGGCCATCTCTAGTGAGAATAGGGTTAGTTTTAACTCTAGCAAAATATCTATTTATTACTGATATTTTACTATAGTTTTTCCCACTTTGACTGTAGAATATCAGTACATTTACCGATATTCTACTATCGGCTTTTCTGGGTACCCAAATTTTCTGGTGCCCTTTTTTCATGTATGGATTTTACAGATTTATGCACTTCATTTTCTTTCCTACAGTGACACTGTTCATCTCGTACCTGTGAGGAGCACAGCTTATCCATACTATGCTACACAACCATACTTCCTCAAGGTAGCCCCTTCCACCATGCAGTTTGCTTCTCCAAGTTCACCTCTATGTCATTTGGGTCCCTGTCACCTGCATCATATACGCAAATAAGAGTATGTATGTATGTATGTATGTATGTGTGTGTGTGTGTGTGTGTGTGTGTGTGTGTGTGTGTGTGTGTGTGTGTGTATGTGTGTGTGTGTGTGTGTGTGTGTGTGTGTGTGTGTGTGTGTGTGTGTGTGTGTGTGTGTGTGTGTGTGTGTGTGTGTGTGTGTGTGTAGCCTTTGTTTTGTGACCAGATATAAAGAGTAGCTTATGAGCAGTGGTTTATTTACCGTACTTGCGTTTGGTGTGTTTTGTTCTTTTATGCAATACAAATTGTACAAATGGCTAAGAAAAGTTAAAAGAAATTGCAGAGAGTTTGTAATAACATCAGAAATACTACATTGTGATTCAGACCAGCAAGGGTGACTTCACAACCCACATAATTCTAATATAGCATTTTGGATATAGTAGGTTTGAATAGCACTTAAGTATAATACTTGACTGTAATATTATCTCTGTAATCTAATAGATGTAGCTGGGAACAAACAAGCAAAGGAAAGGAATTAACATCTGGTTTATTAGGCTGTCACATTACTTACTCTTCAGTGCAAATCGCAGATATATAAGTGTTTTACTGAGCACTAGATCTACAACAAATCAATTTGTTTTTCATTTCAGTTTAGTCAAGCAGACAACAGGTTATTACTGGAGAAGCATCTTAATGAGTGTTTTTAATTTCCAATTAAATTATATTTTTCTGAAAAAAGAGCTACTCACTAAACTGTTAAGAAATCCCACAAATTGTGCATTATAAAGATGTTAGAATGCAGAACTCAACAATAATGCTCAAATACAGTGTAACCTAGATTCATTTTATTTTAGCAGAGTTTATTTAACTGTATATTGTCTGAGATGCGATACAGGTACCAAGAATAATTACAATAAATGAAATGCACCTAAATAATAAAGATGCAGTTGTGTGGGGTGATCAAAAAGGGACACCCTGAGAGAAAAAACACAGAGAACACGGTAGCCCCAATGGTGTAGTAAATCACAACCAAGAGTCGGCTGTTTAGGTAGAGAGTGGTACTCACAAACAAAGGTTGCAGGTGGCCCTGAAGGCAGGTAGAGATCAACATTCCCTACTCCACCCGGGTTTCCAGAGGCACTGGTCACACTCTTAGCAAAGGATTCCAAGTTGGTTGTTAGGGTGGGAGAACACCAAAACAAAATAGAACACTCCTCCGAGAGGAGTCCTCCCAAAGGAGGGTGGGTAACATAAGGGGGAAAGAGGTGACCAAGTGGTGATAAAACTGTGTTTATAACAGCTAAAGAAGGGAAAAGTTGAGATGGCTTACTCCAAATGATGACCAATTCATATATAAGATTTACAAATTTTATTAAGCACAAAATAATAAAAGTCGTGAATCTTATATATGAATTTGTCATCATTTGAGGTAAGCCACCTCTAGTGATGCTCAAATACCCCTTTTTAAAATTCGAGTTTGGTTGAATTCGAATAGTAAATTATTCGAGGTCAGTCGAATATTCGAGTCGAATAATTTTTACTATTCGATTCGACCTCGGACTTCGAGCTCACTATTCGAGTCGGTATTCGAGCTCACTATTCGAGCTGACTATTCGAATTGGCCTTAAATAGCTTCCAACACTTGTTTTGAGGGTGAATGATGCAAGAAACATCTTTTTTTCCAAGTAACAACAGCAAGTGATTATGTGGGGATGTTCCTTTAAAAAAAAATGTGGAAAGAGAAGTTGTGTCCTTAATTTTGTTCAGTAGTGTTACTGTATATACTTGTTCTTCTTCTTCTTTATCTTTCTTCTTCTTCTTCTAGATCTTCTTCTTCTATATCTTCTTCTTCTTCTTCTATATTGTCTTCTTCATCATCTTCTTCTTCTTCATCTTCTTCATCTTCTTCTTCTTCTTCATCTTCATCTTCTTCTTCTTCTTCATCTTCATCTTCTTCATCTTCTTCTTCTTCATCTTCTTCTTCTTCATCTTCATCTTCTTCTTCTTCTTCTTCTTCATCTTCTTCTTCTTCTTCTTCATCTTCTTCTTCTTCTTCTTCTTCATCTTCTTCATCATCTTCTTCATCTTCTTCTTCTTCTTCTTCATCTTCTTCTTCTTCTTCATCTTCTTCTTCTTCATCTTCTTCATCTTCTTCTTCTTTTTCATCTTCTTCTTCATCATCTTCTTCATCTTCTTCTTCTTCATCTTCTTCTTCATCTTCATCTTCTCCTTCTCCTTCTTTTTCAATATCGTCTTCTTCTTCTTCACGTATTTCTCTTTTCAATTTTTTTTTTAAAGAAATGCAGCTATTTTTGAGCGTAACAAATAGCTGGTGGGCGCACGCATGTTGGAAGCGCCATTGTATGTGCTCCCTGGCAGTGGAAACACAAAGACAGCAGGAGGTAAATTCAGCAGCAGGAGGAGGAGGATGAGTGTGTGGCAGCAGGCAGTCAATGAGGCAGGCAGCTCTCCGTGACATAATAGCCCTGGTACCTAGCGGTGATACCAGGGCTGTAAATAAACACAACAGGAGGTCCCAGACAGCGGTCGTGCAGCCCACATTGTGTCCAATACACAACTGGGACAACACAGTTTTCAACCCGGGCACCTCAGAAAAATTAAACCTTTTTTTTTTTTTTAATGGTTTGTTTGGTTTTGGTTTTGCAACCAATATAGCTATTGTTTGACGTAATAGCTGGTGGCAGAGTGGCAGCAGAAGGTAATTCTGTGTACCCTGGCAGTGGGAAACACAGACAGACAGCAACAGCAGCAGGAGGAATGGAGGAGTAATGTGAGCAGCTATTGTTTGACGTAATAGCTGGTGGCAGAGTGGCAGCAGAAGGTAAATCATCTGTGTAGTGTACCCTGGCAGTGGGAAACACAGACAGACAGCAGCAGCAGCAGCAGGAGGAGGTGTGGAGGAGCAGTGTGAGTGTGGCAGCAGGTAGGCAGCGTGACATAATAGCCCTGGTACCTAGCGGTGATACCAGGTCTGTAAATAAACACAACAGTAGGTCCCAGACAGCGGTCGTGCAGCCCACATTGTGTCCAATACACAACTGGGACAACACAGTTTTCAACCCGGGCACCTCAGAAAAATTAAACCTTTTTTTTTTTTTTAATGGTTTGTTTGGTTTTGGTTTTGCAACCAATATAGCTATTGTTTGACGTAATAGCTGGTGGCAGAGTGGCAGCAGAAGGTAATTCTGTGTACCCTGGCAGTGGGAAACACAGACAGACAGCAACAGCAGCAGGAGGAATGGAGGAGTAATGTGAGCAGCTATTGTTTGACGTAATAGCTGGTGGCAGAGTGGCAGCAGAAGGTAAATCATCTGTGTAGTGTACCCTGGCAGTGGGAAACACAGACAGACAGCAGCAGCAGCAGCAGGAGGAGGTATGGAGGAGTAGTGTGAGTGTGGCAGCAGGTACGCAGCGTGACATAATAGCCCTGGTACCTAGCGGTGATACCAGGGCTGTAAATAAACACAACAGGAGGTCCCAGACAGCAGTCGTGCAGCCCACATTGTGTCCAATACACAACTGGGACAACACAGTTTTCAACCCGGGCACCTCAGAAAAATTAAACCTTTTTTTTTTTTTAATGGTTTGTTTGGTTTTGGTTTTGCAACCAATATAGCTATTGTTTGACGTAATAGCTGGTGGCAGAGTGGCAGCAGAAGAAGGTAATTCTGTGTACCCTGGCAGTGGGAAACACAGACAGACAGCAGCAGCAGGAGGAGGAATGGAGGAGTAGGCGAGCAGCTATTGTTTGACGTAATAGCTGGTGGCAGAGTGGCAGCAGAAGGTAAATCATCTGTGTACCCTGGCAGTGGGAAACACAGACAGACAGCAGCAGCAGCAGCAGGAGGAGGTATGGAGGAGCAGTGTGAGTGTGGCAGCAGGTAGGCAGCGTGACATAATAGCCCTGGTACCTAGCGGTGATACCAGGGCTGTAAATAAACACAACAGGAGGTCCCAGACAGCGGTCGTGCAGCCCACATTGTGTCCAATACACAACTGGGACAACACAGTTTTCAACCCGGGCACCTCAGAAAAATTAAACCTTTTTTTTTTTTAATGGTTTGTTTGGTTTTGGTTTTGCAACCAATATAGCTATTGTTTGACGTAATAGCTGGTGGCAGAGTGGCAGCAGAAGAAGGTAATTCTGTGTACCCTGGCAGTGGGAAACACAGACAGACAGCAGCAGCAGGAGGAGGAATGGAGGAGTAGGCGAGCAGCTATTGTTTGACGTAATAGCTGGTGGCAGAGTGGCAGCAGAAGGTAAATCATCTGTGTACCCTGGCAGTGGGAAACACAGACAGACAGCAGCAGCAGCAGCAGGAGGAGGTATGGAGGAGTAGTGTGAGTGTGGCAGCAGGTAGGCAGCGTGACATAATAGCCCTGGTACCTAGCGGTGATACCAGGGCTGTAAATAAACACAACAGGAGGTCCCAGACAGCGGTCGTGCAGCCCACATTGTGTCCAATACACAACTGGGACAACACAGTTTTCAACCCGGGCACCTCAGAAAAATTAAACCTTTTTTTTTTTTTTTAATGGTTTGTTTGGTTTTGGTTTTGCAACCAATATAGCTATTGTTTGACGTAATAGCTGGTGGCAGAGTGGCAGCAGAAGGTAATTCTGTGTACCCTGGCAGTGGGAAACACAGACAGACAGCAACAGCAGCAGGAGGAATGGAGGAGTAATGTGAGCAGCTATTGTTTGACGTAATAGCTGGTGGCAGAGTGGCAGCAGAAGGTAAATCATCTGTGTAGTGTACCCTGGCAGTGGGAAACACAGACAGACAGCAGCAGCAGCAGCAGGAGGAGGTATGGAGGAGTAGTGTGAGTGTGGCAGCAGGTAGGCAGCGTGACATAATAGCCCTGGTACCTAGCGGTGATACCAGGGCTGTAAATAAACACAACAGGAGGTCCCAGACAGCGGTCGTGCAGCCCACATTGTGTCCAATACACAACTGGGACAACACAGTTTTCAACCCGGGCACCTCAGAAAAATTAAACCTTTTTTTTTTTTTATGGTTTTTTGGTTTTTGGTTTTGCAACCAATATAGCTATTGTTTGACGTAATAGCTGGTGGCAGAGTGGCAGCAGAAGAAGGTAATTATGTGTACCCTGGCAGTGGGAAACACAGACAGACAGCAGAAGGGCAGTACACAGCAGCCCACTGTAGGTGTAAAATGTGTGGCTGCAGGCGACGTAATAGTCAAAGTGAACCAGGCTGGCTTAGTGAGCAGGAGCCAGGAGGTGGTAAAGGGTGGTAAGGCACATTAACGATGGTTCCGGCAGCCAGTTCATGTCCCCCTCTCGCCGACAACAGGGGCCAGGAACTCGCCTTCCACCCACGCCTGGTTCATCTTGAGAAACGTCAGTCTGTCCACAGACTTGTGAGACAGACGTGAGCGTTTCTCGGTGACCACGCCACCAGCTGCACTGAAGCAGCGCTCGGACAGCACGCTGGAAGGGGGGCAGGACAGCACTTCCAGGGCGTACTGCGCCAGCTCGCTCCAGATCTCCATGCGCTTGACCCAATACTCCATGGGATCAACAGGGGCATCGCTGTCAAGCCCGCTGTACGACCCCATGTAGTCAGCCACCATGCGGGTCAGGCGCTGGCTGTGACCGGAGGAGGATGCTGCTGCATGCATCTCCTCTCTAGTCACTGCTGCCGGAGCCTCTACAGTCCTGTAGAGCTCGTGGCTGAGAGACAGCAGGTCTGTGGGGCGCTTGCTGCTGCTGGATGCAGGCACCTGCTGCTGCCTCTGTGCTGGCTGCTGGACAGTGGGGGTGGAAGGCTGGGGGAAGGCTTCCTCCAAGCGCTCAACAAGGGCCTGCTGCAAGCTCCTTATTTGTTGCGCTGGGTCTCCTCCTGCAGGCGGCAGGAACTGGCTCAACTTCCCCTTGAGGCGTGGGTCCAACATCATGCTGATCCAGATGTCCTCCCTCTGCTTCATCTGGATCACCCTGGGGTCCCTGCGCAGGCACGTCAGCATGTGCGCTGCCATTGGGAAGAGGCGGGCCACGTCTGCTGGCACATCGACGTCAGTGCTGTCCTCATCCTCCTCCTCTGCCGCCTCATCCTCTCTCCACCCCCGCACCAACTCAGCTGCGCTGTGCTGATCCCCCTCATCAGCAGCCAGGTCAGGGACCTCCACCAAGTCCTCCTCCTCCTCCCCCTCAGAGGTGGACTGCGCAGCTGGTTGCCGCTCCTGCTGGTCCAAGGCTGCCGCTCCCTGTTCCAGCAAAGCATCGAGGGCCCTGTTCAGCAGAGAAACCAGGGGCACCCACTCGCAGACCATAGCATGGTCCCTGCTCACCATGTTTGTGGCCTGCAGGAAGGGAGCCAGCACAAAGCACACCTGCTGCATGTGCCTCCAGTCATCATCGGGGACGATGGACGGGATGTTGCTGGTCTTGTCCCTTCTCTGAGCTGCGGAAACAGTGGCCAGGGCAAGGTACTGTTTGACAGCGTGCCTCTGTTCAACCAGACGCTCCAACATCGCCAGGGTGGAGTTCCAGCGAGTCGGAACGTCAAGGATCAGCCGATGGCGTGGCAGATCCAGCTCCTTTTGCACGTCTTCCAGGCTCGCACAGGCTGCAGCCGAGCGCCGGAAGTGACACACAACATTCCTTGCCGTTTCCAGCAGTTCGCCCATCCCCTGGTAGGTGCGCAGGAACTTCTGCACCACCAGGTTCAGCACGTGGGCAAGACAGGGGATGTGGGTCAGGTTTCCCCTGTCTATTGCGGCAACCAGATTGGCCCCATTGTCGGCCACCACCTCTCCGACTCTGAGGCCTCTGGGGGTCAGCCAAATCCTCTCCTGCTCCTGGAGTTTGGCCAACACATGGGTTGCCGTCAGCTTGGTCTTCCCAAGGCTGACCAAGTGCAGCAGCGCTTGGCAGTGGCGGGCCTTCACGCTGCTGCTGAGGCGGGGGGTTTGGCCAGGTGTGCCGGAGGATGGCAGAGGATCGGAGGAACCTGCTGCAGTTCCCCTGACCCTGCGGGGTGGCACCACCCACTGTGTTGCTGCTGCTGCTGTGCCCGCTGCTGCTCTCCCATCCTCACCCCCTTCCACCAAGCTGACCCAGTGGACAGTGAAGGACAGGTAGCGGCCTGTCCCGAAGCGGCTGCTCCAGGAGTCCATGGTGACGTGGACCCTTTCACCAACCGCGTGCTCCAGCCCTCGCTCCACATTGGCCATCACAAAGCGGTGCAGTGCAGGAATGGCCTTGCGGGCAAAGAAGTGTCTGCTGGGGAGCTGCCAGTCTGGGGCTGCGCAAGCAAGCAGCGCACGAATGTCGCTCCCCTCCTGCACGAGCGTGTACGGCAGGAGTTGGGAGCACATGGCCCGTGCCAGCAAGCCGTTCAGCTGCCGCACGCGACGGCTGCTGGGAGGCAGAGCCCTAACCACCCCCTGGAAGGACTCGCTCAAAAGGCTCTGGCGTGGCCTTTTGCTGACACGGGAATCAGCAGACACAGCAAAGGAGGCCACTGAGGACTGGCTGCCAGAACAGGCCTCAGTGTCGGCGGCAGGAGTTGCAGAGGGGGGAGGAGCAGTGCGTTTCCGCACTCCTGCTGGTGCTGCTGGAGGAGCAGGAGGGCGGGTGGCTGCTGTTGCTGCTGCTGCTGCTGCTGAAGGCTGTGCAGTGATGGGTGTGGTGCCACTGCCAGCAGCAGATGCCTTCAGCCTCTGGAACTCCTCATGCTGGTGGAAATGTTTAGCCGCAAGGTGGTTGATGAGCGAGCTGGTGCTGAACTTTAAGGGGTCTGCACCTCTGCTCAACTTCCGCTGACAGTGGTTGCAAGTGGCGTACTTGCTGTACACAGTGGGCATGGTGAAAAACCGCCAGATTGGTGACAGAAACTTCCCCCTACGGCATGGAAGCGCTGCTGCCTGTCTCCCTGTGGTGGTTGGGGGGGGGGGCTTGGGTGCGGCTGGTGGTGGTACTGGCTGATGCTGCTGCTGCTGCTGCTGAGCCTGAGACACCAGCAGGCTGTGGGACGCTGCCAATGCTTGCAATGATGCGCCTCCTTGCAAGGCCCACAAGCGCATCCTCCTCCTCCTCCTCAGAGCTGCTGAGGACGACATCCCCTGGAGGTGGTGGCACCCAGTCTCTGTCTGTCACCGGGTCATCATCATCATGCCCCTCCTGAAACATGTCCTGCTGGGATGATGACCCCCCAAACTCCTCTCCTGATGCATGGATGGGACGCTTGACTGTCGCCACAGTCTTGCTGTCCAATCCCTCCTCCCCCAAAGTGCCCATCAGCATCTCCTCCTCAAAATCGCCAACAACAGCAGACAATACCCTGATGGTGCCTGGGGTAAAAAGACTGCTGAGTGACAGGTCGGCGACTGATGGTGAACTGGTCTCCTCCCCAGGCCCTGCTGGGCGGCTGCTGCGAACAGGGGTGGTGGTGGTGGTGGTGGTGAGGGTGGAGGCCTCGGATGCAGAGCTGATGGCGGGCTGCTCATCCTCCGTCATGAGTTGCACCACAGTGTCTGCATCCTTTTCCTCAATGGGACGTTTCCGACCCGGCTGGAGGAAAATGGGAGCAGGTGCTACACGCTGCTGCTGCTGTGTCTCTGCAGCGTGAGTTGCAGATGCTCCTGCTGGGCGGCGCCCAAGGCGTCCACGGCCAGTGGCTATGGGAGGAATGTTAGCCACTGACGCTGCTGCTGCTGCTGCTGCGGAACTGTGCATGGTGGCGCGCCCGCGGCCGCGGCTTGCCACAATGCTGCTCCCTCTCCTCCTGATTCCCTTGCTGCCCTTCCCCTTGCCCAAACCGCGCTGGCTGCCACTTCCAGACATCTTAAATGTTTTGGGCGTATAGACAAAAGTTTTGTAAAAGGGCGGGTGAAAAGTGGGGTACTTTAATGGAGTGGGTTGGTTGGTGAGGTGACTGAGTGAGTGTCCCCTAGTACAGTAAGTAAGTAGTAACAGTCAGGAAGTACAACTAGCAGTTACAATAATCAGTAGTAATCACAAGTAAATTTAGTGTGTGTACACTCAGACAGTGAGTGCACGCACGCAGGAGCTAGTAGCCTATGGACAGTGACTGAGTGTCCTAGACTCCTAGTACAGTAAGAGTAAGTAGTAACAGTAAGTACAACTAACTAATTACGATAATCAATCAGCGATCAGAAGGAAATGGAGTGTGGGTGTGTGTACACTCAGACAGTGAGTGCACGCACGCAGGAGCTAGTAGCCTATGAACACAGTGACTGAGTGTCCTAGACTCCTAGTACAGTAAGAGTAAGTAGTAACAGTAAGTAGAACTAACTAATTACAATAATCAATCAGCGATCAGAAGGAAATTGAGTGTGGGTGTGTGTACACTCAGACAGTGAGTGCACGCACGCAGGAGCTAGTAGCCTATGAACACAGTGACTGAGTGTCCTAGACTCCTAGTACAGTAAGAGTAAGTAGTAACAGTAAGTAGAACTAACTAATTACAATAATCAATCAGCGATCAGAAGGAAATAGAGTGTGGGTGGTGTGTGTACACTCAGACAGTGAGTGACCGCACGCAGGAGCTAGTAGCCTATGGACAGTGACTGAGTGTCCTAGACTCCTAGTACAGTAAGAGTAAGTAGTAACAGTAAGTACAACTAACTAATTACGATAATCAATCAGCGATCAGAAGGAAATGGAGTGTGGGTGTGTGTACACTCAGACAGTGAGTGCACGCACGCAGGAGCTAGTAGCCTATGAACACAGTGACTGAGTGTCCTAGACTCCTAGTACAGTAAGAGTAAGTAGTAACAGTAAGTAGAACTAACTAATTACGATAATCAATCAGCGATCACAAGGAAATAGAGTGTGTGTTGTGTGTGTACACTCAGACAGTGAGTGCACGCACGCAGGAGCTAGTAGCCTATGAACACAGTGACTGAGTGTCCTAGACTCCTAGTACAGTAAGAGTAAGTAGTAACAGTAAGTAGAACTAACTAATTACAATAATCAATCAGCGATCAGAAGGAAATGGAGTGTGGGTGTGTGTACACTCAGACAGTGAGTGCACGCACGCAGGAGCTAGTAGCCTATGAACACAGTGACTGAGTGTCCTAGACTCCTAGTACAGTAAGAGTAAGTAGTAACAGTAAGTAGAACTAACTAATTACAATAATCAATCAGCGATCAAAAGGAAATGGAGTGTGGGTGTGTGTACACTCAGACAGTGAGTGCACGCACGCAGGAGCTAGTAGCCTATGAACACAGTGACTGAGTGTCCTAGACTCCTAGTACAGTAAGAGTAAGTAGTAACAGTAAGTAGAACTAACTAATTACAATAATCAATCAGCGATTAGAAGGAAATGGAGTGTGGGTGTGTGTACACTCAGACAGTGAGTGCACGCACGCAGGAGCTAGTAGCCTATGAACACAGTGACTGAGTGTCCTAGACTCCTAGTACAGTAAGAGTAAGTAGTAACAGTAAGTAGAACTAACTAATTACAATAATCAATCAGCGATCAGAAGGAAATAGAGTGTGGGTGGTGTGTGTACACTCAGACAGTGAGTGACCGCACGCAGGAGCTAGTAGCCTATGGACAGTGACTGAGTGTCCTAGACTCCTAGTACAGTAAGAGTAAGTAGTAACAGTAAGTACAACTAACTAATTACGATAATCAATCAGCGATCAGAAGGAAATGGAGTGTGGGTGTGTGTACACTCAGACAGTGAGTGCACGCACGCAGGAGCTAGTAGCCTATGGACAGTGACTGAGTGTCCTAGACTCCTAGTACAGTAAGAGTAAGTAGTAACAGTAAGTAGAACTAACTAATTACAATAATCAATCAGCGATCAGAAGGAAATGGAGTGTGGGTGTGTGTACACTCAGACAGTGAGTGCACGCACGCAGGAGCTAGTAGCCTATGAACACAGTGACTGAGTGTCCTAGACTCCTAGTACAGTAAGAGTAAGTAGTAACAGTAAGTAGAACTAACTAATTACAATAATCAATCAGCGATCAGAAGGAAATAGAGTGTGGGTGGTGTGTGTACACTCAGACAGTGAGTGACCGCACGCAGGAGCTAGTAGCCTATGGACAGTGACTGAGTGTCCTAGACTCCTAGTACAGTAAGAGTAAGTAGTAACAGTAAGTACAACTAACTAATTACGATAATCAATCAGCGATCAGAAGGAAATGGAGTGTGGGTGTGTGTACACTCAGACAGTGAGTGCACGCACGCAGGAGCTAGTAGCCTATGGACAGTGACTGAGTGTCCTAGACTCCTAGTACAGTAAGAGTAAGTAGTAACAGTAAGTAGAACTAACTAATTACAATAATCAATCAGCGATCAGAAGGAAATGGAGTGTGGGTGTGTGTACACTCAGACAGTGAGTGCACGCACGCAGGAGCTAGTAGCCTATGAACACAGTGACTGAGTGTCCTAGACTCCTAGTACAGTAAGAGTAAGTAGTAACAGTAAGTAGAACTAACTAATTACAATAATCAATCAGCGATCAGAAGGAAATAGAGTGTGGGTGGTGTGTGTACACTCAGACAGTGAGTGACCGCACGCAGGAGCTAGTAGCCTATGGACAGTGACTGAGTGTCCTAGACTCCTAGTACAGTAAGAGTAAGTAGTAACAGTAAGTACAACTAACTAATTACGATAATCAATCAGCGATCAGAAGGAAATGGAGTGTGGGTGTGTGTACACTCAGACAGTGAGTGCACGCACGCAGGAGCTAGTAGCCTATGGACAGTGACTGAGTGTCCTAGACTCCTAGTACAGTAAGAGTAAGTAGTAACAGTAAGTACAACTAACTAATTACGATAATCAATCAGCGATCAGAAGGAAATAGAGTGTGTGTTGTGTGTGTACACTCAGACAGTGAGTGCAGTGCGCACACGCAGGAGCTAGTAGCCTATATGAACAGTGACAGTGAGTGTCCCTACGGGTACAGTAAGAGTAAGTAGTAAGTAAGTACAACTAACTAACAATAATCTATCAGTAATCAGAAGGAAATAGAGTGTGTGTACACACAGACAGTGAGTGAGTGCACACACGCAGGAGCTAGCTAGTAGCCTATAAACAGTGACAGTCAGTGAGTGTCCTACTCCTAGTACAGTATAACTACAATACTATTAGTAAAGGACAGCAGAAATACTGGTATAGATGAGAGAAATAAACAGAGGACAGCTGCCCACAGAGGCAAGGCCCCCCTGAGGCCTAAACCTGTAAGCTTGCAGCAGCTGCCTGTCTCTAATGTAACACACAAGCTACTAACTAAAATACAATGTCTATCTAACTAACAACAATATAGGTGTATATGGCAGGTGTAGGTGAGCAAAAACGCTAGGTAAATGATCACAATAGAGCACTTGCTAAGCCAAAGCACAAAGGAGCAACTCTCTCTCTGTACAAGTCTCAGGCAAGCATGGAGAAACGGAACATGGCGGCCGCTATTTATAGGGTAGGGGCTGGCCAGGGTCCCCCTCTGTGATTGGCTGCCGTCAGAGGGCCTGGGAGCCCTCTGATTGGCTCTAAGGACATCAATCTGGGCTATGACGCTATTCGAGCTCGGTACCGAGCTCGAATAGCGCCGGGTTGCTCGAATAGCTCGAATAGTGAATGGGCTATTCGAGTGTACTCGGATAGCCCATTCGAATAGCTCCAGCTATTCGGAGCTCGAATACCGAGCTCGAATAGCTGAAAAAGAGCTCGAATATTCGAGCTACTCGAATATTCGAGCTCTGCTGAGCACCACTAGCCACCTCAACCTTTTCCTTTTTTTAGCTGTTTTTAACAGTTTTATCACCATCTGGGCACCTCTTTTTCCCTTGTGTTAAACAATAAAGAGGAATTAACTATGGGAAATCTAATGCTACAAATAAATTGATCCAAATCTGATAAGGAATGGTAATATTTACTGTAAGAGAGTCTAGCATACTACTGTACATATATCAATCAAGGTGCAGTGCATGCACATGGATTCATCATGAGAAAATTGAATGGCATCACTAGGGTTTAGCTACACATTTGCCAACTGATTCCTAACTCAGCTATGTGGTACTGGTTTTGTCAAAGGCTTTGATGTTTATCTTTCTTCATACACCACATACCATACATCCTCGAATTTAAGTCAACATTGTGTATAAATCAACCCCAACTTTTGACCCTCTTAAAGGGGCACTATGGCGAACATAGCTGATTTTAGTTAACAAAATATATACTGTGCACAAGAGGTCTAAGTTATAAAAAAGTAAATGGCTGGTGAAACGTAAAGTTGTGAGTGACAGTCTACATTGCTGCAGCTGGGGGGATGGGAAGTACACATCTTAAGCGACGGACATCAGAAGAGCTCACTACCATGTGGAGGAAGACTGGAGAAACTGCCGTACTGGCTAGAAAGATCCTCTCCCTGTGATGAGGAGTTACATGCTGCTGGCTATGTAGTGTTTAATCTCTGAGGACCCCTGCAGTGAGGACATATGCATTGTAAAAAGTGTGTGTGAGAGAAAGGAGTGGGGACGGACTCACTGAGATCCAGAGACACTGCAGGGGTCCTCACAGATTAAACACCACATCACCAGCAGCTTGTAATTCCTCATCACAGGTAGAGGATCTTTCTAGCCAGAACAGCAGTTGCTCCAGTCTCCCCCCCCCCCACATGGTTAGTGAGCTCTTCTGATCTCTGTCGCTTAAGTTGTGTACGTCTCATCCCCCCAGCTGCAGCAATGCATACAGTGTGCTTTTTCACCTCATTTTAGACAATCTACTTGGGGTACGGTACAGTATGCTTGATATAAACTCATAGCTGCACCAGCCTGTAGAGGTACACTCTTCATCAACAAAAATTATCAATAATTGTTTGTTCTATCTTACTCGTTATTTGCTGTTCTGCAGAATATACTGATAAGAGTTTTTTGTTTTGTGTTTTATAATCTGTCAGTTTGTCACCTCAGACTGCTTATCAGCCTAAGCTGCTTTATCCATCCTGGGCATGTTTGTCAGCTGGTGCTATGGTGATTTCATGGCACGGTAATGAAACGGCTTGAATTATACCAAGAATCCCTCATCACAGTGGGATTTCTGTATATAGGAGTGTGCACTCTAAGAGTCCCAGAAAGGTACCTAAAGTATCCCAGGGGATTTAGACTAAATGTATAAAGTCACCGTAAGGCCTGACAAGTTATATTCCCAATTAGTCTCTATGCCCCAATCTAGTACTGCAGCCCAGAGCTGACTTCGGTTATCCCCAGGTCTTAACGTGCAAGGCATACAGACTGAAGTACAGAGAACAACAACCTGCTAGGACCCCAATGAGGCTAGTAACAAAGTTCAGATAGTTCATAAGTTTCACACAGGGCAATTACCTTGATCCAGGAGGATGAGGCCCTCAGCATCGATTGCCAGTAATGTAGACGGTAGACAGTAGACAGATGTATGAGGAGCAGGCAGTGAGGGATCCAGGCAGATGTAAGAGAGTTCATGCAAGTCCACATGCAACGTTATTCAACAGGCAGTGAATGCTCCAGGCAAGGAGAGAGTTCATGAGAGGTACACATGCAAGGTTATTCAATATGCAAGGATTAGTTCAAGCTTACTTAGAGTGTCCAGTAACTTAGCAATGGTCGGTCGATTCATCCACTTCTCCATCAAGGCTACCACTTGTATGTTGATAATTATACAAGCACCCATCTTTAAATTGTTATACACTGCCCAGAATGGCTCTGGCATGGGATGGTGAGAACTAACCACATAGGCCTCTATCCACAAGTGGTTGATAAAACATTTTAAAAAGGAGAATTGTACAGTCTCAAATGTCATGAGCTTCTTGCACTAAAATACAGAGACAATTGAGATGTCTTGATGCTCAAAATGAGGCAAAAGTTCCTGTCACAAGTTCACAACCTCAAGAGAGCAGAATGAAAAGCCATAGACTATTGTGTGAGTATAATAGGAAGATGGGTGTGGTGGATCTTGTAAATCAGATATTGACTCCTTATCAACTGAATAAAAAAAAAGAAGGGCCTAGTACAAAAGTTTCCTTTTATCTGTTCCATATGGCAATGCACAATGCCTTTGTGCTGTTTAAAAAGGCCACGTAGACACCTACCTACACTTTCAGGAGGAAGTAATCAGCTTCCTGATAAACCAAACTGCCCAAATTACTGATGAATTTAGCCAAATGCATTTAGACGATACAGTCTGACTTAGTGGTAGACATTTTCCTACCATGATCCCCCAAAATGAAATTAAACAGAATCCACAGAAAAGATGCAGGACAGACACAGAACATTTATATTGTGCTTTTCTCCTGGTGGACTCAAAGCGCCAGAGCTGCAGCCACTAGGACACACTCTATAAGCAGAAGCAGTATTAGAGAGTCTTGCTTAAGGTCTCCTACTCAGTGGCGTCCCTACCATAGTGCGCAGGGGGGCGGGGCGCACCGGGTGTCAGACACCCAGGGGGGTGTCACCACGACCCCCCACAGCAGCACAGCAGGAGGGAGAAGCAGGGCTAGAAGGAGGGGCAGTATGGGCAGCAGTGGGGAGGGGGGAAATATCCCCCCCCCTCCCTCACCTGGGACCCCTCCTTCTGCCTCTCTCCCCCTCCAGAATAGCGGCGACAAGTGCGGGGCGGCCGGAGGCGTATGAACAATTACTCACCTGATTTCCGCGTTCCAAGCGTGGAGCGCAGCGTCATGACGTCACAGGTCTCTGTCTTCAATGCCGCCCACTGTGCTTCCTGATTAGTGGAAGCACAGTGGGCGGCATTGGAGGCGGAGACCTGTAACATCATGACGCTGGGAACGCGGAGATTAGGTGAGTAATTGTCTATACGCCTCCGGCCGCCTCGCACTTTGTCGCAGCTATTCTGGAGGGGGAGAGAGAGGCAGAAGGAGGGGTCCCAGGTGAGGGAGGGGGGGGATATTTCCCCCCTCCCCACCGCTGCCCCCACTGCCCCTTCTTCTAGCGCTGCTTCTCCCCCTCCTGGGCATCTTTACTGGGGGGGGGGGAACTGTACTAGCTATACTGGGGGCAACTATACCAGCTATACTGGGGGCAGCTATACTAGGGGCAACTAAACTAGCTGTACTGGGGCAACTATACCAGCTATACAGGGGGCAACTAAACTAGCTATACTGGGGGCAGCTATACTAGGGGCAACTAAACTAGCTATACTGGGGGCAACTAAACTAGCTATACTGGGGGCAACTATACCAGCTATACTGGGGGCAACTATACTGGGGGCAACTATACCAGCTATACTGGGGGCAACTATACCAGCTATACTGGGGGCAACTATACCAGCTATACTGGGGGCAACTATACTGGGGGCAACTAAACTAGCTATACTGGGGGGGCAACTAAACTAGCTATACTGGGGGGCAACTATACTAGCTATACTGGGGGCAACTAAACTAGCTATACTGGGGGCAACTATACCAGCTATACTGGGGCAACTATACCATCTATACTGGGGGCAACTATACCAGCTATACTGGGGGCAACTATACCAGCTATACTGGGGGCAACTATACCAGCTATACTGGGGGCAACTATACTAGCTATACTGGGGGCAACTATACCAGCTATACTGGGGGCAGCTATACTGGGGGCAACTAAACTAGCTATACTGGGGGCAACTAAACTAGCTATACTGGGGGCAGGTATACTAGCTATACTGGGGGCAGCTATACTGGGGGCAGGTATACTAGCTATACTGGGGGCAGCTATACTGGGGGCAACTAAACTAGCTATACTGGGGGAAACTAAACTAGCTATTCTGGGGGGCAACTAAACTAGCTATACTGAGGGCAGGTATACTAGCTATACTGGGGGCAGCTATACTGGGGGCAAATAAACTAGCTATACTGGGGCAACTAAACCAGCTATACTGGGGGCAACTATACCAGCTATACTGGGGGCAACTATACCAGCTATACTGGGGGCAACTATACCAGCTATACTGGGGGCAACTATACCAGCTATACTGGGGGCAACTATACTGGGGGCAACTAAACTAGCTATACTGGGGGGGCAACTAAACTAGCTTTACTGGGGGGCAACTATACTAGCTATACTGGGGGCAACTAAACTAGCTATACTGGGGGCAACTATACCAGCTATACTGGGGGCAACTATACCATCTATACTGGGGGCAACTATACCAGCTATACTGGGGGCAACTATACCAGCTATACTGGGGGCAACTATACCAGCTATACTGGGGGCAACTATACTAGCTATACTGGGGGCAACTATACCAGCTATACTGGGGGCAGCTATACTGGGGGCAACTAAACTAGCTATACTGGGGGCAACTAAACTAGCTATACTGGGGGCAGGTATACTAGCTATACTGGGGGCAGCTATACTGGGGGCAGGTATACTAGCTATACTGGGGGCAGCTATACTGGGGGCAACTAAACTAGCTATACTGGGGCAACTAAACTAGCTATACTGGGGGGCAACTAAACTAGCTATACTGAGGGCAGGTATACTAGCTATACTGGGGGCAGCTATACTGGGGGCAACTAAACTAGCTATACTGGGGCAACTAAACCAGCTATACTGGGGCAACTAAACCAGCTATACTGGGGGCAACTATACTAGCTATACTGGGGGCAACTAGCTTCACTGGGGGCAACTATACTAGCTTCACTGGGGGCAACTATACTGGGGGAAACTACTAGCTATACTGGGGGCAACTAAACTAGCTATACTGGGGGCAGGTATACTAGCTATACTGGGGGCAGCTATACTGGGGGCAGGTATACTAGCTATACTGGGGGCAGCTATACTGGGGGCAACTAAACTAGCTATACTGGGGGCAACTAAACTAGCTATACTGGGGGGCAACTAAACTAGCTATACTGAGGGCAGGTATACTAGCTATACTGGGGGCAGCTATACTGGGGGCAACTAAACTAGCTATACTGGGGCAACTAAACCAGCTATACTGGGGCAACTAAACCAGCTATACTGGGGGCAACTATACTAGCTATACTGGGGGCAACTAGCTTCACTGGGGGCAACTATACTAGCTTCACTGGGGGCAACTATACTGGGGGAAACTACTAGCTATACTGGGGCAACTATACTAGCTAATACTTTAAATTACAGTAAGCTCCGCCCTCATCCGGTCATGACCACGCCCCCTTTTTACCGCGAAGCACGCCGCAGGTTGTGGCCACGCCCATTTTTTTAGGGGGGGGTGTCTTTTAATACTCAGCAACCGGGTGCCAAATGCCCTAGGTACGCTACTGCTCCTACTGAATAGGTACTGGCTTACTGAACAGGCAGAGCCAAGATTCAAACCCAGGTTGCCTGCGTCAGAGGCCAACCCCTTAACCATTACACTAAACAGCAGATACTACTGATTAAAGTGCCACTCACAGCTGGGACTCTGTGTTATCTACTGCTTTGAGGCATATTTCGCACTCAGCAGTTATTAGACATCTTTTGTATTATTACTTTTGTTATAACGTCTGGTGGGAACACCCCTGCTATCTAAATATAGCCTGTCATGTGTAAAATAGGGATGCAGGCATGAGCAAGAATAGAGCATGATGGAAGTGATTGAAGTACTCTGAGTGAACAGTGATATAGCAGTGTGAAAGCATAAATGTCACTGTCATAACAGAACATAAGGATAATGACACTTCCAGGAAAAACATACATTCAAAGGAAACTTGCATTTCAGTTTCCCACCATTTTCTCATCTATAAATAGATCAATGTCTGTGGACATGTGAACACACCTGCAACTGCAGTATAATAGCAAAAAAAGGAAATAAATACAAACGTTTGGTAAAACTAACAAAGACGGTTTCTTACAGTTATTGGACCTGAGTTCAAAGCAATATTTTAAGAATGTTTGAACTTACTGAGTTCTCATAATTTTGTTTATTATCATTATCATGTAACACACAAGGTTATGTGAGAAAACGCGGAAAAGCCGCCGCGTGTACTGGCGGCAAGGCGGCTGATTCCGCGTCCAGCGCGGCAGTTTGTCTGCAGCAGCGTGCGTCTGGTGTGGCTGGGTCTGTTAGTTCACACAGGTTGAGGAATAAGCACGCGCACGCTGAGAGGCAGGACCTTTATGACAAACGAGGAGGGATCAGCTGACCAGCTTGGTCAGCTTAACTCAAGGCAAGTGGCTATTGGTTGATCAATGATGGGTGGCGCCAGAGAGCGCTGCGCTATATATAGTCACTGCTGGTCACTTTCTCTGTGTTATCATTCTGTTATTCTTCAGACTAGTTCCAGGGTGTCGAGACCACGGACCTCACACCCAAGACTAGGGACTCTGTGTTATCATTCTGTTATACTTCAGACTAGTTCCAGGGTGTCGAGACTAGTGTTGGGCGAACAGTGTTCGCCACTGTTCGGGTTCTGCAGAACATCACCCTGTTCGGGTGATGTTCGAGTTCGGCCGAACACCATCAGGTGTTCGGCCAAACCGTTCGGCCGCATGGCGGAACTAAGAGCGCATGGCCGAACGTTCCCCGAACGTTCGGCTAGCGCTGTGATTGGCCGAACGGGTCACGTGGTTCGGACCCGAACGCGTTCTGATTGGCCGAACGGTCACGTGGTTCGGGTAAATAAATACCCGAACCACGTCATATCTCCGCCATTTGTCTGTGGGTTTAGCTTTGGGTAGGCAGGCAGGGTAGTTCGCTCTCCAGCCACGCTAGCCAGGGTCCCCCCCAGTCATTGTGTGTCGCTGCTGGGAACAGTAGTACACCGCTCGCTCAGCCACACTATATATAGCATTGTTTACTGCCACTGTGTACCTCGCTCAGCCACACTATATATAGCATTGTGTTTACTGCCACTCTGTGTACACGGCTCAGCCAGACTATATAGCATTGTGTGTACTGCCACTGTGTACCTCGCTCAGCCACGCTATATATAGCATTGTGTTTACTGCCACTCTGTGTACACGGCTCAGCCAGACTATATAGCATTGTGTGTACTGCCACTGTGTACCTCGCTCAGCCACGCTATATATAGCATTGTGTTTACTGCCACTCTGTGTACACCGCTCAGCCAGACTATATAGCATTGTGTGTACTGCCACTCTGTGTACACGGCTCAGCCAGACTTTATAGCATTGTGTGTACTGCCACTCTGTGTACACCGCTCAGCCAGACTATATAGCATTGTGTGTACTGCCACTCTGTGTACACGGCTCAGCCAGACTATATAGCATTGTGTGTACTGCCACTCTGTGTACACGGCTCAGCCAGACTATATAGCATTGTTTACTGCCACTCTGTGTACACCGCTCAGCCAGACTATATAGCATTGTGTGTACTGCCACTCTGTGTACACCGCTCAGCCAGACTATATAGCATTGCGTACTCTGCCAGTCAGTGTGTATATTGCTGGGATCAGTAATACTCCACTCACCGCCAACCACTATATGAGCTCACCATGAGTTCCTCAGAGACCTCCGCTGTGAGCAGCACTCCCAACAACAGCAACAGCCAATGCCCCACGCAAGCTATAACATCCACCCCAGCAGCCAGTGGTCAGCAGCAGCCCTCCCCGGAGGAGAACGTTGTGTCCATCGGTCCGTCGCCAGAGCGATTAATGAGGGCTGCCATTGAGGAGATGATGGGGCCTGATGTGGAGGAGGAGGTCTGGCTCAGGCCAGCATCCCAAGTTAATGTTGAGGACGATGAGGGGTCTGTGTCTGGGGATGTTGGGGTGGCAGAGGTGGTGGGTGGGTCAGACTCAGTAGAAGAGTTGTATGATGAGGATGATGATCGGGACCATCTGTATGTGCCTCAGAGTCCGACCCCGGAAAACATGTTGTATCATGTGTTTAGGTACTAAAATCTGCGTTCCCACTTCCCAGTACTGCCAGCAGTGCCCGGGTCCACGGATCCATATAATTTTTTGGGCAGCACTATCAAACTGTGGTACTATGAGTGAGTTGCCATGGTCCTTCTGTGCTGCCTGTCACACTCTCCGTCTGTCTGCAGATGGATTGTTCAACACAGCTACGCCATCTGACATGTAGTCCTGGACCTTGACCATCTTCTCCAGGCGATTGGTGTTGGAGGACGTGGAACTGCCCGATTGCTGTTCTGTGGGCTGCTGCATGGGTGTCAGAAAATGTTCCCACTCCAAGGACACTGCCAATACCATTCCCTTTTCGGCACTAGCAGCAGCTTGTGTTCTTTGCTGCCCTCCTGGTCCTCCTGGGTTTGCTGAAGTCAGTCTGTCGGCGTACAACTGGCTAGAGAAGGAGGAGGATGTCAATCTCCTCTCTAAAGTCTCCATCCTCAAGGGCCTGCTGGAATTGTTCCATTTTTGACCTGTCTGACACTTTCTTCAATCAGTTATTTAACATTGTGTTTGTATAAACTGGGTATAAACCCAGTAATTGGTGTTGTCCAGATTCCAGAATAATGAATAATAATGAATAGTGAATAATGCGCAGGCCGCGTTCAATGCAGTCTAGCATGAATTGAGCCATGTGTGCCAGAGAGTCCTGCCAGACTCCTCTGTCTTTATGTTCTTGTGAGCGTTGTGATTGTTGTGATGCACCATGTTCGTCACCAGCATCACTTTCTTCCTCTTCTGCTGTCCATTCCCGCTAAATTGTGGAAGTCCAACGTGCACCGCTCTGTCCCTCGGCAGTGGGGGCATCCAATTCCTGCTCCAACTCCAGCTGTTCCTCGTCCTGTTCTTTGTCATAGCTGGGACCAGCGTTTCCTGAGGCAGGTTGCCTGATGTTGGTATCATCACGCTGATCGTTTTCATCTTCAGAATCCCCCACTTGCATCATGCCAGCGGTTTCCATCTTCAACATTGATTTCTTCAGTAAACACAGCAGTGGTATTGTAATGCTGACTGTAGAGTTGTCACTGCTCAGTCACGCAACGTGGATTGCTCAAAATTTTGGAGGACTTGGCAGAGATCCAACATGGTGGCCCAATCAGATCCACAGAAGCTTGGTAGCTAGCTGCTGGAATGCGCCTCGGCACTGCGCAAAAGCGTGCTAGCATGTGCAGCGTAGAATTCCAGCGCGTAGGCAAGGACATCACCCAGCGAGCGATGGTGCACTAGATTAAAGCGCTCCTGCATCTCTTGGTGAGTCCTTCAGAAGCGGTACTGGACTTTTAACAATGTTTTTTTTTTTTCCTTCAACAGAAGATCTGCCACGTTGGAGTGAGGAGGACGCCGCCGACCCCGACACCAAGCTGAACCCCGGCGAACTCCAAGCAGAGGATCTTCAGGAACCCTCAAGGCTTTGAGCAAGCTGAGGAGGATCAGCAGTCCCGACGAGACCTCTCCTCATATGCGACTGAGTGCAGTGGAGCTCCCCAGAACAACCTCTCAGTTGTCACTTTATCACTGGTCACTTTGTCACTTGTCACTTGTCACTTTGTCACTTGTCACTTTCTCATTTTGTCACTTTGTCACTTGTCACTTTGTCACTTGTCACTTTGTCACTTGTCACTTGTCACTTTGTCATTTTGTCACTTTGTCATTTTGTCACTTTGTCACTTTGTCACTGGTCACTTTGTCACTTTTCACTTGGTCACTTGTCACTTGGTCACTTGGTCACTTGTCCAGATGATCTCGGTACCCCTTCTGCGATTCAAATTCCTGCACACATTGCTCTGGGATTTGGGTGTGATGAATGATGCATCTAACTGGCCACCGGAGGCAATTAAGGCCTTCAAAACATTGAAAGCAGCTTTCTGTTCCGCCCCCATTTTGCGTCATGTTGAGTTGTTGACGCCTTGCATTTCAGTGCGAGATGCATTTTCCACAGAAAAAGGTTGTGAATCCGGGCACAACATTTGTGGCTGTTCCATTGACCTTTCACAGGTAGAAGATTGTGGGGGTGGGAATAGCTCCTCCGAATAGCCCATTGTGTCCTGAAAACTACTCATTGCATTGCTTTGCGCACACATTTTTTTGTCCTCATGCAAGGCCTGAGTTGCACCTGAAAGCGTGGCCTTCTCCTCCTGCGCCTCCTCCTGTTCCATCACGTCTGCTGCTGCTGGGTTAGCGTTGAGGCCCGGTCCCTGTTTATTGAACCTCTTATCTTTATTACATTTATGACTGCATGGCGGTAAAAAGCATGCTATCCGCACGCTTCTTGTCCTCATGCAAGGCCTGGGTTGTTGTGTCTCAAAAAGCATGGCCTTCTCCTCCTGCGCCTGCTCCTGTTCCATCACGTGTGCTGCTGCTGCTGGGTTAGCGTTACCGGTCCCTTTTCCTGGAACCTCTTCTCTGTATTACATTTATGACTGCATGGCGACAAAAAGCATGTTACCTGTGCAAAGAAACATGAAATTTTCCACATTTAAAAGACAGTTTTTCCTTTGAAACTTTACAATCTATTTTCTCAAAAACTATAAGCTCTTTTTCAAATATTTTTTTTTCCTCTTGTACCCACTCCCAAGGTGCACATACCCTGCTAATTTGGGGTATGTAGCATGTAAGGAAGCTTTACAAAGCACGAAAGTTCGGGTCCCCATTGACTTCCATTATGTTCGGAGTTTGGCGCGAACACCCGAACATCGCGGCGATGTTCGGCGAACGTTTGCGAACCCGAACATCTAGGTGTTCGCCCAACACTAGTCGAGACCACCTACCTCACACCCAAGACTAGGGACTCTGTGTTATCATTCTGTTATACGTCAGACTAGTTCCAGGGTGTCGAGACCACCTACCTCACACCCAAGACTAGGGACTCTGTGTTATCATTCTGTTATACTTCAGACTAGTTCCAGGGTGTCGAGACCACGGACCTCACACCCAAGACTAGGGACTCTGTGTTATTATTCTGTTATACTCCAGACTAGTTCCATGGTGTAGAGACCACGGACCTTACACCCAAGACTAGGCATTGTTGATATCTGTTATGACCTATTGCATTCCTGACTATCCCTCTGCTCTCTGATTCGGTACCTACGTATATCTGATTACCTGTTGCCAGACCCCGCTCGCCTTGGATACCGAATCAGTCTTCTCCCTTTGCACTTTATCTGTCTGTGTGTTGCCGACCTGGCTTGCCCGACCAAGAGAGCTATCTCTCCCCTTAAGAGATAGTCTCCAGACCTGCTAGTGACGTCCACCTTTCAGGTGTCACTCACTCACAGGCCCTTCCTATCTTCACCCTGGGACTCCACCCCCTTGGAGGTCTCAAGCTGCTGGAAGGTTTTTGTACTTCCCAAAAGGCGGTATCGCCCGTACTGCCAAAGACCACCTGCTCCTCGGGTGGTCTTACTCAAAGTCATTACTGTTGCACCAAACACTCACATTACAAAGGTGTCCAGAGGTTAGTTATACTTGGATTATCGGTGATTCTGCAGATCATCGATAATCAGGTATAATCTGTATTCTTGGTGATACTGCAGATCACCAATAATCAGATTCTCTCTGTGTGCTGACACCGATCGTTACAGGTTATTTCTAACTGTATTATCTTTGCACCATTCAATGACAAATAAGTTGAGTGTGTAATTTTCATACTTGTGAGGTATATCAGGCAAAGTTCTGAGGAGAGATTCTGTTCAACACCTGAAGACTAGTAAGAGTTTTTTGATCTGGGTTTTTTTTCGACTTCCATAGCCATTTTGTTGTATACAGTATAAAATGCCCCTATGGTTTGAAGTATATTGGGAAGATCACCCAAGGGATCAACACAGAATAGGGACACCAAGAGCCCGATATAGTGTAGTACATACTGGTAATTGATTGAGAATGGTTGCATAATAAAGCTACACTCACAAAGCAGGGTTGACTGAAAGTAACCACTGTATAAGCAGGTGGGGAGATTAGACCTGACCCCGCTCAGGATTAAGAAGTCACTCTCTGTAGATGAGGGAAAAAAGGGGTAACACCTCTCCACTAAAGGCGGACTAATATAGTGTAAACTGGATACAGAAGCACCAACAGGATAAAAGTATCTAAAAAGTTTAAAACTTGAGGTGGCAGTGGTGGACTTACCTCCTCCATGCAGACACAAGTATTGCCAATGTATTAATCAAAGATACGTTTATTTACATACGCCAGAGGAAAATGCAATGCATTTCGTGGGTGTGACCCGTTTCTTCAGGCAATGGATAAGGAGTACAAACATGCAGGTCTGTAGTTGCCCCAAGTGCCAAGTGTAGTTAACCCAACTACAGACCTGCATGTTTGAACTCCTTGTGGCAATACTTGTGTCTGCATGGAGGAGGTAAGTCCACCACTGCCTCCTCAAGTTTTAAACTTTTTAGATAATTTCATCCTGTTGGTGCCTCTGTATCCAGTTTACTTAAAGGATCAAGAACAGAATCTCCTCAGCTATTCGAAAATGACCATATTGATCAGGCTGTTCCATCACATTTTGTTCAAAGAAGGCAGTGTTTCAAATCTTACAACAAATCCCAAAACCAAGAAGAGGGGCGAGATAAAACCTTGCCACAATGGTCCTGAAAGGACGCATCACATATTACTGTTGTGGTGCGACCATTCAGTGAGGCATACTTTCCAAGAAGTATGGATCCTGTAAAACACTGTGGAAAATGTCAGCATTATATAAATATGCTATAATGATAATAATATGCTACCTAACAAATCCAGAATAGATATTATTAAATACTAAAGGGTCCACTTTGTGAGTCCAATAAATCATGTTTCCGCTCATCACATCACAAAGTATAAATCTGAGTTCTTCATGAGAATATAAGTCATTTTTCTGCCAATGGCATCAATGAGTTCAGCATTCAGTCATGACTGGGTTAATGAAAATGTAGGGGAGTTCCCAGCTTGTTATTATTGACATTTTTTGGTGAATGTAAATGTCGTCCAAACTTAAGTATGTCATGTGACTTTCAACTTTTACTTTAGGATGCATGGAGTGATCAGAGTGTTTAACAAGTTGGCAAGGGATCCAAAGATGCTCTTTTTATAGTTCACATTACTGGAATAAGCTAAATTTAATTTGCATTTTGTTCTAGCACATTGCAAGTGATGCGACAGGCCATTTTAAATTATTCCCTCAACATAATTTGCAACAATTTATTTGGTAAAGGGTTAGCTGCAGTCTAGATGCCATTAGATACAGCATATACATACATCTGCATTTTCATAATAAAATGTATTTATTGGTATCAAATGTTACAATGTATCCTTTCATGCTGCCGTCTTTCTTGATGGTTATTATCATGTTAAAAGGACTGTAAAAGTAATTATGCACTACCCCCACACTAAGCAGAAAATGATGAGATAATGTATAAATGTGAACCTTCAAGAATTATGTTTCTTCATAATGATTGTAATATGACTGATGGAGTTTATCAACAAAAACAGATGGGAACCTTGATCTGTTCAGGGAACTCTGTTAATTGAAAGAGTCATTGGCTCAATGATTTAAGAAAATTCCATCATTTGAGAAAGAGACGGATTGTCCTGCATCACCGTTGTGGCTAACCACCACTGTGCCAGCTCTCTCTGCATATTATTGGTGCCAACCGAATGAGGCAGAAAATTGCATCGTGTCATTTAATTTCCCAATCTTTGTTTTCATTGTATTAATCTTTTGGCTTTGCTTCTCTTTCTAATTTGAAGGCTCAGCAAGAAGCAAACCAAATGGAAATACAGCTTAAATGTATGTCTACTTAAATGCTGTAGACATTTTCAGTTTAAGTTTAATCCTAGGTAATCCCGCCCATGAATAATGATCGACTGTTCTTCAACAGCAAACACACTGGCACTTTTTAAACACTACTGGGGACCATTGCCAAAAGTCAGCCACATGGCAGGGTTGCCAACTAATCCTTTTAATCACTGACGCATATGAATTACGCAGGCTCTCATTAAACCAAGTAAGGCACTAACTAAATATAATTAACCTCAGAATTTGCATACTTTTGGCATGTCGGTAATTAAAGAGGTGAGCTGCCAACCTGACCACATAAGAGTATTTTACCACAATAATGTATTCTGTCATGTCACAAATAATACACAGTTATTATTTTTTAATTATTATATTATTATAATTATTTATTTTTATTATTATTATTATACAGCAAAATGTAGGTATGGCTAGGTGCAACAACAACCTAAAAGATTCCTAATCACCCAATAATGCAAATATACTTCAACTGCATGAAATGAAGCTAATCTCTACCTACATGCTGTTGTCTACACAGAGTTGAAGCTGTGAGGTGGTGTACACCATACTCCTGGTGATATTTATGATGTGGATAGGATGGCTATATGGGCACATACATGGCAGATGAAATTCAATGTTGACAAATGTAAAGTCATGCATTTTGGTCGTACCAATGGTCTAGCACCATACAAAATAAATGGGATACAGTTGGGAACATCAAACTTGGAGAAGGACTTAGGAGTACTCATCGACAACAAGTTAAATAATCGTACTCAATGCCAAGCCGCTGCAGCTAAAGCAAACAAAATTTTGGGATGCATTAAAAGGGAAATAAAAACTCGAGATGCTAGCATAATATTGCCCCTGTTTAACTCTCTAGTAAGGCCACATCTGGAATATGGAATTCAGTTCTGGGCACCACATTACAAAAAAGATATTGCAGTTTTAGAGCAGGTGCAGAGACGAGCTACAAAATTGATACGTGGGATGGAAGGTCTCGCTTACCAAGAAAGGTTAGATAAACTGGGTTTATTTAGTCTAGAGAAAAGACGCCTTAGAGGAGATCTAATTAACATGTATAAATACATTAGAGGGCAATATAATAGCTTGGCGGATGAGCTTTTTGTCCCTAGGCCTTCTCAAAGGACTAGAGGACATGAGCTGCGCATGGAGGAAAAACGTTTTAGCCATTTATTTAGGAAAGGGTTCTTTACAGTAAGAGTGGTTAAGATGTGGAATGCATTGCCACAGGAAGTCGTTATGGCAAACTCTATACCTGCATTTAAAGGGGGCTTAGATGCTTTCCTTGCGTTGAAAGACATCCATGGCTACAATTACTAGGTTATGCCTAATGATGTTGATCCAGGGATTTTATCTGATTGCCATCTGGAGTCAGGAAGGAATTTTTCCCATTTGGGGCTAATTGGACCATGCCTGGTGGGGTTTTTTTCGCCTTCCTCTGGATCAACAGGGGTATGTGGGGGACGGCCTGGAGTTGTACTTTGTACTGGTTGAACTCGATGGACGTATGTCTTTTTTCAGCAAAAATAACTATGTAACTATGTAACTATGTCTTGTGGTATCTTTGTCCTCCAGTGTCTGTACAAAATAACTACTTTTCATCCGGGCACCAAACTGCACCGATGCAAGGATGTTAGGAACTCCATATCTCATTTTTATTAACTTATTAAATACTATGGAAGTATTTAGATTCACTATTTGGTATGTTGTAGCATTATGATAAACATGCTTAAATTCAATTCATTTATTTTCTGGTAACATGCAACATTTAATACCCTAAAATAACAAAACAATAACAGGACTTAAAAAGGCACTGTAGTGACATATAGTACAATGCAGGAAATTACGCCATAAATTATTCAGGATCAGAAACATTTCCTATAGCTTTATATTGCTGTATATTGGGGTGTAGCCCTGCCTTCCCAGTGATGTTTAGTCCAGACTGTTTAGCTATGTGGAATTCTCCTCCCAGAGCATTCTGAGAGACCAGGTATATTTAGTATTGGCTTCAGATCTCTCAGACTGGGAGAACAATTGTGCACTGCACATGGCAAAATGCATACAATTCCACTGGACATTGAAGTCATTGGCCTCCTCGGGAATCGCACATTATTTGCGATACTTTTTTTGCCATGGCACTCTGCTTATTTCCATATGTTTCTTAATTAAATTCAATAATTAAATGCATTCATTCATTAAACCTGAAAAATCATGAACATTCATGGAATATCGCGTTCGGAAATGTCACTAGAAACACAGAGTGCTACAAATGCCCACTACATCATGCCAAGTGTGCTTTCAGCCGTAGTAAACCAACATTCATCAGAGATGCTCCTGACAGGACTTAAGATGTCATCACCTGTGATAAATTTCAGAATGTAAGTCAGGGTCAGGAAAGATCGTACAATGAACAAACACTGACTAAATATTTAAAGGGAACCAGAGAGGAACGGGCTGAAAAAAAGAACAAGCTTTTATACATACCTGGGGCTTCTTCCAGCCCCATAAGCCTGGATCGCTCCCATGCCGCCATCCACCGCTTCCTGGATCGGCGGTACCGGGTCCCGTCACTTCCGGCAGATGCGGACAATTGTCCGCATCACAGGGGCTCCCTCCATACTCGTACGCATGAGGCTGCGCAGTAGGCAGCCTCATGCGTATGTGTATGGAGGGAGCCCCGTGTGATGCGGACATTTGGCCGCGTCTGCCGGCCGACTGGCCGACTCGCGGCAATGACGGGACCCGGTACCGGTGGATCCAGGCAGCAGAGGATGGCGGCATGGGAGCGATCCGTGCCTATGGGGCTGGAGGAAGCCCCAGGTATGTATTAAAGCTTCCCCCCAACCTCTCTGGTTCCCTTTAATAAATTAATATTGTAAAAAAAAATGTTTTAATTGCATAATTTTCACTATAGTTCCTCTTTAAGCAAAGTTTTCCTTTTTTCCTTTAAAAAAATAGATGCGCATTGACACAAATATTTAGAAATAAGTGTGTAAATTATTTATTATATTATATAATGTAAAAGTTTGGCTCTGGTCTATACTATCCTGTTCTATTATCAGCATGTGTAAAATAAATTGTGTGGTGTTCAAATGTGGTAATTTCAATTGATTGGACACAAACCTGTCCTTTTAAAGGTATTTGAGTTAAAATGTATTATTAGAGCTAAAACCAAGCTATGATGTCATACGGAATATTTGCTGAGTTTAGAAACAGGATTGTGTTGAGCAAAACTACAAAATTATTTTGCCAGCATTGATGATTCCAAAGAGCACAGAGGCATAGAATGGGCCACATAGCCACAACGAACAATTGGAATCAAGACAGACAGCTCTTGGTAGGAGAAGTGATCAATAACATTCATGGTCACACTAGATGACGATCTAAAGCAAATATGGGAGGAGATGGGGGAACTTACAGAAAGGCAACCATTTTTGCAAGGCTTCACCAATAGGGGGCTCTATGGCAGAGTAGCCAGAAGGAAGCCCATACTCAGCAAAAGATACATGAAAGCCTACTTGGCGTTTGCAGAAAGACACTTAAATAAGGCCCTTATTCAATTCACTTTTTCTCCTAGGTTTTCTCCTAGGTGATATTTTCACACCTTATGAATACAATGCCTTTTAAGCCACCAGCAAGCAAGAGGATACTCAGAATAATTTTGGCAGTACTTTTCCACCAACTTTTTGGCACTTTTTCAACTGCAGAGTGCTGAAAAGTTATTTTAAACAGAAGATGAAAAATTATCTCCTAGGAGAAAACTAGGAGAAAACATTAATTGAATAGGGCCCATAAGTCCAAAGAATCAAGTGTCTATTGAATGTTAAACAAAGCAAAGTACAACAATATCCTGTAATGAAAATCTATCCCATAGTGCAATGGACCTTAGACTGGGCTGAACGTTCATGATGTAACAGGACAATGACCTTAACCTAAAGTTATTTTAGGGGTACCACTTTTATTGTCCTTGAGTTAAACCCAGACAAACACTTCTGCAGAGATGTAAAACCAGTTGCTCATCAACGGTCTCCATCCATTCTGACTAAACGTGAGGATTTTCAGAAAACAATGACAAAAAAAATCTTAGTCTGTAATTGTTGCTTAAAGAGAATCTGTACTCTAAAATTTTTACAGCAAAAAGCATACCATTCTATTCATTGTGTTTTTCTGTGCCCCTCTGTGCTGTTTCTGCCACTCTCTGCTGCAATCCTGGCTTGTAATTAACAGTTTTAGGCAGTGTTTACAAACAAACTAACCAGCTTGTGATAGGCTCACATAAGCAGAGTGTGTGAGTCATACAGAGCCTGAAAGGGGCCTGCAGAGGGTGTATATCGCTTCTATCCAATCACAAGCAGCCCTGCACATTCCACACATTCAAGTCTTAGCCCGACAGAGCCGACAGAAGGAAACAGATTAGATCATATAACAGAGATAACACAGCCACTGTGCAATTAGGAAAGGCTGCAGTAAGCCAGAGCACATTAGAACAGGCAAAGGAACTTATAGGATAGAAGAGCTAAGGCTGAAAATGTTGTTACAGAGTCTCTTTGAGGCGTATCAATTAACTGTGAAAAAGGTTCTCAGAAGACAGTACGTGTCATCCCGTACCCCGGTCATTTGGGCGCAGGGTGAGCCTAATGATGGCTCACCCTGCTGCCGCTGTGATACTGAGAGTTATTAAATACTATTCCCTATCCAAGATGTAGCAACTCGGAGGGAGAAGCAATTTGGGGTCCAGAGGTCTCCCGCACCCGTATTACATTGGAAATCCCGCTGTAGACGTGTTAACATTACGTCTATTAGGGTTCCCAGGTCAGGCACAGCTCAAGGTAGAGCGCGCACTAAAATGACCTGCTTCGCTCAATACTTACATCAGGAAAATGCTTCAGTTATTATTTATAAAACACTGCAAAAATATTGTCTTCAGTTTGTCATTCTAAAGTACTAAATGATGCTTGGTAAGTGAAAACATTTTATGTATCTGCTGTAGTTGCTCTCCACAGGCCACTGCAAACTTCAGAAACTGTTCCCATTTGCTTAAATTGTGTTTGAATTAAATGCCTTTTAAATCACAAACCTTTTTACCTCCTCAACTGAACTGAACAAAGCTGTTCAACACCCATGATAAAAACACAAAACAGTAATAATAAAATATGTCACCACAGTTTCATATTTTAAACCTACCACTTTGACCCAGACAAAAATACATATTAAACATATATAATTTATGATAAATTATGTGTGGGAAACACACATTGGGAATCTGAGTCAATGTAGTAGGCATAAAAGATCCCACCAGTATCGAGTACATCCATGCATTTCATGTAACTGATGTAGTCCTGTGACAAGGGAAATACCAGAACTGTCCAAGCAGACAGAATTGTATAAAGAATTTACTACACCTGAGGCGGTCATTTAGTTTTAATGTGCTGAATGAGGGTTTAGTTTACATCCGTTAAAACAGAGAGGAAAGTGTACAGAAAATGTAGGTGCATAAGACATGTTTCAGCATCTGTAAATGTATAACGTATTCTCATCACAAGCCTCTGTGGATATTTAAATTAAGCAGAAAATATGATTTCTCACCTGAGATCATGTGTCCTGCATTCACTGCATATGCTGCATAGGGAAAGAAATCGCCAGAAAACTTTAGGAAAGGGAAATTAAATGGATTGGGAATATGGACAGTGCAGGTCTCATAACTTTGAATGAGCAGCTTTAAGAGGAGTTTAGAGATTACAATTGTGTTTTATTCATGTGCACAGTATTTAAGTGTTTAGCAACGTATGATAAAATAGAAAAATGAATAACTTTTATGAGTCTTAAAGCGGTCTAACACCCAGCATTACAACTTAGGTTTAAAAGATTGCTTACAGCTTAGAAACTATTATGCCAGATTTTTTTTTAAGCAGAAATTCACTGAATGGGTTAAACATGACATTTTAGTGCTGTATTCAGCTAGGATTCCACATCCATGCTTAGGTTTAGTTACAAATGTATCTTTGTTTGGAATGCAAATAGATCTCTGAAAAGCCTGTCTGGGAAGCACTCTTTGTTCTCTCAGAGAGGTGTTTATTACATTGTAAATAGATACATTTGTAACTAAACCTCAGCATGGAGAAGGATTTCTAGCTAAATGCAACATTAAAATGTCATGTTTAATCCATTCAGTGAATTTCTGCTAAAAAAAATCTGGCATAATAGTTTCTAAGTTGTAAGCAATCTTTTAAAGCAAAGTTGAAATGCTGGGTGTTAGACCACTTTAAGCTCCACTTTCTGGTGGAACTCAGGTTTTGCAAACAGTAATATGTGTTGTTTTACTTCTTTTTTTAAAGATATGCCTGCTAATACAGTAACCAAGTTAAAGAGTACATAAATTATAAATTACAATTTGCTTTAAACCTAATAAGTTGCCAAGATATACTAAATCACACATAATAAAGTATGATTTTAAAGTATGATTCTTTTTTCACTCCCAGGGTATGTATTCCACATACAGTATGGTCTTGAAATCCTACTGTCTGAAATTGAGCCCTGGCAATTATTTGTCTTTCTTAGTCATGGGTGCAAAGGATGCTGGGGGATTAACTCCACCCCCATGTCCTCACCCACTGTGAAAAAAGATGTAATCTGACCCAGGCAGGCAGACATCTGGGATAAGAATTATAGCATGGTGTCTCCGCTGCTTTGTTTTTCATTTCTTCCCAAAGTGCTGTACCAAAACAAGCTTGGCTCTTATAATGCCATCAATCCAGCCCATAATCTGTAAAGACCATTGCGGGATTTCACAGGAATATTTGCATGATGGAGAGGGCACAAAGCTGGCGCTTTTAGAAGAAAATGCTGGAGGGGAGGACACAATGCTGAGGATGTACTTGCAATGCATCAGAATTAGGAGAAAGATGGAGGGGGTACTATAGATATAAATGTGTGTCTGTTCTAGACACCACAATGTAAATTTTGTATGTTCATCTAACTGTACATAGTGCATAGATTACATACACATGTAGCCATTCAACTTTTTTTTGTCTTGAAGTAAGGTATAAAAAAAAAACCTCACTAAGGGCCTGTTAACATGGACGCTTGGCGGCGATTACCGTGGGCATCTCATGCAAGGCTCCCATTCAAGTGAATGGGAGCATTTATATTGTCCATTTACCGTCGCTTACGCGAAAGTGGCGTTCCGATCCCGATTTTTCCTGTCGTTCTAGGCTTCCAGGGTCGATTAACCACTGTGTCTTCAGGTCCGCGTGCAGGGACGAAAAACGCAGATCGTGATAGGACGCCGCCGATTGCCACTGAAAGCTCATGCAAGCCCCAGAACGAGATGCCACAGAACAGGATGTTGAAAGACATCCATCTGAACTGGCCCTAACTTTACATATGGAAAAAAGGCTTATTGATGTAAACTTAAATGAAACATGAAATGAGAAAAACATGGAAGGGGAGATTATGAAAATGTTCCTTGCATAATTGTTGTACACATCCTCTGCTTTTAATACTTTTTAAATACATTTTTCAGGATGTGCATGCAGATGAGGTGTCCTGATTTTCTAAATCCATTGTGTGTGCATGCGTGCGTGTGCGTGCATGTGGGTGTTTAAAAGGATTAGCTTGATGACTAGGCAATTGCATTTTTAAAAAGGAAAGAACAATAGCCACCACCTGTACTGCTTATATTAGGTATATTTTAACTTGTCATTGTAACTGTAAGAGGAAATTTCAAACAAAGATGAAATAATAATTTACAATTGTTTTTTGTTTTTTTTATTAAAATAAAAAAAATACTTAAAAAAAGTTAGAAGTGAGTCTAGTTAATAAATTAAGCACAAATCACATCCCTAGAATGTATGCAGGCTAAAACATGTTAGCATATAAAATATTTATGTATTTTATAAGCTAACAGATATAAAAGGCTACGTTCACAGTGGGGCGTTGCAGTTCGACTGAACAGACGCATCTTACCACGAAAAGACGCAATGCAATGATACATCTATGCAACATTAACAGTGTGTCCAGCGAGGTGCAATCTAACAAAGTGTGGGATACCAACACACTGAATAGAGTGTGTTACCACAAAACGCTTGCATTTACAGTGACAGTGACTTGGTGCACACTGTAAATAGTTTTAAAGAGACTCTGTAAAACATTTTACACCCTTATTTCTCCTATCCTACTTGTTCCAATACCTGTTCTGATCTGATGTGGCTTACTGCAGCATCTTTTTGTTACCTCTTCTCTGTACTGTAGCCACTTTTCTTCCCTTGTCAAGCTTTGTCGAGGAAGATCAGCAAGGGGGTGCCTCTGCTATAATGGAGATGAGTTATGCATTCCCTGTGCACGCCCCCTCTAGTCCTGTGCAAGGCTTGCTCCGCTCTGCAGTGTATATTAGTCACAGACAGCCTCCTACGCATAGCGGGTCTCTGCAAGGCTGAGAGAGCTGTAATTTTCTGAACAGCTGTGACTACAATACAGAGTCCAGACACGCAGTTCTAAAGAACAGCTGAGAGGAGTCAGATTCCCTGCATTCTTGTCATGCTTGAGCGGCATAGAGCCCAGCCAGAGCAGTGACATACTTCCAGGATCGTGGCCATCTTTCTTATTTGTAAACAATTTATAAAACTGTTGTTTTCTCTGCAGCATTGTTGCAGGGAGCAGCAAAAAAGGCACAGAGGGGGCCAGGAGATCACAGAGAACAACATGGTATGTGTATTTTGATAACAATTTAATATTACAGATTGTGTCATAGGCAATGTATGGAAAGTAATACTTGTGCACAACTATGGAGGAAGGAGAATGTTGTACTGGGGAATGCCCCATAGGCTGGTTTCACACTGGAAACCAGTGTCAGTGATGCAGAACACCGTACTTTTGCAAGGTGTTCCCTGTCTGGCCACCGGCTAAGCTTCCTGCTTCGGGTATGCGGAAGTGCACAAAAGCATATTGTTAAAATATGTTGCGACTTTGTGTCTTCATTTTTTTTAGAATCCGCCCGTTGCCATAGACTAACATGACTTCCGGTCCGACACAGATCACTGCAGCTCACCGCAGAATCTGCACGGTAACGTAGTTCTGGCCCTGCAGTGGGGATGCGACGAAAACGTCACTTTTATAGCAACGCGCCGTAACGGCCTAGTATAAAAGTCTCCATAGACTTTCATTGCATGTAAAAATACCACACCGATCCGCCTCGGAGTGAAAGGGCCCATACACTATAAAACCTTTAGATTGTAGGTGGCTAAATGTAAATAAATAGTATCTGTAATTAGTATGAAACAACATGGGGGCATTACTGCTGTTGCCTAATGACTTAACTAGCCATATAGCGTATATCACAATTTTGCTGCCTCTATCAGATTGCTATGGAGCCATTATAACAAGAAATTCTCATTGTTCTTTTTGAATACCATACGTCTCTATAGTAGGATTGCCTGAGAAATTGAGGCTTGAGATGTAGGTGCCCTTAGAATCCATTATAGGATTCTGTCTTTTATAGTTATATAAAATAAAGATGTAAAACAAAACAAGGCTGTCCAGAAGTCAGATACCCATAAGGCAAATATACACAGCTTAAAACAATTTCCTTCATTCTCTTTTCTATTCCTCTTGTGAGATATTGTAAATAACCTTTCCTACTGTGATTTTTAAATTATTTTTAAGTCTATTTATAGACAAACATACTTATAGGTTGGAAAATATATGTAGCTGTATCTATTGTCTCCAGATTCATTTCTGCACAGTATTATCTCAAAGTCAAAGGAAAGGATATTAAGAAATAGTGAATCAGATTCCCTGCGGAAAAGTCAATACTGCATTTCAAAATGTCAGCAAGCTAAAGAAATAAAAATAAATTTTCTTCAAAACTGCACCGAAATGTTGTAATGTCAAAAACACTTTGCTGTTTTGCATTCCAAGTGCCTTCCAACAACCCACAAATCCTTGTATCCCTTGTATAATATGGTGTTTCTAATATTACGTCTAACGAAAGCAACATAAATTCTCATCAGGATTCTATCAGCTGAAAAGCCTATTCTGTAGTAATCTCATGCACACAGTGTCTCACTATCTTTCATTTATGGAATAGCACAGGAGAAAGTTATTATTTAAAACAATATTTGGAAGAATGGAATGCCCTTGGACTGATTTTGCCAGCCAGTAATACACACTGTGTGTGTCAGTCACATTTTCCTTTTTATTCTGATTTTTATTCTTAGAAGAGTCTCCCGTGCAGCCACTTGCAATGCATCCCTTCTGTTCATATTTAATTGATTTTAAATTGTTACAAGTACAGTATAGTAAACCCAGTTTAATAGCAATTCAGCCTGACACCAGGCAAGTAGTTTTACAAGCAGTGCCGCAGGTGTGAAACATTAGTGCTGAATCTATTAAAAGGGAGCTATGAAATGAACTAATGCTCTATACAATGCGATCAGCTTAAAATGATAACATTAATTAAAAGAAAATATCAGCCAGACCCGGAGGCCGGCAAGGTTTAACTTAGCTGAACTAAAGGCAAAGGGTTTTTGTGTTTTTGCTCATTATGAATAAGAGTAATGAAACTAACATAAAAACAGGGAGATAAAATGAAAGAAAAATTACCTGTAACTATCAAGCAGAATAAATATAACTGGAAGAAGTGTTTGGAGCTATATATTTCCGTTTAACAATGCAAATTGTCCTGCTGATCCTCTACCTCTAATACATTAAAGGATACCCGAACTGACATGTGACATGATGAGATAGACATGTGTATGTACAGTGCCTAGCACACAAATAACTATGCTGTGTTCCTTTTTTTTTCTTTCTCTGCCTGAAAGAGTTAAATATCAGGTATGTAAGTGGCTGACTCAGTCCTGACTCAGACAGTAAGTGACTACAGTTTGACCCTCGCTGATAAGAAATTCCCCTTTTTACCTCTTTCTTGCTCTCAGAAGCCATTTTCTGCTAGGAAAGTGTTTTATAGTTGTAATTTCTAATCAGTAAGGTTCACACTGTAGTCACTTCCTCTCTGAGTCAGGACTGAGTCAGCCATTTACATACCTGATATTTAACTCTTTCGGGCAGAAAAAGAAAAAAAAGGAACACAGCATAAGTATTTGTGTGCCAGGCACTGTACATACACATGTCTATCTCATCATGTCACTTGTCAGTTCGGGTATCCTTTAAGCTACAGACCCTAAACAAATATGCAGATCAGGTGCCCTGACCCAAGACTGACCCTATTAGCTGCATGCTTGTTTCAGGTCTGTGATTTAGACACTACTGCAGGCAAAGATATCAGCAGGACACCAAGCACCTGGTATTACTTAAAAGGAAATAAATATGGCAGTCACTATACACTGAGCATAAGATATCAACACATGGATTTAAAGGTTATCTTTAGTAAAAACAAAAAACTGCATGACAAAACATTTTTGTTACTAGGTATAACTAGGGGAACAACTACTGTCAGTAAAAGTGCCAGCACTGAGATAAGACCGCCTATAAGACTGCCTCTGCCAAGAATCCAACATGTGTAAACCAGCCCCCGACACCCCCCCCCCCCCAACAGCTCGCATTGTTCTCGCACGATGCCCCTACTCACACACGCACATGCATATGAACAGAACATGTCACTTGCCTGCAGCTTCTATACAGTCTCAGCTCTGCAATGTTATGTGAGGGATCGGGCACCAATTCCCCGCCATGCCACATGCTTTGTATGTATGTACAAGGCTTTACACATGCTGCTAAGTTTTAAAATGGCCCTGGAAGCAATATGAACTCAAGAGGTGTTAATTGCAAGCTTTTTGAACTGGATTCCCATGACCAGGTAGTTGCAGCCAAGTCTAGAGTCACCATACATAAATGCCAGCTAAAAGTGAAGTAAGGCAGCACTGTCCAACTGCCAGCTCATGGTGTGCAATTCACCCTCCAGTCCTCTTACTGTGGTCACTAGCAAAGTGGTTCTTTTCCTCTATTTCCTCAGTGTACATTGCAGTGGTGTAGCTACAAACCTCTGGGCCTCGATGCGGAATCTGGATGTGCCCCCACCCCGCTGGCAACACCCGACGCACACACATATCCAAATCCCTATAGCCAGCTATAGGTCTCCCCAGTATAGGTAGCCAAGCATAGGTAAGCCAGTATAGTTGCCAGGTAGGTGCCTCCAGCATAGGTAGCCAGTGTAGTTTCCCCCAGTATAGGTTAGATAGGCTGGCGCCCCCAGTACAGGTTATCTAGGTGGGTGCCTCTAATATAGGTAGCCAGAATAGTTGCCCCCAGCATAGGTTAGATAGGTAAGTGCCCCCAGTATAGGTTAGTTAGGTAGGTGCCTCCAATATAGGTAGCCAGTATAGTTGCCACCTGTATAGGCTAGCTAGGTAGGTAGGTGCCCCCAATACAGATTAGATAAGTAAGTGCCCCCAGTATAGGTTAGATAGGAAGCTGCCCCCCAGTATAGGTTAGATAGGTAGGTACCCCCCAGTATAGGTTAGATTAGGTAGCTGCCCCCAAGTATAGGTTAGATTAGGTAGCTGCCCCCCAGTATAGGTTGGATTAGGTAGCTGCCCCCCAGGATAGGTTAGATTAGGTAGCTGCCCCGCAGTATAGGTTAGATTAGGTAGCTGCCCCCCAGTATAGGTTAGATAGGTAGGTGCCCCCTAGTATAGTTTAGATTAGGTAGGTGCCCCCAGTATAGGTTAGATAGGTAGCTGCCCCCCAGTATAGGTTAGATTAGGTAGCTGCCCCCCAGTATAGGTTAGATTAGGTAGCTGCCCCCCAGTATAGGTTACATTAGGTAGCTGCCCCCCAGTATAGGTTAGATTAGGTAGCTGCCCCCCGGTATAGGTTAGATAGGTAGGTGCCCCCTAGTATAGTTTAGATTAAGTAGGTGCCCCCAGTATAGGTTAGATAGGTAGCTGCCCCCCAGTATAGGTTAGATTAGGTAGGTGCCAGTTTAAGGTTAGATTAGGTAGGTGCCGCCCAGTATAGGTTAGATTAGGTAGCTACCCCCCAGTATAGGTTAGATTAGGTAGCTGCCCCCCAGTATAGGTTACATTAGGTAGCTGCCCCCAGGATAGATTAGGCAGCTGTCAGTTTTTCTACATCCATTCTGCATCCAAACTGCGTGTAGTGGAAACAGGCCCTAAGACTCACAGATGCCTAACCCTAACCACTCCACCTCGCTGTCTAACACTAACCCCCTGTCTAAATTTACCTACTCCCTGCCTAATCCATAGGCATCAATAGTAAGAGCTGCGATTAACGGCAAGGTAGGGAAGACTGGGGAAATGTCTGGACTATCCAGCATTTAACTTTTTTTTTTAAAAATGACTTCAGGTTTACTTTAAGTTAGCCAATAAATGGCATCATCCGGATTCAAAACTTCTTGATTCGTGGAAAAGGTGTAACTGTCTAGCCAACATGTCTGCAGGATTCTAATATAGTTTGCAGCATGATATTGAAAACAATTATTGAGCTATGTTCCTAAATGAAATTACTGGCTTATTCCAGCTTGAAAATAAATGTAAAAGAAAAGGTGATTCTTCTATCTATGTAACTGAACACATGCAGCAGGTTTCAGCTCTTTCACCTTGCAAGCAGCACTTGACAATTCATTACAGGTAAAGATTGTTCGAGTTGAAAATAAAAGTATTCATGCCTCAATGTGTCCAGTATTTCCTAAGAGGTCTTGCCACAACTTAAATAAATCATAGCAGGGATGTATTTTGAAAGAAGAGAACATTATATATAAAACTCATTGGAACCTCTGGGAAGTTAGATAAAATCTCCACAGTAAGCAGCTGTCTGTTAAAAAATATAGAGTAAAATGATTTTTTTTCCCTTTTTTGTTGAAAATAACTCTTCTTGACAATATCCATAGCTAGAGCATTTATCTGTCTACCTCTTCACATGGAATTTGTAATTTGAACCTGATTTTATCAACAATCAGATTTTGTCTGACATCTACATTACTATTATTAATGGTATTAGTGTTCGTCTAAGCAGCTGGTTTAATGTCCTATTTTTCAGATATAGTGCTTGGACCATTTTTATTTTACAATAAAGCCTTATTTGAAGATTAAGGATAGTCAGTGAAAAGCAAATCATTCAGAGCTGATGCAGATTTAATGCTGATTGCGGTATGCATTCATATACCACAGCCACTTAATATTATTGGTCTGTTTCAAACTGCATAAATTTGCATGAATATTAACATAAAACTTGCATCAGTGTAGAATTAGTTGCATCTCACTGACCATCCCTATTTATACCTTTTTCTTACTATACAGCAGATATATAAAGCACCACGTTTGGTTCCACCAACAATATCTAAATAATTTATTGTGAATTCATTATAAGGTGTTTATTTTTTAAATGATAAAATCTATGATATATTTCTAAGCCCAGAAGCTGTGTCTGTTAATATAAAGCTGCCCATATTTCAGATGGTGCATAGGCAGAGCGACCGAGAGACAGATCTCTCCAATCGAATCTGATCAGAGAGAGATCTGTTGCTTGCCCATTAGAGAAGGCCCGAACAGTTCGACCGCGAACCGATTCGCGTGCACATCAGTGGTTCGCGTTCGTGGTGAACCGCGAACTTTATGCGAGTTTGACCCGTCCCCTATACTACATCATTAGGCTCAACTTTGACCCTCTACATCACAGTCAGCAGACACAGGGCACCCAATCAGGCTACACTCCCTCCTGGAGCCCCCCCCCCTTATATAAGGCGGCTGCGTTGGCCATTATCTCATTCAGTGTGGCTGCAGTAGTGAGAGAAGGGAGAGGAACCTGCTGTAGACATAGGGAAAGCCTAGTTAGGCTGTTGTTAGGCTTGTTAGCTTGCTCCTTGCTGATACTTATTGCTAAGAAGCACCCCAAACCAGCTCTTTTGAGAGCTAATGTTCTTTAGATGTGTTTTTTTTGTGTGTGGCCCACTGACACTTGCCCTTGGTAATTGCTATACTGTGCAAGGCTCAGCAAATTCAGTGACTACCTTTTCACTGCACCTGTGTGGGAAAGCTGCATATTTGTAATACCAGTCACTGCATACCTGTTCATGTTTACTGCACCTGAGTGACAGCACACAGCACACAGTGTTATATATACCAGTCACTGCATACCTGTTCACGGTACCTGTGTGTGTGACAGCTGCACATTTGTAATACTAGTCACTGCATATCTGTACACAGTACCTGTGTGTGTGTGACAGCTGCACATTTGTAATACTAGTCACTGCATATCTGTTCATGATACCTTTGTGTGTGACAGCTGCACATTTGTAATACTAGTCACTGTATACCTGTTCACGGTACCTGTGTGTGTGACAACTGCACATTTGTAATACTAGTCACTGCATACCTGTTCACGGTACCTGTGTGTGTGACAGATGCACATTTGTAATACTAGTCACTGCATACCTGTTCACGGTACCTGTGTGTGTGACAGATGCACATTTGTAATACTAGTCACTGCATACCTGTTCACGGTACCTGTGTGTGACAGCTGCACATTGTATTGATACCAGTCACTGCATACCTGTTCACGGTACCTGTGTGTGTGTGACAGCTGCACATTATTATTATTTATTATTTATTGTATTTATAAAGCGCCAACATATTAGACAAGACAAGACAAATAACATTTATATTGCGCTTTTCTCCTTGCGGACTCAAAGCGCCAGAGCAGAGCAGCAGCCACTAGGGCGCGCTCTATTGGCAGTAGCAGTGTAAGGGAGACTTGCCAAAGGTCTCCTACTGAATTAGTGCTGGCTTACTGAACAGGCAGAGCCGAGATTCGAACCCTGGTCTCCTGTGTCAGATTCAGAGCCCTTAACCATTACACTATCAGCCAACTGCAGCGCTGATTTTGATACCAGTCACTACATACCTGTTCAGTGCACCTGTGTGACAGCACGCAGTTTTAAATTATATACCAGTCACTGCATACCTGTTCATGGTACCTGTGTGTGTGTGACAGCTGCACATTTGTAATACCAGTCACTGCATACCTGTTCACTGCACTTGTTTAACCGCACTCAGTGTTATGTACCAGTCACTGCATACACGTTCACAGTACCTGTGTGTGTTTGACAGCTGCACTTTGTATTGATACCAGTCACTGCATACCTGTTCAGTGCACCTGTGTGACAGCACGCCGTGTTATATTATATACCAGTCACTGCATACCTGTTCATGGTGCCTGTGTGTGACAGCTGCACATTTGTAATGCCAGTCAATGTATACCTGTTCACTGCACCTGTGTGACCGCACTCAGTGTTATATACCAGTCACTGCATAACTGTTCACTGCACCTGTGTGTGTGTGACAGCTGCACATTGTATTGATACTAGTCACTGCATACCTGTTCACTGCACCTGCATGACAGCACGCTGTTTTATTTACCAGTCACTGCATACCTGTTCACTGCACCTGTGTGACAGCTGCACATTGTATTGTAATACCAGTCACTGCATACCTTTCACTGCACCTGTGTGACTTCACATTGTATTAGTCAAATCAGTGCATACCTTTCCCTTCATCCTCCCCGATGTGTACAAAACAGGCAGAGCCACAGCCAGGGGCATGTATGGCCACCTATGGACAGCCAGCCAACATGCCCTTTAACGTCAGCTGCTGACGCCACCATAGTGCCATCACCCCAGGGCTCAGCGGTGTGGACATTTTTTTGTGTGTCTGTCTCAGATGAGAGCAATGCCATCTGTACTCTCTGCCACCAAAAATTGAGCCATGGAAAGACCGAGACCCATGTAGGGACAACTGCGAAGGCACATGGAGAGAAAGCACAAACGGCAATGTGTAGGAAGACCACCTGAGGAAAAGCAGCACACAAAAACAAAGCCACCCTCCTTCTCCTCTTCCTCCTTCAGGTGCATTATCTTCAGCCGCTTTCTCCCTTGCACCTTCACAGCCACCCTCCTCCATTCCACCTCTCACCTTGAGTGGTTCTTGCTCCTCTGCCCACAGCAGCAGCCAGGTGTCCGTGAGGGTAATATTTGAGTGGAAGAAGCCAATGTCTGCCAGTCACCCCCTTGCCCGGCGTCTGACAGCTGGCTTGGCAGAACTGTTAGTTCGCCAGCTGTTACCATACCAGCTGGTGGACTCTGAGGCAATCCGAAAAATTTGTGGCGATTGGGACACCCCAGTGGAAGATACCAGGCTGCAATCATTTCTCAAAAAAGGCGATAACCAAACTGTTTCATGAAGTTGAAAGGCAAGTGGTGTCATCTCTGGCACACAGCGTTGGGTCAAGGGTCCATCTGGCCATGGATACCTGATCTGCAAAGCACGGTCAGGGCAGGTACATGACTTACTCCTTGCTACTCTACTGGTGCTGCAATCTCCTCTCCAGCTACACAGCCCCAGCTTCCCAAGGCATATGCTGCATGCCAGGTATGATGGTATCACCAGGGCCGGATTTGTACTTACCAGTGCCCTAGGCCTGCTGTCACCGAGCGCCCCCCCCCCCCCCGCCACCACCACCACCACCACCAAAAAACATTCTGTCCAACTATCTGACTTAGCGATCACTGGTTTGAATGGGCTCATTTCAGTTGTGCTGCTGTGCCCCTCATTAAACAAAGAATCAGTGGATGCTCTGTCCTCTCACGATGGAAATTTGCGCTCCTGCTCGAATGTGCACAGCAGCCGATAGTGTTCTGGGAATGCATACTTGAGAAATTACGCTGATGTATGATCGGTACTCGTCAAGAATGCATAACACTGTACCGGCCTTGGTTGCTGTGCACATCTGGGCAGGAGCAGGAAATTACAAGGAGCGCAAGTGGCCAGAGCATGCGCTGCTTCTTTGTCCTCTGTGCGGCTGGCTGCAGTTGGAGCCACAAACAGGTGGCAGGACAGTGCAATGGAGAAAAGCCCAAACAAAACAGAGAACAGGTAAGTAGCAAACATCCTGTCAAGACCCACTTTGGATGTTTGGTTGTAATTAGTGTGGACCTGAACTCAGAACTTCCTCTCTGCTCTAAAAGATACTCAACAACATAACCTTTAAAGAAAAAACATTTCTTTGTTACAGCTGATACAAATCCTGCAATAAATAGACAGTGTGTCTAATTCCTACTTTCATGGAAGCAAATATATTAACATCTTGTGCTTTAAAATAAGCTTATATGCTGTGGCAGTCAGGTGACACAGGGAAGATATCAAATTTGTGATTAGACACAGATGTGGAAGAATTCGAAAGGCTCTCTAAATACATACATGGTGCATGTCTCTGCATGGTTTCCTTCTGTCCTGTGCAAGAGTTCAGCTCCACTTTAAAGCATCTGAATTACATTTATTTATATTTGCTGAAAAATCTACGTATCTCTTTTGAATGCTGAATGTACATATGGCGGTGTGCTTTAACATATAGACAGTATACAGGAACAAAGTCTGAAGAAGGCTTATTAGCAGAAAGATTACTCTTTTTCTTTTAAGCCAATAAATGGTATCACCCTGATTCAAAACTCTCTGCTTTTGCTGATGGCTAAGATGGTACAATGTTCTACTGCTACAGGAAAGCAGAAGGATGCCAATTCATACACACTAGCATAGAGGTAGTAACAGCTCAGGCGACAGTGACAGTGTAACAATGAAAGGGAAGCATACAGCATTTTTATTCCAGGCTGCAGCAGTTATCATAGATGGTCGGAGATGAAGGACAGAAAATGAGTCAGGAAAGAGTTAACTTAAGCAGAGACCAGATCACTGGCTAGAAAGAAAAAAAAAGCAATAAATTAGGCCTAGATAAGAAAGTGTAATTTACAACTGCTGGGGTCAGACAGTGTCACAGCTCTAAAAGAGAAGGCGAAGAAACTAGCAGAAATGTTTGTGAATGCCTGCATTAGAACTCAGCGGAACTTAGTTAGTTTTATCTGCTTTGTAATGTAAATCCTTGGTATTTTTCACATCCACTTGTACTGTATGTCGATCCATATAAATAATTGGATCATCAGGTGACAGTTATGATTGATTCTGATTGTTATAACACATCAGGAAGTGAGAGGTGCAGGGATTGGGGAACTCTGGAATTCCTCTATTAGTGCAGAGCAGGGCGCTGGCTGGCTGCGCTGCGGGAACAGAGGAGATGATTTACTTTGACATATGACTTCTTCTCTCTCCAAGTCATGCCGCCCTTCTGATCTTATCTGATTTTATCGCCCTAGGCCGTGGCCTCTGTGGCCTTTGCAGAAATCCGGGCCTGGGTATCACACCATCTTAGACATGTCTTGCCTCAAAGCAGAGAGTCACACTGGAGCAGCTCTCCTGGCTGCTCTTAACAAACAGGTGGATCAGTGGCTGACCCCGCACCAACTGGAGATTGGCAACGTGGTGTGTGACCAATCTTATTTTCGGCTTTGAATTTGGGAAAGTTGACACATGAACCCTGCATGGCACATGTGCTGAATCTAATAATTCAGAGATTTGTGTATCCAGGCTTACAGGACATTCTGAAGCAGTCCAGAAAGATGTGTGGGCATTTCAGGCGGTTTTACATGGCCATAGCACGCTTGGTCGATATTCAGCGGAGAAACAACTTGCCGGTGAGGCTCTTGATTTGCGATAGCCCGACTCACTGGAATTCAACGCTCCTGATGTTTAATCGCCTGCTACAACAGGAGAAAGCCGTCAACCAGTATCTCTACAAGTACAGTAAAAGGACATGCTCTGGGGAGATGGGGATGTTCTGGCCAAAGTACTGGACACTCATGCGAAATGCCTGCAGGCTAATGCGGCCATTTGAGAAGGTGGCAAACATGGTGAGTCACAGTGAAGGCGCCATCAGCGACTTGATCCCATATGCTTTCTTCCTGGAGCGTGCCATGCATAGAGTGGTGGATCAAGCTGTGGAGGAGTGTGAACAGGAATAGGAACAGGAGGAAGAGTTGTGGGATCAATAACCAGCAGAACCAAATGTTTCCTCAACACCTGCGGCAGCACAGAGGGGGGGGAGGAGGAGGAGGAAGAGTTGTGTGGGGAAGAGGAGTCAGATGAGGAAGATGGGGTTTTTTTTAGGAGGAAGAGGCAGAAGAACAACCGCAGCAGGCGTCACAGGGGGCTTGTGCTGCTCAACTTTCCCGTGGTATTCTTTGTGGCTAGGGGGAGAACGAGAACTTACCTGACATCACTGAGGAAGAGCAAGAGTAGATGGATAGTATGTCTGCATCCAAATTTGTATAGATGGCAGCTTTCATGCTGTCCAGCCTGTTGAGGGACCCCCATATAAAAAAACTCAAAGGGAATGACCTGTACTGGGTGGCCACGCTACTAGACCCTCAGTATAAGCACAAAGTGGCGGAGATGTTACCAACTCACCAGAAGGCAGAAAGGATGCAGCACTTGCACAACAAGCTTGCAAGTATGTTTTACAGTACGTTTAAGGGTTATGTCACAGCACAATAGAATAAAGGTACCACTGCCAGTAATCCTTCTCCCATGTCCATGCAGGCAAAGACAGGACACTCCAGCGATCTCATGGTGATGTCAGAAATGCCGACATTCTTTAGTCCAATGCCTCACCTTAGCCCTTCCGGATCCACTCTCTACCAACGCCTCAACCGGCAGGTAGCCAACTACCTGGCCTTAACTGTGGAAGTAGACACTATGAGCAGCGATGAACCCCTGGACTACTGGGTACGCAGGCTTGACCTGTGGCCAGAGCTGTCACAATTTGCCATCCAACTTCTGTCTTACCCTGCCTCAAGCGTCCTGTCAGAAAGAACTTTAAGCGCAGCTGGAGGCATTGTCAGTTAGAAGAGAAGTCGCCTAGGTCAAAAAAGTGTTCAGTACCTCACCTTTCTCAAAATGAATGAGGCATGGATCCCGGAGGGCTACTGCCCGCCCGAAGACTAAGTCAGTCCCCGCACACAGCATCTGCCTGCACGCCGTGTGACTGCCTGCCCCAAGACTAAGTCAGTTCCTACACAGCATCTTTGCCTGCAGGCCGCTTGACTGCCTTCTCCGCCACCACCAACAGGGTCCAGAACTCCAGGTGGATTCCTGAATTTTTAAGGTCACTGCTAGCAGCGGCCTCTAACAAAACCAATAACAATGGTTTCTGATGTGTGTACATGCCTGCCTAATTTTTCTGGTTGCACTGCAGCTGCAACAACAAAACCAAAAAGCATGAACATGTGTCAATTCTCCTTCGTGATTGTTACCTTGCCACGGTGAAGGGGCTTGCGTATCACAATGAAGCAATGACCGCCGGCTATATGAGTGTGTTGGGGGGCACCCCCAAGATAATAAGGTTGTTGCTTCATTGTGGACAGACCAAATTCAATCAGCTGGACAGTCACTGTTGTTCTGTCATTGAGCTACCTCAGACCATATGGGCTTGAAAACCGCCATCGCCTGCACTCTCGCCATGGTGCACACCAGTCCAGCATGGCCATCACTAAACAAACAGCTGTTTGCGGTGCATTACACAGTGAGTTTGGTCTTTCAGACTGTGACGCAGTACACTAATTACACTACCTGATTGATGTATACACATGCAAGATGTTTTAAAGCACTTTAGGCCTCCAATTTAGCATGCAATGTGATTTCAGCCCTTAAAGAGACTCCGTAACAAAAATTGCATCCTGTTTTTTATCATCCTACAAGTTCCAAAAGCTATTCTAATGTGTGCTGGCTAACTGCAGCACTTTATACTATCACTGTCTCTGTAATAAATCAATGTATCTTTCCCCTGTCAGACTTGTCGGCCTGTGTCTGGAAGGCTGCCAAGTTCTTCAGTGTTGTGGTTCTGCTATGAACTCCCCCTTCCAGGCCCCTCTATGCACACTGCCTGTGTATTCTTTAGATTAGGGCAGCTTCTCTCTTCTCTCTTATCTTTTACAGGCTGGATAAATCGTCCTCTGAGCTGGCTGGGCTTTCACATAGTGAGGAATTACAGATAAGGGCAGAGCTGTTTGCAGGAAGAAAAGAGCAGCCTGAAACTTCAGTGCATGAGAGATGCAGGGGAAAGAAACACACAAATGATCTCTTGAGATTCAAAAGGAAGGGTGTATACAGCCTGCTTGTGTATGGATGTATTTTCTATGTGTGGACATACTGTACATCAACCTACTTCCTGTTTTGGTGGCCATTTTGTTTGTTTATAAACAAACTTTTTAAAACTGTTTTTAACCACTTTTAATGCGGCGAGGAGCGGCGAAATTGTGACAGAGGGTAATAGAAGATGTCCCCTAACGCACTGGTATGTTTACTTTTGTGCGATTTTAACAATACAGATTCTCTTTAAAGAGGAACTCCAGTGAAAATAATGCAATAAAAAAGTGCTTCATTTTTACAATAATTATGTATAAATGATTTAGTCAGTGTTTGCTCATTGTAAAATCTTTCCTCTCCCTGATTTACATTCTGACATTTATTACATGGGGACATTTTTACTGTGGGCAGGTTATGTAGCGGCTGCTAGCTGTTTTGGCTGTTAGAGACAGCTATAAACAGCTATTTCCTGTCTGTGAACCTTGTTACATTGTAACAAACTGCCAAAAGTACCGCGGTCCCAGAGCTTCTTGTGGGAGGGGTTTCAGAATCAGTCATACAGCGCCCCCTGATGGTCTGTTTGTGAAAAGCAATAGGTTTCTCATGTAAAAGGGGGTATCAGCTACTGATTGGGATAAAGTTCAATTATTGGTTGGAGTTTCTCTTTAATACACTGCTGTGCATCAAATCCTGATTTTTCCCCAGGACTTTTGGCGTGTATCCCACTCCTCCATGCCCCCCTCTGGGTGTTAGACCCCTTGAATCATGTTTTCCATCACTTTTGTGGCCAGCATAAATGTTTGTAGTTTTCAAAGTTCGCCTCCCCATTGAAGTCTATTGCGGTTCGAAAGTTCGCGCGAACCCGAACTTTTGCGGAATTTCGCGTTCGAGGTTCGCGAACCTAAAATCGTAAGGTTCAAGCAATCTCTACTGCCCATACATCGGGTGCCAATTCCTGATTGATTTCAGTATGAAATCTCCCAGGAATTGGCCTTGTGACACCACATCCACCACCTCGCCGACCCTCTGCGATGTCCCCACAGCGTAAAATGTGACCCCTGGTGTCCCATGCAGTATACTTTACCTGTAGGTGTCCACTGCTGGCTCAGTCTCCACATTCTTCCTTCCATAGACATACAAAATTCTCTGACTGTTGGAAACGTTATAAGCTCTTGCGTATTGTTCAAAATAATTGATGTATGCTGTTTCCTTATTCATGACTGTGGACTTTTGTCCATGTGAATCACTTCTGATTTTCTTAATAAAAAGACTTGAAACTAATTGGAGATTAGAACATCCAGAACAATGTGTGAATGGGATAGTAATCAAAACCATACTTAAAACTTTTAATGGGAGGATGCAGCATGATGGCACATACAAATGTTAGGTGGAGAGCAGCAAAAGGCATTGGAATAGGTCAATAGCAAGAAGACCTCTTAACTATCCAAGGAGTTAAATAAGGAAACAGTCAGTTATTTTAAAGCAAATTAAAAGAAAGCTGGAAAGGGTGCATATTGGGAAAACAAAGGAGTAATTGAAATGAGGAGCAGAAGTAGGTATGGGAAGAGGCAAATGTACAGATTATGCAGAGAGGATGAAGAACATCATGGTGCACTGTAGAAATTGACAGGGAGACAGTAGGTGGCACACAGGAGGTGGTGAAGGATTTTGCTGTAGCTATCTCTTGATGTCAAATGTTTGTGTATCTGGTTTCTGGCACATTCACATTTGCGTATTTACTTTTTTTATTACAGTATAAGAGAGGAAAATAGGGAAAATTAGAAGGGAGCCCCACTTAGTATAAAATGATGTGTATGTTTTGTTAAAAAACTATATTTGTCTGATCTTTACAGGGGTAAATCCTTGTCAAAGACACTGATATTCTATGGTGCCAGGCTAGTTTTGGTTTTGGATTAAAAAAGGGTGGGGCCCTTGTCATTTGCATTTTTAGTGTTTATTTTGTAGTTGGCCTCTACTGTTTAACCTCCCTGGTGGTATTTATTGACGGTTATGCACGTCAATACAAAACATGCTGTGAACTCTATTGATGTTTATACACGTCAATACTCTCCTCCACTGTATACTAGACCCTTGCTTAACATATTTTGGCGAGTTACAGGAAAAAAAAACTTTATGAAAATTAATTGGATCACTTTTTGCACAGAAATCCTGGGAAATTGAACGGCAGGGTGGTTAATAATTTATATATATATATATATATATATATATATATATATATATATATATATATATATATATATATATATATATATATATTCCATATTTTGGCAAGGTTTTTCTATGCCTACCATTCATTTAATGTTCATTTGTACATGGAAACCATCTTTTTACCTCCATGCAGAAACATTTAATCTGAGGTATTTAAATTGTAAGATATTGTTTTTGATGCTTTAGTTTAACACCTTTTCAATTAAGGAATTAAATTAAAGTTAACAACAAAAGCTATAGGGTTGACAATATTACACACAACTGACTTAATTAATGACATGTTGTGCTGGTCTCAGCCAGCGTCATTCAGATGTCTGAACATGTCTGAAAGTCAAAATATATGCAGCCTGATAGCAAAACTCTCATAGAAATAACAAAGATCACATATATTGCATAGCAGTTTTAATTATATACATTAACCCAGCTAAAATATGACAACTCTTGTACAAACACTGTTTTGCATTAGTTATTTATGTAGTTGGTGGTCCTAAAATGCCCCTACAAAGTGAATTATATTAGATAAGGATGATATCATTATTACTGTATGAAAGGTTTAATTAGTCTAAAACAAGGCTAAATCTCACTAGCAGTGAGGATCTCACATTCTGATATGTGCAGTAGAATATAAACTAATTGACTAATTCATTGACATTGATTCATTTACCCAATCTCAGTTGATAACATGGATTAAAGATATAAGATAAATATAAAAAGAAGAAGACGTATAGCTGCACTAATCCAACCAAACTCGTCTACAAAAGTCATCGATCTGCTGCAGTACTGCTTCACCATTAATTAATAGGAAGTACAGTTAATCACACTTGCAAATCAATAGTCCAATACACAGTCCGCTGGGCTTCAGCAAGGGGAAACTTTTCGGGGTCCTATTATGCTTTTTCTTTTCCGCTAGTTGCATTATCCAAGAAATACATTTCCACCACTTTGCGCCATGATTCAGTGGGCCCCAGGCCTTTATCCTTTTTGGACATCTGAAAAGGAATGACCATTTCTGATATTCCATCTCAATTTAACAACCTCATCAGTAGGTATTCAGATGCTAGGAAAGCTTTAAGCCTAGTACACCCAGCACACATCCACTCCCGTATCAAACAATGATCTTATCACAATGACTGTCATGTTGCAGTGATTCATATGCCAACTGATCAGAAAGAGTGAGAAATTATCATTTTGTAGGTCATTTACAAACAATTTTTATCATGTGTTGCACAGGACCAATCGAAATGCAACTGTGAACAGGAACAGGTGTGGGCAGGAAATGTAGGAGGAATGTAGTGCAAGGCTTGGTACACAGGACTCAGCAGTGGTTCTGACTAGGACATATTTCTGTTGTTGGAAAATGCTTTTCTTTAAATTCCCTTCTTATTACAGTAGCAGTAGAATATTGCATCTATTATTACTACTATTATTACTATTACTAATATTATCTATAGTATATTGTATCTAATATTATTATCTATGGGTCATAAATACCTCACAACACTTTAGGGATTAGCATTAGCAAACATCCTTGCAAGAACTTTTTTGACGTCTTGTTGTAATGAATGCATCTGAATGACACTTATTTATAGTTTCAAAAAAAATCTATGTACCTCCTTCTGATGTTTAAATGTTAATAAGCTGTGTGTTCCTATATTGTGTCAGTCAGTCTACAGGGATAAAGTCTGAAGAAGGTTTATTAGCCAAAAGCTCTTTTTCTTTTAACGTTAGCCAATAAATGGTATTCTCGTGATGCACAACTTTTTGATAGCACCTCATGAAAATCTAATAGATTAGAGCAGTTTTGTCCAAATTAATTTATGTTAACCAAATGTTATATTTGTTCTCCAGGGCTTCTGGTGTGCTCTATGAAAAACATTAATACTGCTAGTATTAACTATTTTTAAACATTTCCTGGCTTGTACAGTGAAATCTCATATATATATATATATATATATATATATATATATATATATATATATATATATATATATATATATATATATATATAGGATCTTCTAAAAAAATTAGCATATTGTGATAAAGTTCAATATTTTCTGTAATGTACTGATAAACATTAGACTTTAATATATTTTAGATTCAAATACACACAACTGAAGTAGTTCAAGCCTTTTATTGTTTTAATATTGATGATTTTGGCATACAGCTCATGAAAACCCAAAATTCCTATCTCAAAAAATTAGCATATTTCATCTGACCAATAAAAGAAAAGTGTTTTTAAAACAAAAAAAGTCAACCTTCAAATAATTATGTTCAATTATGCACTAAATACTTGGTTGGGAATCCTTTTGCAGAAATGACTGCTTCAATGCGGCGTGGCATGGAGGCAATCAGCCTGTGGCACTGCACAGGTGTTATGGAGGCCCAGGATGCTTCGATACCGGCCTTAACCTCATCCAGAGTGTTGGGTCTTGCGTCTCTCAACTTTCTCTTCACAATATCCCACAGATTCTCTATGGGGTTCAGGTCAGGAGAGTTGGCAGGCCAATTGAGCACAGTAATGCCATGGTTAGTAAACCATTTACCAGTGGTTTTGGCACTGTGAGCAGGTGCCAGGTCGTGCTGAAAAATGAAATCTTTATCTACATAAAGCTTTTCAGCAGATGGAAGCATGAACCCACTTTTGAACCAGATACAGCGGCAGAAGCGCCTGACCTGGGCTACAGAGAAGCAGCACTGGACTGTTGCTCAGTGATCCAAAGTACTTTTTTCAGATTAAAGCAACTTTTACATGTCATTCGGAAATCAAGGTGCCAGAGTCTGGAGGAAGACTGAGGAGAGGGAAATGCCAAAATGCCTGAAGTCCAGTGTCAAGTACCCACAGTCAGTGATGGTCTGGGGTGCCATGTCAGCTGCTGGTGTTGGTCCACTGTGTTTTATCAAGGGCAGGGTCAATGCAGCTAGCTATCAGGAGATTTTGGAGCACTTCATGCTTCCATCTGCTGAAAAACGTTTGGAGATGAAAATTTCATTTTTCAGCAGGACCTGGCACCTGCTCACAGTGCCAAAACCACTGGTAAATGGTTTACTGACCATGGTATTACTGTGCTCAATTGGCCTGCCAACTCTCCTGACCTGAACCCCATAGAGAATCTGTGGGATATTGTGAAGAGAAAGTTGAGAGACGCAAGACCCAACACTCTGGATGAGCTTAAGGCCGCTATCGAAGCATCCTGGGCCTCCATAACACCTGAGCAGTGCCACAGGCTGATTGCCTCCATGCCACGCCACATTGAAACAGTAATTTCTGCGAAAAGGATTCCCGACCAAGTATTGAGTGCATAACTGAACATAATTATTTGAAGGTTGACCTTTTGTTTTAAAAACACTTTTCTTTTATTGGTGGGATGAAATATGCTAATTTTTTGAGATAGGAAATTTGGGTTTTCATGAGCTGCATGCCAAAATCATCAATATTAAAACAATAAAAGGCTTGATCTACCTCGGTTGTGTGTATTTGAATCTAAAATATATGAAAGTCTAATGTTTATCAGTACATTACAGAAAATAATGAACTTTATCACAATATGCTAATGTAACGATCGGTGTAACACAGAGAGGGTCTGATTACCGGTGAACTGCAGTCTCACCAGGAATACAGAATATACCCGATTATTGGTGATCTGCAGTATCACTGATAATCAGATATATCTACTAACCTCTGGACACCAGGGAGAACAAGTGAGTGTTTATGCAACAGTATACTTTGAGCACTTCTCCAGAAGTATGTTCCTTCCTATGGCCTAGACTCTCCAGGAGGGAGGAGCTAGGCTGAGGGTAGGAAGGTCAGAGCGTGAGTGACACACAAGAGGGAGGGTGTCACTAACAGGTCTGGGAACTGCCTCTAACAGTAAGGCCAGTTCTCGAGGTCGGCAAGCCAGGTCGTTAACACACAGACAGATAAAGTACAGAATCAGGATGCAAATACAGAGTCCAGGAACGAGCAGAGTTTGGCAACAGGATATTAGAAATAGCAAGGTACAAGATCAGAGTTCAGAGGGATCGTCAGACAGGCTGAAGGTCATAACAAATAATACAATGCAATGTTCCTAATGCTAAGGTGTGAATGCCTTGATGTCAACACTTTTGGAAACTATGCTAGAACACAGATATAAACAAGGTCTGAGTGCTACCACGTTGTGATCGCAATGGCAGACAACCAGAGAATGCCCAGCACCCAGTATATATAGTAAGGTGCTCTCCGGCGCCTCCCCTAAGTGCTGGACCAATGGCAAGTGGTGAAATTGTCAGCTGACCAGCCTGGTCAGCTGACCCTTTTCTGGCTGTCATATAAGCTCTGCCTCTCAGCGTGCGCGCGCGTCCTTCTGAATCTGTGTGGACAAGCAGTCCCAGCCACACCAGACATGTCTTGCAATGTAATCCCTGATTCAAGCGGGGTGACCGCCGCCCCGCTCTCTAAGGGAGCGGCGGTTTCCCCACGTCCGGCTGCACTGTCAGTTGCTCTGCTATCTGTGCAATCTGCCGCCTCCAACGCGGAATCCGCCGCTCTGTCCATGCGGCATGCGGCGGTTTCTCCGCGTTGTGCCGCCATGTTGGACGCGGAAACAGCCGCCTCACTCTGAGCCCTTGCGGCGGCTTTTCCGCGTTTCCTCACAGGACAGTATATATATATATACAGTATAGATAGATAGATAGATAGATAGAAAGATAGATAGATAGATAGATCCAAGTAACTGATTACATTCGGTAGAGTGGTAAGTCTGATTGAATGGTAAAGGTGAGCATCCAATTATTAATATTAAATTACTACTTGGAAAATAATTGGTTAGGAAACACTACAATCAGAGAACAAGATCATCATAGTATATCTACTGTATATCTACTGAAAAGCAATGCTATTTTAATGTGGTTATCTCTTATTAATATTACCATTGGCTATTTTTATTGTTAGATATGATATGTTATTATTTCCAAAGAGCTCTACATGCTGATAAATTAAATATTTTCACCAAAACCATTTTTCTGTTAGTTGCTATACAGTTTGGTGTTAAACATGTGCTGTATTATCCCCTTCCAAACATGGGTGAGCAATACAGACAGGGTCCCAGGCTCTCAAAGTGCCTGGGACAACCTTACACAACCTACACCCCAAGGGCATCTCTGAATTTGATTCAGTGGTATACTGTATATTGTTTAAGAGCTCTGCCTCTGACACAGGAAACCAGGGTCTGAATCTTGGCTCTTCCTTTTAAGTAAGCCAGCACCTGTTCAGTAGGAGACATTGGGCAAAACTCCCTAACACTGCTACTGCCTTTTGAGTGGGCCCTAGTGGCTTTAGCACTGGTGCTGTGAGTCAACCAGAAGAAAATCACAATATAAATATTCTATGTCTGTGTTTTGTCTATATGAGGCATATCAGATCTTTACAGCTAGTGTGGTACACCAAAATCGCGAGAACAGCAAGTAAAACTTGCTTAAAGCGTAATTATCAGGCATAAAAACAAAAATCAATTATTTATTTGTATCTGGTAAACAAGTAATAAGGATGCTAACCAGGCAATCCAAAAGTTAAAAATCACTATTACTTTTCTTCTCCATAAAAAGATCATTCTCCAGTTTCCCTGGCTCTTATTTGGTACATCTGCCGCACAAAGGAAGTTACAGGGCATGCTGGGTTTTCTTTTATTTTTCTTTACTTTGACCTCAGACATAACTAATGCAGCCTGATTGGCTGAAGCCTCTTTCCCTCTCGTTTTTTCCTTCCACGCCTCTGTTCCTCTCTAATTGGGCAATATTTCTCATGCTGAGAAGCTATGCAGAAGCCCACACAATGACAATGCACTTTCTACTGCAAAGCTGGGTGGGAGTGCCTGAAGACTGGGAGTAGGGCAGGCTGGCTGCATAGACAAATAGAGTAAGGGAGGAAGTGATGTCAGGATTGGTTTCAAGATAGACAGAGTCAAAATGGATTTTCTTTTTTTACCATAGAAAAATCACTAAAATGTGGACAGTGCACTACATATGTTATGTAAGTAGAGCAAGTACTTATCTACTTATATATGTGTTTTTTCTTTCTGAAATATTATGGCTGACAGCCCCTCTTTAAATATTTTTTTAAATTGCCCAGTATCTGACCAGCCCCTCTTTAAATATTTTTTTAAATTGCCCAGTATCTGACCTATAGATTATTGTGACCCCAACACACTGGGGTAGATTCAATAACCAGCAATAAAATTCACCTGCACACAGGGGCGCTCCTAGCTGCAGTCAATCTAGGCAAGGGCTTGGAGCGGCAATGGGAGGGGGAGCGCCGCTGCGGGGGGGGGGGGGGGAATTCGCCGCTACTACAGTCACCGTCTGTGACAACTTGGAGCCCTCCGTGGTTTGTTTACATGTGCTCCGCCGCCGCCTCTATGCATGCCCCCCAGCCAATAGGCATGACGCTAGCACGCTAGCCACCTCCCAGTCCCACCCTTTCCTCCTCCTCTAGTAGCCCGGCTGGCCCCCTCTCCATAGCAACAGCTGCACGGGTAGTCTGTTTACCTCGTGCGCGGTGCCGCCTCTAGCTCCGCCCCCGCAAGCGTGACTAGCCGCCGCCAGATGGTAATTGCCAGAAGAAACTGTGGCCTCCTGCTGAGTCCCCTGTCCTGTGCAGTGTGCACATACACGCAGGCAGCACTCAGAGCCCCAGAGCCCCGGTGTGGCTCATGATGCTAGCTTCTATCATCATCACTGCCTGCCTGTGCTGCGATACTCTGGCTGCTGGCTCATCTCTTTTGTGAAGAGCCCAGAGAGGAAGCAGGAAGAAGGCCAGGAAGGAACTGGGGCTCTGGAGACAACTGCCTGGCATGGTCTGCCTTCTATGGTGCAGTTCACTGGAGCCCCGGGCCAGCAGAAAGGAAGATGGGATGCTGCAGCTGCTTGCAACAACGATTTTGGAGGGTTAGTGCTGCTCTGTCCTGTGTGTTCCCCTGCCTTTTTGTGTGTTCCCCTGCCCTCTTGTGTGTTCCCCTGGCCACTTGTGTGTTCCCCTGGCCACTTGTGTGTTCCCCTGGCCACTTGTGTGTTCCCCTGGCCACCTGTATGTTCCCCTGGCCACCTGTATGTTCCCCTGGCCACCTGTATGTTCCCCTGGCCACCTGTATGTTCCCCTGCCCTCTTGTGTGTTCCCCTGGCCACCTGTGTGTTCCCCTGCCCTCTTGTGTGTTCTCCTGGCCACCTGTGTGTTCCCCTGCCCTCTTGTGTGTTCCCCTGCCCTCTTGTGTGTTCCCCTGCCCACCTGTGTGTTCCCCTGCCCACCTGTGTGTTCCCCTGCCCTCTTGTGTGTTCCCCTGCCCTCTTGTGTGTTCCCCTGCCCTCTTGTTTGTTCCCCTGGCCACTTGTGTGTTTCTCTGGCCACCTGTGTGTTTCTCTGGCCACTCGTGTGTTTCTCTGGCCACTCGTGTGTTTCTCTGGCCACTCGTGTGTTCCCCTGCCCTCCTGTGCGTTCCTCTGCCCACCTGCGCGTTCCACTGCCCTCTTGTGGGTTCCCCTGGTCACCTGTGCGTTCCCCTGACCTCCTGTGTGTTCCCCTGCCCTCCTGTCTCTTGTCTTCTTTCCTCCTGTGTTTCCCCTGGCCTCCTGTGCGTTCCCCTGGCCTCCTGTGCATTCCTCTGCCCACCTGCGCGTTTCACTGCCCTCCTGTATGTTCCCCTGCCCCCTGTCTCTTGTCTGCTTGTCTCCTGTGGTCCCCCGCCCATCTGTGGTCCCCTCTCCTCCTGTGCGTTCCCCTGGCCACCTGTGCGTTCCCCTGCCCTCCTGTCTCTTGTCTGCTTGTCTCCTGGGTTCCCCCGCTCATCTCTGGTCCCCTGGCCACCTGTGCATTCCCCTGGCCACCTGTACGTTCCCCTGCCCTCCTGTCTCTCGTCTCCCTGCCTCCTGTGTTCCCCTGCCCTCTTGTGTGTTCTCCTGCCCTCCTGTCTCTTTTCTCACTGCCCTCCTGTGTGTTCGCCTGCCCTCCTGCAAGCGTGACTAGCCGCCGCCAGATGCTAATTGCCAGAAGAAACTGTGGCCTCCTGCTGAGTCCCCTGTCCTGTACACATACATGCAGCACTCAGAGCCCTGTCTCATGATGCTTCTATCATCATCACTGTGTGTTCTCCTGCCCTCCTGTGTGTTCCCCTTCCCTCCTCTGTGTTCTCTTGTACTACTGTGTGTTCCCCTGTCTCTTTATCTCCCCCTGTCTCTTTGTCTCCCTACCGCCTGTGCATTCCATTGCCCTCCTGTGTGTTCCCCTTCCCTCCTGTGTGTTCCCCTTCCCTCCTGTGTGTTCCCCTTCCCTCCTCTGTGTTCCCCTTCCCTCCTCTGTGTTCCCCTGCCCTCCCTGTGTTCCCCTACTCTCCCTGTTACAGACTTCACATGGATCAATAAATTAAAGCAAGTTCCATCTCAATTAATGGTTAAACATTGATGTGCGGGGGACATGGTATCTGCGTATGACCTGCGGGGGACATGGTGTCTGCGTATGACCTGCGGGGGACATGGAATCTGTGTATGACCTGCGGGGGACATGGTGTCTGCGTTTGATGTGCGGGGGACATGGTGTCTGCGTTTGATGTGCGGGGGACATGGTGTCTGCGTTTGATGTTTGGGGGACATGGTATCTGCGTTTGACCTGCGGGGGACATGGTATCTGCGTTTGACCTGCAGGGGGACATGGTGTCTGCGTATGACCTGCGGGGGACATGGAATCTGTGTATGACTTGCGGGGGACATGGTATCTGCGTTTGACCTGCGGGGGACATGGAATCTGTGTATGGCCTGCGGGGGACATGGTGTCTGCGTTTGATGTGCGGGGGACATGGTATCTGCGTTTGACATGCGGGGGACATGGTGTCTGCGTATGACCTGCGGGGGACATGGAATCTGTGTATGACCTGTGGGGGACATGGTGTCTGCATTTGATGTGCGGGGGACATGGTGTCTGCGTTTGATGTGCGGGGGACATGGTGTCTGCGTTTGATGTGTGGGGGACATGGTATCTGCGTATGACCTGCGGGGGACATGGTTTCTGCGTTTGACCTGCGAGGGGCTTGTTAAATGCGTATGATCTGCGGGGGACATGTTATCTGTGTTTTACCTGGCTGTGAGGGACTTATCTGCGTATGATCTGCGAGGGACAAGTTATCTGCTTTTGACTTATGGGTGCCACGTTATCTGATTATTATCAGGTGGGGGGCACCACAGGTTCTCTCGCCTGGAGTGACAAAATGGCTAGAGGCGCCCCTGCTTGCACATAATGTTTACTGGCATTCACACAAAGTACGTAATGGTCATTGTGCAAATACCACAACTCACATTATGTGCACAAAGCATACATTACACAAAAAGCTCACCATGTTCCATGTGAAACATGTCCATTTCCATTTAATTCTCATCTACAATGGTATATAAAACATATATACTGTCAGCCGTCTATGCTCCACTTCTCACGGGAATGGGGTAGGGAGATAATCACCATCACTTGCTGGATATAGGGATAGTCAATTCCATGGTTGTTAGGTGGCCAAATATGCATTGGAAGACCTCAAGTCAAAACAAGACTTTTGAAAAAAAAACAGTGGAGTAATTTCTTTTCCCAACCACTTTCGGATCAGATGGTTCTGGCCCCTTTAAACCAGATCCATCCCTTCCCTATTTTGTATTGTGATTGCTGCAATCATGGGGTAACCATAACCATGACTGAGACATTGATGCTCTGTTGTTTAAAAAAAAAACCTCACAAATAAACTTCTTTCAATAACTTTTAGCAGCCCTCTTTGCTTATACAACAAATGGTAAGCTCATATCCCTTTATTTTTCCAAATTAGAATATATAAACGCTTTTACATCCTACAATTGGAATTTGATTACTGTTTAAAATTAAATGGCAAAGTGGGCCAGGAGAAAAAGTATTTTGACTCCTCTTTTTTAAACGACACCTAAAGTGAGAGGGATATGGTGAGAAAAGTAATTTGGGTGCCACATGGTGCCAGTGATTTGGGTGCCGCCATGTGCAGTAATGTGATTTAATGGCTACTAGTGTTGCTCGGATACCCCCCGATCATGGATTCGAATAAGGGCTCGTTTCCACTAGAGCGAATCTGCATGCGTTTCCTGCATGCAGATTCACTCAACCAATACATGTGGATGGCGCCATTTCCACTTGGCAGGAATTCTGTGCGGCTCGCAATGCAGAAAAAATCTGCACAGCAGAGCCGTCAGCATTCGCACGCCGCACACCCGCACGCGAATCGTAGGTCATGTAACTAAATAGGAAAACCGCAAGCACTTGAGTCTTGCGGTTTTCCCGGGGTTTCCGCGTGCGATTTCGTTTAAAAACCCATGTCAATGCTTGCCGGCATTGACATGGTTAAAATCGCGTCGTTAAAACCGCGAATGAATCCATGTGAAAATCCGCATGGAAACGTCAACAAATCCGCAAACGTATGCGAATTCGTTGACGCGTTTTCCGCAAGCAAATCGCGCCGCACAAGTGGAAACGTACCCTAAATCTGGCCACAGTAGTCCCAAAATCAGGATAAGCCTTGATTGTGATCCGGATTTTAAACTGACTGATGAATTCGACTCGGATTTTATCAGTGATTGCCTGTAATATCCGTGATTACGGGTTCTTGATCCGGATTTGACTTTAACGTTAATAGCAAAGCCCCCTTACATGCTATAAACAACAAATTTGCAGGATATGTTAAGCAGAAGAGTAGAATTTTTTTTCAAAAAGACCTTATAGTTTTTGAGATAATCAATTTTAAAGGTTCAAAGGAAATTTCAAAGGAAAAAAGTATACATGTAAATGCGGTAAATACATTACCTGTCATTTACCGCATTTAAATGTATACTATTTTCCTTTGAAACTTTAAAATCCATTATCTCAAAAACTCTAAGGTCTTTTTAAAAAAAAAACTCCCCTGTTCCCATTGTTCTACTTGCAAATTTGGTATTAATATCATGTAAGGGGGCTTTGCTATTAACTGCTAAAGTCGGTGGCTTTTCAGCTTATAATCACGGATATTTTTTCCGTGATCACAGCCGTGTGAATACGCAAAATAACGGATGCATTTGTGATTGAATTCCGTGACTGATTCCCGATCACGAGTTTGGATCAAGATTTCGGATAGTGAAACATTGCTCGTGAATCACGGCTATGCCGTGATCACGGATTGTATCCGAGCAACACTGATGGGTACAGTGGAGCTCACTGAGTGATTTTGGAGCCAGCATTAGTCAGAGGGCCAAATTATGATGTAAACAAACAGCGTAATTCAGCAGGCCAGGCAGCAATAGCTGCAACCAGAATTTGGTCTTGCCCTACACAATTAGGTTATCAGTAGGAGAATAGTTTTAGAAATAACTGGGAAATGTGCAAGAGCAGGGTGAGCCGTCTTTCGGCTTTACCCTGCACCCATATTTCCCGGCGCCTTTTTTACATGCACAAAGATATGGAGGTTGCCATATTTATATCTTCTAAGCAATACCATTTGCCTGGCAGTCCTGCTGATCTTTTATGCATCAGCAGTGTCTGAGTCACACACTTGAAACAAGCAATCCAGTCAAACTTAAAGGAGATCTTAAGTAACATGTAACATGGTGAGATAGACATGTGTATATACAGTGCATAACACACACATAATTATGCTGTGTTGCTTTTCTTCTTTCTCTGCCTGAAAAAGTTAGAATTCTAATATGCAACTGACAGTTTTTCTCCAGTTGGGGCCACCACTGATAAGGGATTACAGCACAGTGGCGTAGTGGTTAGCACTCTCGCCTTGCATCGCTGGGTCCCCGGTTTGAATCCCAACCAGGTCAACATCTGCAAGGAGTTTGTATGTTCTCCCGTGTAGGTTTCCTCCGGGTACTCCAGTTTCCTCCCACAACCCAAAAACATACAGATAAGTTAAATGCCTTTTTAGGAATAGGAGGATAGATACAATTGTTTATCTCTTCACTTTGTTTTCACTTAAGTATCATCTAAAGTCAAACATATAATGGTTGTTTAGGGTCTATGACTAAAAGTACGTAAGTAAGAGGCAGGGATCATCAGGACAGCCAGGCAATTTGCATTATTAAAAGGAAATAAATATGTTGATATATATATATATATATATATATATATATATATATATATATATATATATATATATATATATATATATATATAGACAGTGGCTTGCAAAAGTATTTGGCCCCCTTGAAGTTTTCCACATTTTGTCACATTACTGCCACAAACATGCATCAATTTTATTGGAATTCCACGTGAAAGACTAACACAAAGTGGTGTACACGTGGGAAGTGGAACAAAAATCCTACATGATTCCAAACATTTTTTACAAATCAATAACTGCAAAGTGGGGTGTGCGTAATTATTCAGCCCCCTTTGGTCTGAGTGCAGTCAGTTGCCCATAGACATTGCCTGATGAGTGCTAATGACTAAATAGAGTGCACCTGCATGTAATCTAATGTCAGTACAAATACAGCTGCTCTGTGACGGCCTCAGAGGTTGTCTAAGAGAATCTTGGGAGCAACAACACCATGAAGTCCAAAGAACACACCAGACAGGTCAGGGATACAGTTATTGAGAAATTTAAAGCAGGCTTAGGCTACAAAAAGATTTCCAAAGCCTTGAACATCCCACGGAGCACTGTTCAAGCGATCATTTAGAAATGGAAGGAGTATGGCACAACTGTAAATCTACCTAGACAAGGCCGTCCACCTAAACTCACAGGCCGAACAAGAAGAGCGCTGATCAGAAATGCAGTCAAGAGGCCCATGGTGACTCTGGACGAGCTGCAGAGATCTACAGCTTAGGTGGGGGAATCTGTCCATAGGACAACTATTAGTCGTGCACTGCACAAAGTTAGCCTTTATGGAAGAGTGGCAAGAAGAAAGCAATTGTGAACAGAAAAGCATAGGAAATCCCGTTTGTAGTTTGCCACAAGCCATGTGGAGGACACAGCAAACATGTGGAAAAAGGTGCTCTGGTCAGATGAGACCAACATGGAACTTTTTGGCCAGAATGCAAAACGCTATTTGTGGCAGAAAACTAACACTGTACATCACTCAGAACACACCATCCCCACTGTCAAATATGGTGGTGGCAGCATCATGTTCTAGGGGTGCTTCTCTTCAGCAGGGACAGGGAAGCTGGTCAGAGTTGATGGGAAGATGGATGGAGTCAAATACAGGGCAATCTTGGAAGAAAATCTCTTGGACTCTGCAAAAGACTTGAGACTGGGGCAGAGGTTCACCTTCCAGCAGGACAACGACCCTAAACATAAAGCCACGGCAACAATGGAATGGTTTAAAACAAAACATATCCATGTGTTAGAATGGCCCAGTTAAAGTCCAGATCTAAATCCAATCGAGAATCTGTGGCAAGATCTGAAAACTGCTGTTCACCAACGCTGTCTATCTAATCTGACTGAGCTGGAGCTGTTTTGCAAAGAAGAATGGGCAAGAATTTCAGTCTCTAGATATGCAAAGCTGGTAGAGACATACCCTAAAAGACTGGCAGCTGTAATTGCAGCAAAAGGGGGTTCTACAAAGTATTGACTCGGGGCTGAATAATTACGCACACCCCACTTTGCAGTTATTGATTTGTAAAAAGTGTTTGGAATCATGTATGATTTTCGTTCCACTTCTCACGTGTACACCACTTTGTTTTGGTCTTTCACGTGGAATTCCAATAAAATTGATTCATGTTTGTGGCAGTATTGTGACAAAATGTAGGAAACTTCAAGGGGGCTGAATACTTTTGCAAGCCATTGTGCCTACCTGTTGTGTTCAGTGTACCCACCTACCTAAGTGAGTGCACGCAGTGTGATATACCACTCCGTTCATACCTGTTAACTGCCCCTGTTTGACTGCACATTGTATTAGTCAAGTCAGTGCATACCTTTCACTTCATCCACCCCAATATGGAAAAAACAAAAGGCAGGCCACCTGGCAGGTCTGTTCAAGGTCACACTGTCGTGATTTTGTTCGGCCCCTTGACTAAAGTACAATGTTCAGAAGAAGGCACGTGCCATCAACCCCCAATATTGTCAGGACGTAGTTGACTATTTAACACAGAACACCTCATCTTTCTCAGCTTCCGCATGGAAGCGTGACATATTTTCCTCCTCCTGCTCTGATTCTGGCACCCCACTTAACACTCAGTCGGCCGCCACCACCAAAGTGCCATCACCCCAGGGCTCAGCGGTGTGGAAATTTTTTTGTGTGTCTGCCTCAGATGAGAGCAATGCCATCTGTACTCTCTGCCACTGAAAATTGAGCCGTGGAAAGACCAAGACCCGCGTAGGGACAACTATCTTACGAAGGCACATGATTACAAAGCACAAACTGCAATGGGATGACCACCTGAGGAAAAGCAGCACACAAAAGCAAAGCAACACACCGCAGTGTAAGATACCATCACACAATTTTTTCTCAAAAAAGGTGATACCTAAACTGTACCGTGATGTTGAAAGGCAAGTGGTGACATCTCTGGTACACAGCGTTGGGTCAAGGGTCCATCTGACTACGGATGCCTGGTCTGCAAAGCACGCTCAGGCCTGCCCGAAGACTAAGTCGCTCCCCACACAGCATCTCTGCCTGCAGGCTGCTTGACTGCCTTCTCCGCCACCACCAACATGGTCCAGGACTCCAGGTGGATTCTTGAATTTTTAAGGCCGATATACTAACTTTTCTGGTGCGTGTACATGCCTGCCTAATTTTTCTGGCAGCACTGCAGCTGCAACAACAAAACAAAAGGCATGTACATGTGCCAATTCCCCTTCGTGATCATTACCTTGCCACGGTGAAGGGGCTTGCGTATCACAATGAAGCAATGACCGCCGGCTATATGAGTATGTCGGGGGGGTGGGGGGGCCACCCATGATAATAAGGTCATTGCTGCATTGTGGACAGAGCAAATTTGATCAGCTGGACAGTCACTGTTCTGTCATTCAGCTACCCCAGCACGGTGACCATATGGGCTGGAAAGCCGCCATCACCTGCAGTCTCGTCATGGTGCGCACCAGTCCAGCACAGCCGTCACTACACAAACAGCTGTTTGCAGTCACTGCATAACTTTCACTGCATCTTTGACTGCACATTGTATTATACTTGCCAGTCAGTGCATACCTTTCACTTGAATAAATGGCAGACTTGCCCTCCATAACACATTCTCGTTAAAGGATTTAAAGTTGATTCATCTCATATACAGCAGAGCCGCGAAAGCCCTCCTGTATTGTTATTTTTGGTCACAACCTCGGGACGTGTATGCCATGCCTGCTGCCTTCCTTGGATGTGTGTGGTAGCCGTTCCTGCTCCTTTACCCACAGCGTGCTTGCTGCCTTCCTTGGATGTGTGGTGGTAGCCATTTCTTAGGCTCCCACTCCGGACCGGAATCGAACCAGGATTCCCCAGCCATTACCCATGGTCACCATGCTACTGAGAAAGTACCATCTAAAGTTTCACACAGTTGAATGAATGGCAGACTTGCCCTCCATAACACATTCTCGTTAAAGGCAAGTGGTGTCATCTCTGGCACACAGCATTGGGTCAAGGGTCCATCTGACCACTGATGCCTTGTCTGCAAAGCACGGTCAGGGCAGGTACATTACATGTACAGCAAATGGGTCCTTACTTGAATGTGTGGTGGTGGTAGCCGGTTCTCAGGCTTCCACTCCAGACCGGAATTGAACCCTTATTCCCCGGCCATTACCCGTGGTCACTCACAATGGTAGACTTGCCCTCCATAACAGATTCTCGTTACAGGTACTGAAAAGCCAGCAGAAAATGTAATTTAAAAAAAAATAGATGTAAGCTTTAACAATGGTAGAGAAAGAACCATCGAAAGTTGATAAGGCAGTCAGACATTACCTGATATCACTGAGTAAGAGCAATCTCGCCATCGTGCGCACCAGTCCAGCACGGCCGTCACAACACAAACAGCTGTTTGCGGTGCGTTACACAGTGAGTTTGGTGTGTCAGTGTGAAGCAGTATTCTAATTACACTCCCTGATTGATGTATACACATGCAAGATGTTTTAAAGCACTTTAGGCCTGCAATTTAGCATTGTAACGAACGGTGAAGCACAGAGAGGATCTGATTACCGGTGATCTGCAGTATCACTGGGAATACAGATGTATACCAGATTATAAGTGATCTGCAGAATCACCGATAATCCGATATACCAGCTAACCTCTGTTCACCTGAGTAGAGTGTAGTGTTTGGTGTAACAGTAACACTTAGAGGACTGGCCTCAGTGCAGTGAGGAGTACTGCACGGCTTCCTTCCGAAGGCCTGAACTCTCCAAGGCGGGAGGAGTCAGGCTGACAGTAGGAAGGTTAGTCTGAAAGTAACACTCAGGAGGTAGTGTCACTAACAGGACGGGGAACCGCCTCCAATAGTAAGGTCGGTTCTCGAGGTCGGACAAGCCAGGTTGTAACACACGGACAGATAAAGTACAGAATCAGAAGGCAGAGGCGGAGTCTAGGTACAGGCAGGGTTCGGCAACAGGGTATCAGAAATATCGAGGTACAAGATCAGGAGGCAGAAGCAGAGTCTAAGGACGAGCCGGGGTTCGGCAACAGAGTATCAGAATGGCGAGGTACAAGATCAGAGGTCAGGAGGATAGTCAGGCAGGCAAAGAGTCATAACAGATAATCACAATCAAACTAGTACTTTGAGCTATCAACAGAATCTAGCTAAGTGTAGGATTACAGCTCCAGCTGGTCCCGGCACACTTAAGGATCTGACTACAGGTCTGAGTGCTCCCACGAATGTGTTTGCAACGCCAGACAAAGAGCAAGTGAACAGCCAGCAGTATATATACACAAGGACCTCTCCAGGACCTCCCTAATTGCTGGACCAATGAGAGTAGTGGAAAATGTCAGCTGACCCGCCTGGTCAGCTGACTCCCTTCTGGCTGTTATTTAAGCTCTGCCTCTGTGCGCGCGCGCGTGTCACTCTGAATCTAGGTGGACTATCAGTCCCAGCCACACCAGTACTATTTTGCAATGTATCCAGTGAACTGAGTGCGGGAGCCGCCTCTAATGCGGATTCCGCCATTCCCAATGCGGATTCCGCCGCTCTGCCTATGCGGCATGCAGCGTTTTTTCCCCGTTGTGACGCCCTGCTGGACGCGGAAACAGCCGCCTCACCTTGAGAGGCAGCGGCTTTTCCGCGTTTCATCACAGTAGAGGAGTGGACTCCGGACAACTCCTACCGGGTTTCTCGGGGTGTAAGGCATGAAACTCCTTCCTTAATTCGTCCGCATGCATGCGACTCCCCAGTACCCATTGTCTCTCCTCAATGCCGTACCCCTTCCAATGTACGAGATATTGTACCGAGTTTTGTACAAAGCGTGAATCTAAAATCTTTTCAACCTCGAACTCAGGTTGGTCATCTATCACCACGGGAGGAGGAGGAGGAGTGGGACCCACATGAACTGCTGGCTTAAGCAGGGACACGTGGAAGGACCTTACCCCACGCATGCTGGCGGGAAGCTCAATGGAGTAAGTAACGTTGTTGATCTTCTTGGCTACTGAAAATGGACCCACAAACCTGGGGCCCAGTTTATCCGAGGGCTGTCTCAGGGTCAAGTGACGAGTGGACACCCAGACCAAGTCTCCTGGCTGGAACTTCCACTCCAACGAGCGTCTTTTGTCAGCCTGACCCTTTTGACTCTGGAATGCCCTTTCCAGATTACTCTTCACCGTCCCCCAGATATCTTTAAATGCCCTGTGCCAGGCTTACAGGGTTGGAAACGGAGAAGAGGCAACTGGCAAGGGAGAGAATTTGGGCGATCTCCCCGTCACCACCTGAAAAGGAGAAAATCCGGAGGAGGAATTTCTCAAATTATTTTGAGCAAATTCTGCGAAGGGCAAGAATCTCAAAAATTGTTCTAAGGACTGATTTATCCTCTCAGTCTGGCCATTTGTCTGTGGGAGGTAGCCCGACGAGAATGACAGCTTCATGCCCATTAGATGGCAAAAAGCCTTCCAAAATCTGGAAACAAATTGGACTCCCCTGTCTGAAACTATGTTTTCTGGAATGCCGTGTAAACGGAAAATGTGAACAATGAATAATTCGGCCAATTTCTGAGCCGAGGGGAGTCCTTTTAAGGGCACAAAGTGGGCCATTTTGCTAAAGCGGTCGACCACCACCCAAATGACTGACATGCCTTCAGATCCGGGAAGCTCACCCACAAAATCCATGGACAGGTGGGTCCACGGCTCAGTCGGGGTGGGCAAAGGCTGCAAGGTACCGACAGGTGCCAGCCGGGAGGGTTTGCTTTTCGCACATATCGCACACTCCCTAACATATTCCTTGCAATCCGCTGCCAAGGAAGGCCACCAGGCACATCTGGCTACCAGATCTTGTGTTCTAGATGCCCCAGGATGCCCAGCATTATTGTGCGCATGGAACATCTCTAAAACCCGGAGACGAAAAGGTAGGGGAATGAACATAACCCCTGCGGGCTTCCCTTCCGGGATGTCTTGTTGGAAGGGAACCAAAGTCTCCTTCAAATCTTCCCAAGTTCCAGTTGCTGCTAGTACCAACCTCTGGGGAACAATGGTCTCAGGAACGGATGGCTGTGCTGTCTCTGGCTCGAAGTACCTGGATAAAGCATCTGCTTTAACATTTTTGCTACCCGGAGTGTATGTAATAATGAAGCTGAACCTAGAGAAAAATAATGACCATCGAGCCTGACGGGGGCTCAACCTCTTAGCCCCCTCGATGTATTCCAAGTTCTTGTGATCAGTGTAAACCGTGATCGTATGCTCTGCTCCCTCTAACCAATGTCGCCATTCCTCGAAAGCCAACTTAATGGCCAAGAGCTCCCTGTTGCCTATATCGTAGTTCCTCTCTGCCGGGGAGAATCTACGAGAGAAGTAAGCACACGGGTGCATTCTACCCTGCAAGCCTGATCGCTGAGACAGCACAGCCCCCACTCCGACCTCTGAAGCATCTACCTCAACAATAAATGGGAAAGAAGTATCCACATGTCTGAGGATGGGTGCCGAACAGAATAGATCCTTCAGGGTGGAAAAAGCATGTAGAGCCTCAGGAGACCAGTGAGTAGTATCTGCCCCTTTCTTAGTGAGACTGGTAAGTGGAGAAATGACCGTGGAGTACCCCTTTATGAACCGTCTGTAATAGTTAGCAAAGCCGAGAAACCGCTGAAGAGACTTCAGCCCAACTGGCTGAGGCCATTCCAGAACAGCGGAGACCTTGGCAGGGTCCATAGACAGGCCTGGGGTGGAAATTATGTACCCCAGGAAGGCGACAGACGTTACTTCAAAAATACATTTTTCAAGTTTAGCGTACAACGAGTTTTGCCTCAGTTTATTCAAAACAAATTTTACATGGGTCTTATGCTCAGAGAGGTTGTTGGAGAAAATAAGTATATCTTCTAGGTAGACTAGAACAAATCTCCCCAACACCTCCCTGAAGACCTCGTTGATGAGTTCCTGGAAAACGGCCGGGGCATTACACAGCCCGAAGGGCATTACCAAGTACTCGTAATGCCCGTCCGGAGTATTAAAGGCCGTTTTCCACTCATCGCCCTTTCTTATGCGTATCAGGTTATAAGCGCCCCGCAAATCCAACTTAGAAAAGATCTTAGCGTCAGTGATCTGTGTGAATAAATCGTCTATCAGAGGCAGCGGATAGCGATTCTTCACCGTAATCTTATTAAGTCCCTGGTAATCAATGCAGGGCCGCAGGCCTCCATCCTTTTTTTTAACAAAAAAGAAACCTGCCCCAGCAGGCGATCGGGACGGGCGAATGAAACCCTTGGCCAAATTCTCACGAATGTAATCTTGCATGGCTAATTTTTCGGGCCCCGACAAATTGTGCAAATGGCCCCGGGGGGGGCACACAACCTGAACGGAGATCGATGGGACAGTCGAAAGGGCGATGTGGAGGTAACTTATCCGCTGCCTTGGGGCAAAATACATCAGCATATTCTATATACTGTTCAGGAACCCCCTCCACCTGAACCCTGGTTTGGCCCAAAGTCACCCTCCCTAAACAGTGCTGAAAACAACGATCTGACCAGGAAATTAATTGACCAGAGGCCCAATCAATGTGTGGGGAGTGTAGGTGTAGCCATGGCATGCCGAGTATAATTGTGGAGGTGGTCATATGTAACACAAAAAACTGTAACGTCTCCCAATGTAATACCCCTATGGTAACTCCGACCTCTGGTGTTAGAGTCAGGGAATGATTCCTCTGCAGAGGAGAATCATCCACTGCCGTAACCTGCACGGGTGGATCCAACGGTGTGAGCGGAACCCCCAATTTCTTAGCGAACTCGAAATCCATGAAATTTGCCGCGGAGCCTGAATCAATAAAGGCTTTCGTGACCTCGGTTTTATCTTCCCAGGAAATTGTACAGGGAAGAAGCAACCGTCTTTCTTTTAGGGGCGTGAGTTGGGCGCCTAGGGTGTCACCCCTTACAACTCCTAGGCGATAGCGTTTCCCGGCTTATTCTTATCCGGCTTAATGGGACAGTTTTGTACCCTATGTCCCCCTTCACCACAGTATAAACATAACTGTTCAATCATTCTCCGTCTTCTCTCCACTTGGGTCAGCTTAGACCGACCGATCTGCATCGGCTTAGGTGGAGGCACAACTGGAGATGGAGTTACCAGGGATGCTACGGGAGGAGCTGCATAAGATGTTGCCCTGACACGATGACTGCCCCTAGTCTGTCTTTGATAACGTAGCCTACGGTCGATTCGAATGGCCGATGAGATGGCCTCATCGACTGTTTTGGGCTCGGGTTGGATTAACATTAGGTCGGAGACCTCATCCGACAGCCCAGACAGGAAATAATCTAACAAAGCATAGGTATCAAACCTGGCCGTAACTGACCACCTACGAAATTCTGCCGCGTAATCTTCGACCGATCCCTTGCCTTGCCGCAAAAGCTTGAGCTTCCGCTCAGAGGTCGCAGCGAGGTCTGGATCGTCGTATATTACTGCCATGGCTTTAAAGAATTCCTCTACTGAGGTCAGAGCTGTATCTGTGGGGGGCAGGTTGTATGCCCAGGACTGGGAGTCGCCAGTCAACAAAGTCTTAATAAAAATGACCCGTTGGGTCTCAGTTCCCGAGGATCGGGGTCTCAACTCGAAATATGACAACACTCTACTCTTAAAATTTCGAAAGTCAGATTTGTGGCCGGAAAATTTATCAGGTACGGACCTACGTAAGTCATCACTAGGAGGGGATCGCACCGAATCAACTGACGTCTGGAGGGTTTGCACAGAGCCTGTTAGAGCATCAATTAAGGCTTTGTGCTGGCCCAGTGCTTGATGGATGTTATCCACCGAAGTGGCAAGCACATTCAGGGGGTCAGCGCGTGCGTCCATCTGTCTTTTGGTCTGGCGTTCTGTAACGAACGGTGAAGCACAGAGAGGATCTGATTACCGGTGATCTGCAGTATCACTGGGAATACAGATGTATACCAGATTATAAGTGATCTGCAGTATCACCGATAATCCGATATACCAGCTAACCTCTGTTCACCTGAGTAGAGTGTAGTGTTTGGTGTAACAGTAACACTTAGAGGACTGGCCTCAGTGCAGTGAGGAGTACTGCACGGCTTCCTTCCGAAGGCCTAAACTCTCCAAGGTGGGAGGAGTCAGGCTGACAGTAGGAAGGTTAGTCTGAAAGTAACACTCAGGAGGTAGTGTCACTAACAGGACGGGGAACCGCCTCCAATAGTAAGGTCGGTTCTCGAGGTCGGACAAGCCAGGTTGTAACACACGGACAGATAAAGTACAGAATCAGAAGGCAGAGGCAGAGTCTAGGTACAGGCAGGGTTCGGCAACAGGGTATCAGAAATATCGAGGTACAAGATCAGGAGGCAGAAGCAGAGTCTAAGGACGAGCCGGGGTTCAGCAACAGAGTATCAGAATGGCGAGGTACAAGATCAGAGTTCAGGAGGATAGTCAGGCAGGCAAAGAGTCATAACAGATAATCACAATCAAACTAGTACTTTAAGCTATCAACAGAATCTAGCTAAGTGTAGGATTACAGCTCCAGCTGGTCCCGGCACACTTAAGGAATTGACTACAGGTCTGAGTGCTCCCACGAATGTGTTTGCAACGCCAGACAAAGAGCAAGTGAACAGCCAGCAGTATATATACACAAGGACCTCTCCAGGACCTCCCTAATTGCTGGACCAATGAGAGTAGTGGAAAATGTCAGCTGACCCGCCTGGTCAGCTGACTCCCTTCTGGCTGTTATTTAAGCTCTTCCTCTGTGCGCGCGCGCGTGTCACTCTGAATCTAGGTGGACTATCAGTCCCAGCCACACCAGTACTATTTTGCAATGTATCCAGTGAACTGAGTGCGGGAGCCGCCTCTAATGCGGATTCTGCCGTTACCAATGCGGATTCCGCCGTTCCCAATGCGGATTCCGCCGCTCTGCCTATGCGGCATGCGGCGTTTTTTCCGCGTTGTGACGCCCTGCTGGACGCGGAAACAGCCGCCTCACCTTGAGAGGCAGCGGCTTTTCCGCGTTTTATCACAAGCATTCAATGTGATTTCGGCACTTAAAACGCTGCTTTGCGTCAAATTCAGATTTTTCCCCGGGACTTTTGGCGTCTATCCCACTCATCCATGCAAAAACTCAGATGTTAGACCAATTGAAACATCTTTTCCATCACTTTTCTGGCCAGCATAAGTGTTTCTAGTTTTCAAAGTTCGCCTCCCCATTAAAGTCTAATGCGGTTCGCGAACCGAACTTTTGCGGAAGTTCGCAAACTGAAAATTGGAGGTTCGGGCCATCTCTAGTTGCCTACAGGGTTGATATTGCACATTTGGATCTTTTTTTATTTCCCAATATAAACATTTCATCTTGCAAACCCGTTGCCTTTCAAACAGAAAACCATTTTGCTGACAATTAACAGAACATCCTTTAATGTTTGCTCATCATTCTACCCCCAGATAATGATGTAACAGGGGCGGACTGACCATTAGGGCACTCGGGCACGGACCGAGGGCCCGTGGTCAGGGGGGGGGCCCGCTGCCCGCCAGAGAACCATGAGCAGGAGGGGAGACAGCCAGTGAGAGAGGGCGATGGGCATAGCAGCGGAGAAGGGGGGGAAGTTTCCCCCCCCTTCCCTTACCTTGGGCCCCCCCTTCCTGGCTCTCCCCTCCAGAATCTGTAAAGTGTCGGACTTGCACAGCGAGCAGCGGCTGACAGCGGGCGGAGACTTACCGCTGTACAGCCACCGGAGGGAGTGCTGATCTGTGTGCCACTAGTCTGGGCTTCTCAAGCCCAGACTAGTGGCACACAGATCAGCACTCCCTCCGGTGGCTGTACAGCGGTAAGTCTCCGCCCACTGTCAGCCGCTACCCGCTGTGCAACACTTTACATATTCTGGAGGGGAGAGCCAGGAAGGGGGGCCCCAAGGTAAGGGAAGGGGGGGGGGGAACTTCCCCCCTTCTCCGCTGCTATGCCCATCGCCTTCCTTCACTGACTGTCTCCCCTCCTGGAGACACCAACAAGCCTGGCTGCATATACTGGGGGCACTTATAGACCTAGCTACATATACTGAGGGCACCTATAGACCTGGCTATACTGGGGAGACCTATACACCTGGCTGGATATACTGGGGGCACTTATACACCTGACTACATATACTGGGGGCACTTATAGACCTAGCTACATATACTGGGGGCACTTATAGACCTAGCTACATATACTGGGGGCACCTATAGACCTGGCTATACTGGGGAAACCTATACACCTGGCTGCATATACTGGGTAGACCTATACACCTGGCTGCATATACTGGGGGCACTTATACACCTGACTACATATACTGGGGGCACTTATAGACCTAGCTACATATACTGGGGGCGCCTATAGACCTGGCTGTATACACTGGGGGCACCTATCGACCTGGCTGTATATACTGGGGACACCTATAGACCTGACGACATATACTGGGGACACCTAAAGACCTTGCTATCTATACAGGAGACACCTATAGACCTGGCTATCTGTACTGGGGACACCTATAGGCCTTGCTACCTATTCTGGAGACACCTGTAGACCTGGCTACCTATACTGGGGACACCTATAGACCTGGCTATCTTAACTGGGGACATCTATAGACCTGGCTATCTTAAATGGGGACATCTATAGACCTGGTTATCTATTCTGGGGACACCTGTAGACTAGGCTACTTATACTGGGGACACCTATAGACCTGGATACCTGCACTGGGAAAACCTATAGACCTGGTTACTTCCACTGGGGATACCTTTTGACCTGGTTACCTATACTGGGGGCACCTATTTTGGGGGAACTGCTGCCAGATTAACTATTTTTGGGGAACTGCAGCTGCCAGATTATGTGTATTTTTGGGGAACCACTGCCAGATTGTGTATAATGGGGGAACTGTTGCTTCCAGATTCTGTGTATTTTGGGGGAACCACTGCTGCTACAGGAATTTTTTTGGTGATCCGCTGCCAGATTACGCATATTTTGGGGAGCCGCTGCCAAATTATGTGTATTTGGGGAACCGCTGCTGCCAGATAACGTCTATTTTGGGGGAACGACTGCCATATTATCTGTATTTTGGAGGAACCTCTGCCAAATTGCATGGATTTCTGGTGAAATGCAGTCAGATTACATGTATTTTGGGGGGAAACACTATGGCAAAGTTCAAACTTCCCCGGCAGACCTTTTACACCACTGCTAAGGTCACGTATATTTTACCCCACCCATGACCACGCCGACATTCTGTTGCGTGACCACACCCATTTTTTGGCGCAGGGTTTTTTATCAGTATACAATATCACAATATAACATATTTACTGTTGTCAGTAAATTATTATATCTTAGTCTGTAAAAATATAACGTGAAAGGTGGGAAACACTGGTATGGGGGCCCCATAATCTCCTATTGCCCTGGGGCCCCATGAGTTGTCAGTCCGCCCCTGTGATGTAAACAAAATTAACTAGAGCTTCACATATCATAATTCAGATTTAAAGTAAATCGCGGATGCAATGCAGTAAACCTGAAACAAATTAAAGAAAGCAATGTTCTTTATTTGTTATATATTGGTATTTGGAAACACAAGTGGTACTTGCATTATTGCTATGAACCATAAATATGCATCGTTTTATGAGTTACTGTGGCTGCTTCTACCTTGCCAGTTTTGCTATGAGAAATTGTTTTTGTTGGCATACTGGCAGAATCAATTTCTTCCCTAATAGGTAAAAGTTTCTCTAGAGTCAGTTTCATGTTTATGTGGAATCGCTGTTTGTATGCCACTGCACCTCAAATCATTTATTCTTCAGTGATCCCCAAACCAGCAATGTGCAATAAGTTTTTTCTAGGAAAAACATATTAGGCAGTAAAGACATCACTTTCTGAGCATGATGGCAAAGAGCATACTTCTTTTCTGCGGAATATGCTTTAGGCACAATAAATTCCCCTAAGCTAGCATTTGTACTGCAAGCTTTAAACTTTCAAAGATGCACTGTGTAAAATTAATGTACCTCTTTGAAGGCCCGTGTTCAGCAACATTCTAAACTTTTTCATTTAATCTGAGATAGAAAGTGTCTACATAGACAAAACAGGTCCCCTCACTCTTCTAAATATATTTTACATGGCGATACAAGAAAATCTATCAATTAGCATTCTATAACGTGCTATTGGACACTTTATCAAAAGCAAGAATACATATGCAGGGGACTAAATGGTAATTCAACTAGTAATGATTGGTAAACTCAATTTTGACTTCCAAAAATAGATGTTGCTGCTTTTTGGTGGTGTACAAGCATTAGTACAAAGCGTTTTGGTCCATAAGCATTTTCCCATGTATTGTATATGACTGCATTTTGGCAAAACTGCTTACAATAAATATGATGCTTCATGCAGAAATATGCAGCTGGTGCACATTAAGCCGCAGTCGCAACTCCAGACACTTCTCTGTAGTATTTCTGGTGGACATGTTGTATTCTTGTGTACATAAGGTAACATGTAGAAGGTGGGTGTGAGTGGATTTTTTAAATATAGGAAAATCATACTCCTTTTTGTGATGACCCCTGTATTTTTTGCATGTGATAAGAGTTCATCCAATTGTTGTTCAAAGTATGCTGGCATATCACCGAGTTGTTATTCTCTCTAAGAGGGTCCATGAGATCCTGTAATACTTGACAGTCTGTTTCCTCCAGGCCAGTGATAGTTTCTCCTTGGAACGAGTTGGAATACATTTTCTTAAAAACAAGTCTCCTGTGGTGTTCTCTCCTGTAATCTTCTTATAGCTACGGCCACTTCCCCTCATTCTACTTCTACATTTAAGTCTATCGAATCTGATAAAAAAAATCACTATTGCCTTCATTTGAATTGCCATCATTTGGATTCCTGAGGTTGTTATCTCTCGGTCTGTTGAGACGTCTGTAACCTGCATCTATTGTCCCTATGGAGCCATTTGTATGCTGTTCCACCAGTAAAATATTTTCTATCTCTCTAACTTTTTTTCATTTTACCTTCTGTGATATATCTTTCTAGCTCCTCCAAATCCTTTTTTTAGGAGCTCAGGAAGGACTCACCACTCTGTTCTCCTGCAGTTTTCTTTGGTAAAGTCCCCAGTCACCCTCCACTGTGAATGTGCAGTCCTTGCCCCCCGATTGCGCTCCCATAGCTGCAAGCATTTTGTATCAGGCCCAGTTTTGTAAGAATGTAACTGCACAGGAGCATAAACAAGGAAGCGTGTGGCCCATTCGGCAGCATCTAGCAGAGCTGACTATAAAAGAACGGAGCAGCGAGGGATGATGGTGAAGGAGCTCCTTGTCTACAGGTGGCTTGAGGAATCCCAGGTAAGTATAAATAATTGTGCTACAATCATTTCAGGTTTCTTTAAGGCTGCTTTCACAGAGGGACGTTACAGGCGCACGTTAGAGCAGCCTGTAACGCAGCCCAACTCACAGTAATGAAAAATCAATGGGCTGTACACAGTGCCCACGTTGCATTACAGTGTAACGCAGCACGTTCAATGAAAGTGCAGCATGCTGTGCGTCATACGCGGTTTTAGCCGCGTTAGACTGTTTGCACATGCTCAGTAATGTTAGTTTTTTAGTTTTTTTCCATGCAGGAGAGGAGGAGGGGAGAGTCCACTATTGTGTTTAGCCACATGGCTAATTAATATTCACTGCACTGCGGTGTTTACTTCCTGGAGCGGCCGCTTATAGGCTGGCGGGACCACGTGATGCGGAGTGTTCCGATCACGTGGTCTCCAGTCTTTTGATGCATGCGCTGTTTTCGTTCTATCACTATCGAACGAAAACGGCGCACCAAGAGACGCATAACGCGTCTCTTGGTGATGTCCAAATTTAACCCCACCATGCGTTGCATTAGGCGGACGTTATGGGATCATAACGTCTCCTCTAACGCAAATTCCCTGTGTGAAAGAGCCCTTAAGCAGCATAAGTATTGTTGAAGGACTCCTTAGAAGCAAGTAATTGAAGTAATGGGTGGAAGGGGAAGATTGAAATAGTGTCTTTTGTTTTGTTTGTTTTTTTATTAACACACTACCAGATTGTGTTGAGAATGAGAATGCTGCATAATGTTGTTGTTTGAGTGACATTGGCCTCGATTCTTAAAAGGCTTTGCGGCAAAAAAAAAATCTGGGAGGGAAATTACTGCATTCGGTATTTTAGACTCCTGTGTGCTAATTCATAAACATTTTCACAGCTGCGATAGAAATGCGGTATTTTCCCAAAGCCCAGCTGTCGGTAACTAATGTAACCATGCAGAGACAGCATTACAATAAAAGAGGCATCCCAGCTTCAGTTTAGATGTGCATGTTTAGTTTTACTGCCTCTCCTTTAGAGATGGCTTGAACCTCCGATTTTAGGTTTGCGAACCTCAAACGCGAACTTCCGCAAAAGTTCGGGTTCACGCGAACTTCGCGAACCGCAACAGACTTCAATGGAGAGGCGAACTTTGAAAACTACAAACATTTATGCTGGCCACAAAAGTGATTGAAAAGATGTTTCAAGGGGTCTAACACCTGGAGTTTGGCATGGCGGAGTGGAATACATGCCAAAAGTCCTGGGGAAAGATCTGGATTTGACGCACAGCAGCGTTTTAAGGGCAGAAATCACATTGCAATGCTAATGTGGAGGCATAAAGTGCTTTAAAACTTTTTGCATGTGTATACACCAATCAGGTAATGTAATTAGTGTACTGCTTCACACTGACACACCAAACTCACTGAGTAACGCACCGCAAACAGCTGTTTGTGTAGTGACGGCCGTGCTGGACTGGTGCGCACCATGGCGAGAGTGCAGGCCATGGCGGTTTTCAAGCCCCTATGGTCGCCGGGCTGTGGTAGCTCAATGATAGAACAGTGCCTGTCCAGCTGATCGAATTTGGTCTGTCCACAATGAAGCAACGACCTTATTATCTTGGGTGTGCCCCCCCTTTCCCAAAACACTCATTTAGCCGGCGGTCATTGCTTCATTGTGATACGCAAGCCCCTTCACTGCGGCAAGGTAACGATCACGAAGGGGAATTGACACATGCACATGCCTTTTGAGTTGTTGCAGCCGCAGTGTAGCCAGAAAAATTAGGCAGGCATGTACACGCACCAGAAAAAAATTGTTATTGTCTTTGTTAGCGGCTGCTGCTAGCAGCGGCCTTAACAATTCAGGAATCCACCTGGAGTCCTGGACCCTGTTGGTGGAGGCGGAGAAGGCAGTCAAGTGGCCTGCAGGCAGATATGCTGTTTGGGGAGCGACTTAGTCTTGGGGCAGGCAGTCACACGGCATGAAGGCAGAGATGCTGTGTGTGGGGACTGACTTAGTAGCCTTCCAGGATCCATGCCTCATTCATTTTGATAAAGGTGAGGTGTTAAACACTTTTTTGACCTAGGCAACTTCTCTTTTCACTGACAATGCCTCCAGCTGTGCTGAAGGTCCTTTCTGACAGGACGCTTGAGGCAGGGCAAGCCAGAAATTCGTTGGCAAATTGTAACAGCTCTAGCCACAGGTCAAGCCTATGCACCCAGTAGTCCAGGGGTTCATCGCTGTTGTCTACATCTGCAGTTAAGGCCACTTAGTCGGCTACCTGCCGGTCCAGGCATTGGTGGAGGGTGGATCCGGAAGGGCTAAGGCGAGGCGTTGGACTAAAGAATGTCCGCATGTCTGACATCACCATGAGATCGCTAGAGCGTCCTGTCCTTGCCAGTGTGGACATGGTAGGAGGAGGAAGATTACTGGCAGTGGCACCTTTATTCCGTTGTGCTGTGACATCACCCTTAAACGCACTCTAAAGCATACTTGACAACTTGCGGTGGAAGTGCTGCATCTTTTCTGCCTTCTGGTGATTTGGTAACATCTCCACCATTTTGTGCTTATACCGAGGGTCTAGTAGCGTTGCCACCCAGTACAGGTCATACCCCTTGAGTTTTTTTATACGGGGGTCCCTCAACAGGTTGGACAGCATGAAAGCCGCCATCTGCACAAATTCTCATGCCAACGTACTAGCCATCTCCTCTTGCTCTTCCTCAGTGATGTACTCCTTCTCCCCCCTCAGCCACAAACAATACCACGGGAAAGGTGAGCAGCACAAGCCCCCTGCAAAGACTGCTGTGGTTGTTCTTCAGCCTCCTACTCCTCAAGAAAACACCTTCCTCATCTGACTCCTCTTCCCCAGGTGACTTCTCCTCCTCCTCCTCCCCCTCCTCTGTGCTGCCGCAGGTGTTGAGGAAACATCTGGTTCTGCTGATGATTGTTCCCACTCTTCCGCCTCTTCCTGGTCACGCTCGTCCACAGCTTGATCCACCACTCTACGCACGGCACGCTCCAAGAAGAAAGCATATGGAATCAAGCAAACGGATGCATGAGCCTGCAGGCATTACACATGAGTGTCTAGTAATTTGACAAGAAAATGCCCAGCTCCCCAGAGCCTGACCTTTGACCGTAGCTGTTCAGATAGTCATTGATGGCTTTCTCCTGTTGTAGCAGGTGTTCGAACATCAGGAGTGTCGAATTCCAGCGAGTCGGGCTATCGCAAATCAAACGCCTCACCAGCAAGTGGTTTCTCTGCTGAAAATCGGCCAAGCGTGCCATGGCCGTGTACGACCACCTGAAATGCCCACACACCTTCCTGGACTGCTTCAGGATGTCCTCTAAGCCTAGGTACTTAGACACAAATCTTTGAATTACTAGATTCAGCACATGTGCCATGCAGGGTACATGTGTCAACTTTCCCAAACTCAAAGCCGAAATGAGATTGCTGCTGTTGTCACACACCATGTTGCCGATCTTCATTTGGTGCTGGGTCAGCCACTGTTCCACCTGTTTGTTCAGAGCAGCCAGGAGAGTTGCTCCATTGTAATTTTCTCCGCTTTGAGGCAAGACATACTCAAGATGGTGTGACACCGTCGTACCTGGCATGCAGCATAGGCGCTGGGGACATCTCCACCATTTTGTGCTTATACCGAGGGTCTAGTAGCGTTGCCAACCAGTACAGGTCATACCCCTTGAGTTTTTTTATATGGGGGTCCGTCAACAGGTTGGACAGCATGAAAGCCGCCATCTGCACAAAGTCGCATGCCAACGTACTAGCCATCTCCTCTTGCTCTTCCTCAGTGATGTACTACTCCTCCCCAGCCACAAACAATACCACAGGAAAGGTGAGCAGCACAAGCCCCCTGCAAAGACTGCTGTGGTTGTTCTTCAGCCTCCTCCTCCTCAAAAAACACCTTCCTCATCTGACTCCTCTTCCCCAAGTGACTTCTCCTCCTCCTCCTTCCCCTCCTCTGTGCTGACGCAGGTGTTGAGGAAACATCTGGTTCTGCTGATGATTGTTCCCACTCTTCCGCCTCTTCCTGGTTACGCTCGTCCACAGCTTGATCCACCACTCTACGCACGGCACGCTCCAAGAAGAAAGCATATGGAATCAAGTCGCTCCCCAAACGGATGCATGAGCCTGCAGGCATTACACATGAGTGTCTAGTAATTTGACAAGAAAATGCCCAGCTCCTCGGAGCCTGACCTTTGACAGTAGCTGTTCAGATAGTCGTTGACGGCTTTCTCCTGTTGTAGCAGGCGGTCGAACATCAGGAGCGTCGAATTCCAGCAAGTCGGGCTATCGCAAAACAAACGCCTCACCGGCAAGTGGTTTCTCTGCTGAAAATCGGCCAAGCGTGCCATGGCCGTGTACGACCACCTGAAATGCCCACACACCTTCCTGGACTGCTTCAGGATGTCCTCTAAGCCTGGGTACTTAGTCACAAATCTTTGAATTACTAGATTCAGCACATGTGCCATGCAGGGTACATGTGTCAACTTTCCCAAACTCAAAGCCGAAATGAGATTGCTGCCATTGTCACACACCACGTTGCCGATCTCCAGTTGGTGCTGGGTCAGTCACTCAGCAAAAGCTCGGTATACAGAGGCGCCAGAGTAGAGTAAAACGTTTTAAAAACCGTTTAAAAGCAGAGGGGGGTGTTAGGGTGGACTTACCTCCCTCTTACAAAAAAGAAAACTTACTCGAGCCTCGATAAAACAGAATTAACAAATAATTTATTCAACTCCACAAAATTATTTGTTAATTCTGTTTTATCGAGACTCGAGTGAGTTTTCCTTTTTGTAAGAGGGAGGTAAGTCCACCCTAACATCCCCCTCTGCTTTTAAACGGTTTTTAAAACGTTTTACTCTACTCTGGCGCCTCTGTATACCGAGCTTTTGCTGATCTTCTAGTCCACCCTGGGTGGAGGGGTGCATCCCCATCTACTATCTACAGAGAGCGACTTCTTAACCTGAGTTGGGTCAGGTCCTAATGCTCCCCACCTGCATTTAAAGTGGTTGCCTATGGGTAACCCGTGTTTGTGAGTATATACACATAAAATTGTATTGAACTCTTCATTTTACCTAACAATACTGCACCATATTGGGCTCTCGATTCTCTTCTTGTTTTTAAGCATGGGTCAGTCACTGTTCCACCTGTTTGTTCAGAGCAGCCAGGAGAGTTGCTCCATTGTAATTTTCTCCGCTTTGAGGCAAGACATACCCAAGATGGCGTGACACCGTCGTACCTGGCATGCAGCATAGGCCCTGGGGAGCTGGGGGGTGTAGCTGGAGAGGAGATTGCAGCGCCAGTAGAGTAGCAATGCCACTCAGCCAAGGAGTTGGAGGAGGATGACAGTGAAGAGGATGTAGCAGGAGGAGTAGGAGAAGAAAGGAGAGGAGGTGGCAGCAGGACTGCCTGCAAGCCGTGGAGGTGTCACAACTAGGTCCGCTGCACAGCCACGTACTCCCTGCTTGCCAGCGGTCACCAGGTTGAACCAATGTGCAGTGTAAGTAATGTACCTGCCCTGACCGTGCTTTGCAGAACAGGCATCCGTGGTCAGATGGACCCTTGACCCAACGCTGTGTGTCAGAGATGACACTACTTGCCTTTCAACTTCATGGTACAGTTTGGGTATCGCCTTTTTTGAGAAATAATTGCGGACTGGTATCTTCCACTGCAGTGTCCCAATCGCCACAATTTCCAGAAGGCCTCGGAGTCCAACAGCTGGTATGGTAACAGCTGGCGAGCTAACAGGTCTGCCAAGCCAGCTGTCAGACGCCGGGCAAGGGGGTGACTGGCCAAAATTGGCTTCTTCCGCTCAAATATTTCCCTCACGGATGCCTAGCTGCTGCTGTGGGCAGAGGAGCAGGAACCGCTCAAGGTGAGAGGCGAAGTGGAGAAGGGTGGCTGTGAAGGTGCAAGGGAGAAAGCTGCTGAAGATAATGCACCTGAAGGAGGAAGAGGAGAAGGAGGGTGGATTTGCTTTTGTGTGCTGCTTTTGCTCAGGTGGTCTTCCCATTGCTTTTTCGACATGTGCTTTCGTAAGGCAGTTGTCCCTACGCGGGTCTTGGCCTTTCCATGGCTCAATTTTAGGTGACAGAGAGTACAGATGGCATTGCTCATATCTGAGGAAGACACACAAAAATTATCCACACCGCTGAGCTCCCTGGGGTGATGGCACTATGGTGGCGTCAGCAGCTGACACTGAAGGGCATGTTGGCTGGCTGTCCATAGCTGGCGATACATGCCGCCGGTCACTGCCAGGAGCTGTTTCTGAAGACGAGTTCCCCCTTCTTCTTTCAGCAACTCGTCTCCTCCTACTCCTCTCTGACTCTCCCTCTAAACTGTCCCCCTGGTCATGATGTCTAGTAGGATCCCACGTGATATCCATGGCAGTATCATCATCATCGTCATCATCATAATCATCCTCCACAGCTTTGCTTGTATCAGACACCTCCAAAACTGCACCAACAGCAGGTACTTCATCACCATCCTCATACCTTACGTCCATAGTGACGCCTAACTCAGACATATGAGGTGGTGTAACTTGCTTAGTGCCTTCATCTTGTTGTAACAATAGTGGCTGTGAATCAGTTAATTCCCCACCAAATAACTCCTGCGAAGTGTCAAATGGAACGGTTGTGGTGCTAGTAGTAGCGCTGGTGGCTGTGGAAGATGATGTGTTCTGTGTTAAATAGTCATCTACATCCTGACAATCTTGGGAGTTGATGGCACGTGCCTTCTTCTGAGCACTGTACTTTGGTCCAGGGCCACACGAAATCACGCCAGCACGACCTCGAACAGACCTGCCGGGTGGCCTGCCTCTGGCTCTGCCTCTGTCTGTTGCTTTGTCCATATTGGGGGGGGGGGGGGGGGGGTGAAGTGAAAGGTATGCATTGACTTGACTAATACAATGTGCAGTTGTCACACAGGTGCAGTGAAAGGTATGCACAGACTGGTATTACAAATATGCAGCTGTCAGACACACGGGTAAAGTGAACAGTTATGCAGTGACTGGTATATAACACTGTGTGCTGTCACACAGGTGCAGTGAACAGGTATGCAGTGACTGGTATTACAAATGTGCAGCTGTCACACATACAGGTACCGTGAACAGGTATGCAGTGACTGGTATTACAAATGTGCAGTTGTCACACACACAGGTACCGTGAACAGGTATGCAGTGACTGGTATTACAAATATGCAGCTGTCAGGCACACGGGTAAAGTGAACAGTTATGCAGTGACTGGTATATAACACTGTGTGCTGTTACACAGGTGCAGTGAACAGGTATGCAGTGACTGGTATTACAAATGTGCAGCTGTCACACACACAGGTACCGTGAACAGGTATGCAGTGACTGGTATTACAAATATGCAGCTGTCAGGCACACGGGTAAAGTGAACAGTTATGCAGTGACTGGTATATAACACTGTGTGCTGTTACACAGGTGCAGTGAACAGGTATGCCGTGACTGGTATTACAAATGTGCAGCTGTCACACACACAGGTACCGTGAACAGGTATGCAGTGACTGGTATTACAAATGTGCAGCTATCACACACACAGGTACCATGAACAGGTATGCAGTGACTGGTATTACAAATGTGCAGCTGTCACACACACAGGTACTGTGAACAGGTATGCAGTGACTGGTATTACAAATGTGCAGCTATCACACACACAGGTACCGTGAACAGGTATGCAGTGACTGGTATTTATAACACTGCGTGCTGCTGTCATGCAGGTGCAGTAAACATGAACAGGTATGCAGTGACTGGTATTACAAATGTGCAGCTGTCACACACACAGGTACCGTGAACAGGTATGCCGTGACTGGTATTACAAATGTGCAGCTGTCCCACACACAGGTACCGTGAACAGGTATGCAGTGACTTGTATTACAAATGTGCAGCTGTCACACACACAGGTACCATGAATAGGTATGCAGTGACTGGTATTACAAATGTGCAGCTATCACACACACAGGTACCGTAAACAGGTATGCAGTGATTGGTATATGTAACACTGCGGGCTGCTGTCACGCAGGTGCAGTAAACATGAAAAGGTATGCAGTGACTGGTATTACAAATATGCAGCTGTCCCACATAGGTGCAGTGAAAAGGTAGTCACTGAATGTGCTGGGCCTTGCACAGTATAGCAATTACTGTGCCAGCTGTGACTACAGGGCTGTATATGCAAGTGTCAGTGGGCCACAAAAAAAACACATCAAAAGAACATTAGCTTTTGGGGTGCTTCTTAGCAATAAGTATCAGCAAGGAGCAAGCTAACAAGCCTAACAGCCTAACTAAGCTTTCCCTAATCTCTGCAGCAGCAGCCAGCAACCTCTCTCCCTTCTATCACTAACTACTCAGCACACTGAGTGGGAACATGGCCGACGCAGCTGCCTTTTATACCAGGGGGGCTCCAGGAGGGAGTGTAGCTTGATTGGCTGCCCTGTGTCTGCTGACTGTGATGTAGAGGGTCAAAGTTGAGCCTAATGATGTAGTACAGGGGGTGGTTCGAACGCGCATAAAGTTCGCGGAACGCGAACCACCGAAGTTCGCCCGAATAAATTCGCGGTCGAACCGTTCGGGCCATCTCTACTCCCCTTGCCCCGAATCTGCTCTGAATCGGTCTACTAGTCTTTCTAAACACTCTATTTAATTTCCACAGCGCAGAAGAACTTCAAGAAACTTTACACATGCCAGGCTTGATGTTCACGTCCAGCAAATACACATCTGAAAAACAGGTACCCAAGAGGTTAAAAACACAGCCTAGAGTATTCAGGGAAACCTTGTTTGTTTTGATCGCTCTGCTGCTGCCTGTGTCTCACTGCTTCTGCTGAGTCTCCATTCATCCCTCCATTTATCGCTTCCTTGTCACCTCTTTATAGCAGTTGGTAATCTCTGTGCCATTACCGGCCTGCTCTAATCTTTATGAATTGACATTTACTGACATTTACTGACATGTGCTGGAGGTGTTCACCGCACAAAGCGGTAATTTACCTCACTGCTCGGTAATTGTAGCTTTTCATTCAGTAACAGGGTTTATGAATTGACATTTTGCTAAGTGCTCGGTAAAGTCAGCTGTTTTTTGCATTACCGCATGCAGTAATGCTTTATGAATCTAGGCCATTGTCTAATTGGGTTGGTGGTGGGGATAATATTATGTTGTTTAGGTGGGACATGTTGTCTCTTTATGTTTGGGAGCACATTGCCTTCTTATGTTGTTTGAGCTGCCTTATGTTTTGCCTGATTAATTAGTTATTGGAGATATTTTTTCTTTAACGACTACACGACTGCGTCACGCTGATGCGCATGGCCACGGTGGCAGCCCCAGGACTGCATAACGCTGATCGGAGTAAAGTCCTGGGGCTGCAGTTTGCAGGAGATCGTGCACAGGCTGCTTAGTTGGCAGAGTGGAGCTCCGCCTTCAGTCTCCCAGCGGTGATTGCCAGTCCGAATCTGCCGTCCAATTAACCTGTACAGCACTGCTATCTACAGCAGCGCTGTACTGGGGACAGCCGTGTGACAGGGGTGATCGGCTGTCATAGGTTGAAGCTTATGAAAGCTGATCACGGGGATTGGCTGGCGGGGGGAGGGAGGGAGAGGGATTAAAAAAATAAATACACAAATTTAATAAAAAAAGCACATAAATATTTATTACAAAATAAACAAACATCTGGGGGGCGATCATACCCCACCAACAGAGAGCTCTGTTGGTGGGAAGAAAAGGGGGGGGGGATCACTTGTGTGCTGTGTCGTGCGGCCCTGCAGCTTGGCCTTAATGCCTCTTTCACACCAAGACGTTGCGTTTTAGGGGACGTTAAGGTCGCATAACGTACCCCTAACGCAACGCCTGGTGGTGTTGGAGGTGGACGCCAGAGTGAGCCGCGTTGTGCGGCTGTTAGTGCGCCTTTTTTGTCTGATACTCTGCGGGGACCACGTGATCGGAACACTCCGCATCACGTGGTCCCGCCAGCCAATCAGCGGCTGCTCCAGGAAGTAAACACTGCAGTAGTGATGGGAAATCCAGCTCTTTTCAATGAATCTAATCATTAAAAAGAGCCGGACTTCCTATCGCTACTGTTCAGAATCGATTCAGAGGCAGAGCAGCATGACTGAACCTAGTGATGGGAAGTCCAGCTCTTTTCAATGAATCGATTCTGAAAAGTAGCGATAGGAAGTCCGTGAATATTACTTAGCCATGCGGCTAACAATAGTGGACTCTCCCCTCCTCCTCTCCTGCTCAAAATAAAAAAAAAACACACAATACTGAGCAAGTGCAAACAGTCTAACGTAGAACGCACAGCATGCTGCACTTTTAAATAACGTGCAGTGTTACAATGTAACGCAACGTGGGCACTGTGAACAGCCCATTGATTTTTCATTACTGTGAGTTGGGCTGCGTTACAGGCTGCTCTAAAGTGCTCCTGTAACGTCCCAATTTGAAAGCAGCCTAAAGCTGCAGTGGCCTATTTCACAAAACATGGCCTGCTCTTGGGGGGGGGGGGGGGGGGTTAAAGACAACTGAAGAGAGAGGTATATGGAGGCTGCCGTGTTTATTTCCTTTTAAGCAATACCAGTTGCCTGGCAGCCCTGCTGATCCTCTGCCTCTAATACTATTAGCCATAGCCCCTGAACAAGCATGCAGCAGATCAGGAAATAAATATGGCAGCCTCCGTATACTTCTTACTTCAGTTCCCCTTTAAAGCCTGTGGTCCTGAAGTGGTTAAAAAAATAACTTCCCTATAAAAAAGCAGAAAGCAACAATTAGTCCCCATACTAATTAAATTTGCATGTGTGCAAGATGGTTTTGCACTGATCATCAGGGAAAATAAGAGCAATGGAAGCACATAAAGACAGATTGAAAAGGGTTTATGTTTTTTTTCAATGGCTTCCACTGGCTGCAGTATAAGAAAATAACAGTAGGACAACAAGCGGAATTTCTGTCTATATAAAAAAATGCAAAAGAAAAGTCATGCATTGGAAATATTCATGTGAACAAAGCAAGAAATAAAAGACCTGTGCTGTGCTGCAGATTGCTTCCTCATTTTCAAAAGAAGATGATTAATCTGGATCAAACACTGAAGTGGAAGCTGACTCTGAGCGAATAGCTGTGCTGTCTGTAGCCTAATTTAGCTTGTTTACTGTGCTGCTGGTCCCCAGGGGATGCAGCAGCTTTGCTTTTACCACTTTACTTACCTGAGTGTGATCCATGAAAAATGTACCGTATATACCTGCCTTTGCATATGCAAATTCACTAAACTTAAACATCCTTCCCCAGGGTCAGAGAAGCATATTTCACATCCTCCTGCCTTCACCCTCCAGGTATAAGCAAAAACACATTTTAAAATGGAATAAAATAATTTTCTGTAAATGGTAACTGTCTGTATATTATTTGTCAGTTTTGATGTTTGACTGAATGTGTCATTAGAATAACTTAACCTTAACCTAAATGTAATATTAATTAACCCATTGAAATATTCCACTTACGGAATAAACAGTCCATGGTTTCAATGCAAACCCATCTCTGATATTGGAAGTTACAAATCATAAGGAAATAATATTAACCTTGGCTGAACCATGCCGTAGAATTATTTTCTGAATTATGCCTCTCAGTATCCTACATTGAAAAAAGCAAAAATTATTGCACAAGTGCTGCAGAGCTGAGAAAGCTGGTAAACTGCTAGAATACTGGTGATTGTGGAAAGAAGGAGATTAATGTATCACTTTAGCAGTCACACTGGAGCGCATGTTGTCTTCTCTCCCTATAGCAGCTCTAAATATAATGCTGTTTGCAGAGGTAATGGTGTTGGCATGCAGAGATTATGTCTTCAGCAGGTACTGTGGAATACATGTTCTTGAGTAGCTGTGTTAAATCCTGATGCTTTCCAAAATGTAGCACTACAGAGTATTGTATTTGTAATCTTAGGGGGGCATGTTTATTCTTTTTCAAATTTTTTGCCAAGCAAGGGTCATAATAATAATTAAAGGGTACCTAAAGTGAGAGGTACAGTGGGATGCAAAAATTTGGGCAACCTTTCGTCACGATTTTCCTGTATAAATTGTTGGTTGTTATGATAAACAATGTAAGCTAAATATATCATATAGGAGACACACACAGTGATATTTGAGAAGTAAAATGAAGTTTATTGGATTTACAGAAAAAGTGCAATAATTGTTGAGAGCGGTCATGAGGGGGAGGGGATCTAATCAAGATTAATAAAATACCCCAGAGGGTTACATTGCTTGTGACACCTTATTAAACTTACCACAGTAGAGAGGAGGTTTTGGATAATTCCGAGGCTTTCCCCATCCTCCTCAACTGCACCAATCCAGGGACCCAATGAACAAATTCAACGATAGCTGATCCAGAGTCTTCTGCTATCTTCTTGCCCTGACAATGCTCGCTGCAATGCGGTTGCATTTCTACATTGATGGTGCCACGGAAGAACCGTGAGGAAACGCAATCAATCAGTTTTCTGATTGTATTTCATGTTCAATTCAGATTGCATGTGTAGGGGCAAAAGGCCCTGGGGTTCTGGCTATTCCAGTGAGATAAAACGGATTCTATTCAGGAAATCATGTGGCATCTCTGTTCTGGGGAATAGCTTTCACCCCAGCTGACCACTAAGTGTGACGCTAGTAACGTGACGGTCATTTTCATCTCTCTTGTATGGGGCTGCAGTAAGCAACTGCCCTGTTATTCCACTTCTCAGTAACAGAATATCCTACAATATTAATGTCTGTTGTCAATGTGATCTATATTCTTTGGGGATTGTGGATTTATTGCTATTATTTGTGTGCGATGAATGTGGTCTGAGATATGGAAATGTTACATATTTTTGACTTAAGATTCCCACCAAAAATAAAATAACACCCAAACCCAAGCCCAGCTATTATGTAAAAGCAATCTGGCTCTGAGATCTGCCCTCAGAGCAGATCTGTATAAAAGAAACAAAGCATTTTCAGCAAAAGGTTCTCCAATTACCATCATATAAGGATTGCAAGCGGCTAGCATGAGAACCCCATACCAACTGCCATTTTGACAGACTTTTGTTCTGAAACAAAGGACTTTCTTGGACTTCCACACAAAAGGACATCTTTAGGTATTCATTTTCTTTTGTTTTTCCCTTATATTTTATCTGGGCTACCGTCTTCATAATTTTTACTTTTAATAATTTTCTCTATATATTAATTATTGATATTGCATTTACAATAAACTACTTTAGCCTATTTTCTCAACTCCATCCATGCTTTCCGGACCACATAAACAGTCCTAGCCTTTCTGAAGATTCGCTACTCTGAAGTATTGTATTGTTTAGCCAGAGCAGAGTGTTTTTATTCGCAGGTTTAGAATAGTCAGAGCAGGATCCTCTGTCCTTATGCAGAGGTGGTGGCAGATACCTGAAATATTGTTTAGTAAAGTGTTTGTGTCGCTCGCATGCTCCCTCCTAGCCTGTCTGCTGCCCAATTCCAGCGGTTTCAGCACATCGATTACATCCACAATGTTGGATAGTCTGTGTGTAGAAATAGATTGGAAGACATTGAGCGGTCCGGCCACTAGGAGGCGTGTGACAGACGGGAGTAGTGGTAATAAGAATAAGAATAATACTCTTATTGTTATACTTATTATTGTTACCCTAAATGCCATCTTTATTGCTGATTTAGTATTAACTTATTATAAAATTATATATTTTATACTATAGTAGTTTTTATTTGTATTATTTCTTTATTGTTATTATGTATGTATGTATTATTTAATTAACCACTTGAGGACCACAGTGCTAAACCCCCCTAAAGACCAAGCCATGTTTTACTAAAATGTCCACTGTAGCTTTAAGGGCTCGCTGCAGGGCCGCACAACACAGCACACAAGTGATCCCCCCGCCCTTTTCTCCCCACCAACAGAGCTTTCTGTTGGTGGGGTCTGATCGCCCCCCAGATGTTTATTTATTTTATGACAAATACTTATTTTCTTTTTTTTTTTATAAAAAAAGTGCATTTTACTTAAACGTTTCCACCTTTGGAGCAGGAGATGCGCACGTAGCCTGCGCGTGCGATCTCCTGCGCAAGCTAGCTCAAGGACCTGACGCAAATTGGCATGACACGGTTGTTATGTTGTTAAGGGTTAAATTAAGTTATTGTTTTATATAGTTTAGTTTTGTTTGTAGACACATTTTCTATAGACGCAGTTGCCAGCAGTCTGTCCCCTCCTCATACCGCAGAGTACTGATGAGAGAACCAGACTGCAACAGAGTTTATCCTCTCCTTGCCCATGTGAAATAAACACATTCAAACCACATATCAGTAAAGCAAAATGGCTCCATAACATGCACAGCATCATCTGGCAATCAGAGTTTTTATCACATAGATAGAATCGTTACTGGCCATGACATTATTGCAGGAATCTAAAACAATTGTTTTTAATAAATGTGATATTGTTAATATTTGATATGTCCATTTTTATCCAGACATGAGCCCCCTTCTGAGATTGGATCAGGGCACTATCTATGTATCTGAGGCACCAGTACTATCATGCTGAATAAAGATTTCAATGCCTTCTAATGAACAACGTGCACACTGACATTAAAAAGAAAACAATAAATGTCAAAATACACCACCTCTCCAGTTAGAGTAAACTAGAAGCATAGTCACTATGATGGAAAAGCAATATATCTATGAGGCAGGCAATACTAAAAATCTGTCTCTTTATAAAGGGCAATACAATTTAAAGTATTTTTTTGTAGGAGGTGTATTGTTCTGAAGGAAGATTAGCGCACAGTTCTTGTAAAGTCTAATGCTAGGTACACACCATACAATTTTCTATTAGATTCTTCTGTTAGATTTACATACAACATGGAAAAAAGCTATCTGGCAGGTAAATCTAAGAGAAAATCTAACAGAAAATTGTATGGTGTGTACCTAGCATAAGGCAATGTAAATCACTGTTGTCAATAAATTAAGACACTGAAGGTAAATTATGCCCAGGCAAATGAAATATCTATTATAAGGTAACATCTATTTGTAATAGATAGCGGAGATGCCGCCGCAGCGGTGAGCGGCATGGCGGGTGTCTCCGCGTCTCAGCCGGCGGCCTTCGCCGCGCAGTTACATGGTGGAGTTTTTCCTGGACCTTCAGTTGCACATAGACTGAGGGCTACGCGCGCGCACGCCAGGCGACAGGACCTTCATGCGAATAGAAGGGGAGTCAGCTGATCGGCCGGTCAGCTGACTCCAGCAGTGCTCCTGATTGGCTGAGTGACTGGGGCGGCGCTGTGGGGCGCTCTCAGTATATATAGGACCTGCCTGTCAGTAGCTCCTCGTCTGCTGTTGCAAATGTTACGTGTTAGCACTCAGACCTTAGTCAGATTCCAAAGTGTGCTAGAACCAGCAGGAACTGGGGATCCACACTTAGTCAGATTCTGTTGATAGCTAAAGTACTAATTGAATTGTATTATTTGTTATGACCTTCTGCTAGCCTTGACTACTCTTCTGCTTACTGGTTCTGTGCTTCTGCCTATCTGATCCTGTCGCCGACTCAGCCTGAACACTACTCTGATTTAAGCATTCTGTCTTTGTACCATATCTGTCCGTTTGTTGCCGAATCTGCTTGTCGGACTCTCCTGCCCTCACCAGTGAGCCTAGTGCCTGGTGAGGGATTCTCTGTACAGCTTAATCACCTGCTCCTCAGGTGACCAGTAGCTGTAGTACAGTCTTAATCACCTGCTCCTCAGGTGATCAGTAGCTGCTGTACAGTCTTAATCACCTGCTCCTCAGGTGACTAGTAACTACGGTACTGTCCTCATCACCTGCTCCTCAGGTGATTAGGAGCTGCAGTACAGTCTTGATCTCCTGCCCCTCAGGTGATCACCTGCTGCAGTACAGTCTGAATCACCCGCTCCATGGGTGATCAGTATACATTGTCTTACTGTGCACCACCCGCTCCTCGGGTGGACTTATTACTAGTTCATCTGCATCTCCAGCTTGCTGGAGTGCTGATCCCTGTGTTCTATAAAGAGATCTCCCTCTACCAGCTTCTCTGGGGGAGTTGGTATCTCTATCTGTATTACTGTTGCACCAAACACCTATCTTTACATCTGGTTGTCCTGTGTCTCGCTATACTAGCATTATTGGTGATTGTGCAGATCACCACATAATCAGGTATAGTATCTGTATTATTGGTGATACTGCAGATCACCAATAATCAGAAAATCTGTTCTTGCTGACACCAATCGTTACAGAACAGCAGACCAAACATTATAGACGCACTGCGTAGTCAGGTTGAAGTGCTGACCACCGCGGTAAACAATCTTACCGGGGTGATCAATACCCAACAGACTCAGATCACTCAACTGTCTGGGACAGTACAGGTACTTCAAATGACTATTGATACAGTGCGATCCCCTTCAGTCACGGACCTTCGTATGTCCGTATCCGAAAAGATTTCTGGGCATAGATCTGACTTTCAGAATTTCAGAAATCGTGTGCTATCCAATTTTGAGTTGAGACCCAACCTGTCAGGATCTGAGAACCAGAGGGTAACCTTTTTAAAGACCCTTTTGTCAGGAGATTCACAAACATGGGCATATAGTCTTCACACAGGGCATGAGGCGTTATCCTCAGTTCAGGAGTTTTTTAAGGCCATGGCCGTTATATACGATGATCCGGATATTGCTATCACGGCTGAGAGGAACCTAAATACTCTCAGGCAGGGTCGTAATCCAGTGGAGGTTTATGCCACAGAATTTAGGAGGTGGGCTGTATCAGCTAGATGGGGAACGTATGCTTTATTAGATTGTTTCCTGTCAGGACTATCCGATGCAGTTTCTGATTTGATGTTAGGTCATCCTGAGCCTAAATTTCTAGACGAAGCAATTTCATTGGCGGTGTGGGTTTATCGCCGCCTTTGCTATCAAAAACAAACCCGTGGAAGAAATACTGTAAGATCTGTTTCCTACGCCTCTTCTCCACCCTCGTCACCTCAGGACGAACCGATGCAGTTCGGTCAGTCTAGGTTAACACAAGTGGAGAAGAATCGCAGAAGGTCAGAAAGATTCTGTCTATACTGTGCTGAGGAGGGTCACATTGTCCAGAATTGTTCTAAAAAGTCGGGAAACGCTGCCGCCTAGGTGTAGTCAGAGGTAATACCCTAGGCGAGCTGTGTTTACCTCTAAATAATAACCGAATACTCCTCCCTTGCTCCATTACCTGGGAGGGTCGGGCCACGGCCACAGAAGCATTCGTGGACTCAGGCTCTGCAGCTAATTTTATAGATTATGACTTTGTCAAAAAATTGGGGATTCCCTTACTTCCTCTAGACCGTCAGATTTTGATCACAGCGGTAGATGACTCTCCGTTACAGTGTAGACAGCCTCTCTCCCAGACTCCCTTATTGTTGTGTAATATATGGGTTCTACATAAGGAGAAACTACAGTTCTTTGTCCTGCAAATGGCAACCTCCACCATAATCCTCGGTATGCCTTGGTTGCAACTACACTCCCCTCAGATCAACTGGGCTTCAAGTCAGCTACAGAGCTGGTCAGCCCATTGTCATCATCATTGTTTGGAGAAAGTTGCTGTTTGCGCCACCAAGGTTCAGGTGAAAGGGGTGCCAGTGCAGTACGCAGAATTTTCTGATGTGTTTTGTCCAAAATCAGCAGAGAAACTCCTGCCACACCTCAGCTTCGACTGTCCCATAGAGTTAAGATCAGGTTGTATGCCCCCTAGAGGCCATCTCAATAATCTGACGGGGCCAGAGAAGCTGGCTATGCAGGAATACATTAAAGAAAATTTGGCCAAGGGCTTTATCCGTCCTTCCCGATCACCAGCAGGGGCTGGGTTCTTTTTTGTACAGAAAAAGGACGGTGGGCTTCGACCTTGTATTGACTATCGGGGTTTAAATAAGATCACAGTGAATAATCGCTATCCACTGCCTTTGATTGACGATTTGTTTGCTCAGGTGGCTAATACCAGTATCTTCTCTAAGCTAGACCTACGAGGAGCATACAACCTGGTACGCATTAGGGACGGTGATGAATGGAAGACGGCATTCAACACACCCAATGGGCACTACGAGTATCTGGTCATGCCCTTCGGGTTGTGTAATGCTCCTGCCGTCTTCCAGGAGTTGATCAATGAAGTCTTTAGGGAAGTTCTGGGAAAATTTGTGCTAGTGTATCTGGACGATATACTGATTTTCTCACCCAATCTAACAGAACATCGGAAACATGTGAAGTTCGTTTTAAGAAAATTGAGGCAGAACTCATTGTATGCGAAGTTAGAGAAATGCCTCTTTGAAGTCACTAAGGTCCCTTTTTTGGGATATATTATTTCCACTTCAGGTCTCTCCATGTATCCTGAAAAAGTCGCTGCTGTATTGGAGTCGCCTCAACCTGTAGGATTGAAGGCACTCCAAAGATTTCTTGGCTTCGCCAATTACTACAGGAAGTTCATCAAAGGGTTTTCTTCTGCAGTGTCACCCCTCACCAACCTTACCAAGAAGGGGGCTGAGACTTACCATTGGACATTAGAGGCACAGTCTGCCTTCGCTACGTTGAAAAAGTTATTTTGTTCTACTCCCATTTTGAGACATGTGGATGTCACCTTCCCCTTCATTGTTGAGGTGAATGCATCGGAGATTGGGGTTGGGGCTGTGCTGTCTCAACGCTCTGGCCTTCAAGGCAAACTACATCCCTGTGCCTTCTTTTCTCGTAGGTTCTCTCCAGCCGAGAGGAAATACGATATTGCCAATAGGGAGCTCTTGGCCATTAAGTTAGCCTTTGAAGAATGGCGCCATTGGCTGGAAGGGGTAGAACATACGATCACAGTCTATACTGATCCTAAAAATTTGGAGTACATCGAAGGGGCCAAAATACTTAGCCCCCAACAGGCTCGCTGGTCCTTGTTCTTTTCAAGGTTCAGGTTTGTCATCATGTATACACCGGGAAGTAAGAATGTCAAAGCAGATGCATTATCTAGGTGTTTTGAGCCCGAGACAGTTCAGCCATCAACCCCTGAGACCATCTTACCTCAAAGACTGGTGGTTGCAGCCACGGAAACCTGGGAAAACTGGGCGGTTAACCTAGGGCCTTACCAGCAAGATATTCCAGAACGGAAGCCCGAGGGGGTTCTGTTTGTGCCACTTCCTTTTTGCCTACAACTCTTGCAATTGTTCCACGCCCATAAGAATGCAGGGCATCCCAGGGCTGCTCGAACTCAGGACCTATTGGTCAGATGTGTATGGTGGCCTTCGTTGGCTCTTGATTGCAAAGAGTTTGTTAGAGAGTGCTCTGTGTGTGCCATAAATAAACCCTCTCGTCAAGCACCAGTAGGTATGCTACAACCTACCGGTGCCAAATGAACCATGGACCCACTTGTCCATGGACTTTGTAGGAGAACTCCCCAGGTCTGAGGGCAAGTCGGTCATCTGGGTGGTAGTTGATAGGTTCAGTAAAATGGCTCATTTTGTCCCTCTGAAGGGACTCCCTTCGGCCCAGGATCTCTTCATCCAGCACATTTTCCGGCTGCATGGCATTCATTTCAGCCATGAGAGTGTGGTGTCAGATAGGGGAGTCCAGTTTGTGTCTAAATTCTGGAGAGCCTTTTGCCACCAGCTCGGTATGGACCTATCATTTTCATCAGGCTACCACCCACAGACCAATGGACAGACCGAAAGAGTTAACCAGTCCTTGGAGCAATTTCTCAGGTGTTATGTGGCAGATGCGCAGTCAGATTGGGTAAAGTTCCTGTCATTTGCGGAATTTGCGCATAATAATCTGAAGAGTTCCTCTTCAGGTTTTTCTCCTTTCCAGGTGGTTTCGGGGAGATCTCCCAAATTCTCTCCAATACCAGTGGCATCTTCCCCTTTTCCAGCTCTAGAGGATTGGTAAAGGGCATTGAAGGAAATTTAAGTGCTTGTAAAAAGTAATCTGGGAAAAGCCTTCCAGACGCAGAAAAAACAGGCGGATAAAAGGCGGTCTGTTGAGTGGAAGTTTTCCCCAGGAGACATGGTGGTGGGTGTCTACTCGGCATCTGGCGTTAAAGCAACCATCACCTAAGTTAGGACCCAGATTTGTAGGCCCATATCCTGTGTCCAAAAAGATTAATGACGTGACATATGTGATTGATCTCCCAGCCAGCATGAGAGGTGTGAGATCATTTCCTGTTTCTTTGTTGAAGCCTGCTGTACATGTGGATTTCTCTCCCAACCCCCTGTGATGATTGACGACCAACCTGAGTATGAGATCGAGAAGATTTTAGATTCTCAATTAGTACAGAATTATGTACAGTACCTGGTCCATTGGAAGGGGTATGGCCTGGAGGAGAAAACTTGGGTTCCGGATTGCCGCATGCATGCCGAGGATCTAAAGAAAGAGTTTCATGAGTTACACCCTGAAAAGCCGTGTAAAAAGTGTCCGGGGTCCACTCCTCCGGGGGGGGGGGGGTACTGTAATACATAGCGGAAATGCCGCCGCAGCGGTGATCGGCATGGCGGCTGTCTCCGCATCTCAGCCGGCGGCCTTCGCCGCGCAGTTACATGGTGGAGCTTTGCCTGGTCCTTCAGTTGCACATAGACTGAGGGCTATGCGCGCGCACGCCAGGCGACAGGACCTTTATGCGAATAGAAGGGGAGTCAGCTGATCGGCCGGTCAGCTGACTCCAGCAGTGCTCCTGATTGGCTGAGTGACTGGGGCGGCGCTGTGGGGCGCTCTCAGTATATATAGGACCTGCCTGTCAATAGCTACTTGTCTGCTGTTGCAAATGTTACGTGTTAGCACTCAGACCTTAGTCAGATCCCAAAGTGTGCTAGAACCAGCAGGAACTGGGGATCAGGGATGGTCGTAGTCAGCCAACTTCGCTACGCTGGAAATACGCGTAGTTTTACGCAATTACGCTTCGCCAAACTATGGCTTCGAAAACAAATATTCGCTTCATATGCATTTCGTAAAATACGCGTTAAAATACGCAATTACGCGTAGTGCGAAGCGTAGTGTATGCGGATACTTATGCCCGTATGCAGAAAATTGTACGCATTAATTTCTTTATAAATGCATGTACTGGGAACCCTTCTATGCGTACATTCCCCTTTCCAATGCGTAAATTTGTATGCATACAATCGCATGCGGAAAATTAGACACGAGTAACGCATTCGTAGTTCACTACGCAATACACATGTTAACTACGCATAGTGGGCGTAAGCTACGCGTAACGGTACTTTGCTATGCGTAAATTCGTAAGCGTATTTTTGACACTTCGCCTATGAACTACGATGCGTAGATGCAAACTACGATGCGTAAATTCGCACTGGCGTAGTTTCTGCTCATCCCTGCTGGGGATCCACACTTAGTCAGATTCTGTTGATAGCTAAAGTACTAATTGAATTGTATTATTTGTTATGACCTTCTGCTAGCCTTGACTACTCTTCTGCTTACTGATTCTGTGCTTCTGCCTATCTGATCCTGTTGCCGACTCAGCCTGAACACTACTCTGATTTAAGCCTTCTGTCTTTGTACTGTATCTGTCCGTTTGTTGCCGAATCTGCTTGTCTGACTCTCCTGCCCTCACCAGTGAGCCTAGTCCCTGGTGAGGGATTCTCTGTACAGCTTAATCACCTGCTCCTCAGGTGACCAGTAGCTGCAGTACAGTCTTAATCACCTGCTCCTCAGGTGATCAGTAGCTGCTGTACAGTCTTAATCACCTGCTCCCCAGGTGACTAGTAACTACGGTACTGTCCTCATCACCTGCTCCTCAGGTGATTAGGAGCTCCAGTACCAGGGCCGGATTTACAACTAGGCACTGTAGGCACGTGCCTATAGGCGGCAAGCATGTGAGAGGCGGGGACTGTTGGGTCTGATGAAGTAATCGCCGGTATTCGCATCTCTCCGGGAAATGCAGAAAGATTTGCAGCGGTGCGTGCAGCGTCCACATCAAGTTGGGGCAGTTCCACTGAAGTAGGGTGGGGGGGGGGGACGAATAATGCTCCTGCTCTGACCTTGTTAATACAATCCCAGACCTTTCCTACTTTTACTTATGGGAGAGCAGACTATAGAGAAGAGACTGAGATCCACCTCCCTGGCTCCCCTTCCAAGCTCCTCTCGTTATCAGCTTTAAAGTTTTCCGCTCCCCGTTCCAAGTGTTTTAGTTGTGGCCACTTAACTCCGCCCCCCGCTCTGTCCCTGTGCTACACGTGCTTCTTGCTTGCAATGCCGCTGGGACTGATCGTAAAAAGCCCAGCGAGTGCTTACTGTGGAAGTCCTGCAGCTGAGCCCTGAGGGGATCGTGGGGCAGCACAGACACGGTAGGTGAGAGACTGGGCTTTAGCACACAGGCTGTATCTGGTCAGAACTCCGTAGAGAGGGTCAGGCTGAACGACTATAGGCAAGGCAGCTGCATGTTTATGTTTGGCCAGGCTGCCTGTGAACTTTGCTGAACTTGCCAGCTGAGATCCCGGGCCTCTGATATGGGTATGCACAGGATGTTTTTTTACTGTCCAGCGAGCATCATGAATGATGTCTGTGACTGCTCAGGACAGGATTCCTCTCCCCTATACAGCCCTCCCTGGCTGCTTAGAATTCCTGGACTGTAGTCTGCAGCACTGACAGGTAGGAGCTGCAGAGCAGTGTGTACCTTATATTGAGACAGAGAGCGATTCAGAAATCAGATCATGCACATTGTGTCACAATGATAAGGGGATCAGGAGGGGTTGGGATCCATTAAAAGGCTGTGGCTGATGGTGACCTTTCAGGTGATCCAGGCTTTAGGAGTGGAGTGGAGGTAGGAAAAGGTTTCCAGAAAAATAGCAAAATATTTGTTAAAGTGCACCTGGGACCAAAATGACAGCCGTACTTGCACAGGTGAAGTATGGCTGCGCTTGTGTCAGATGAGTGTGGCCACGATAACGACATTACTTCAGCTGGAGGGACCCGGGCAGAGGACAGTATGGGAAGCTTCTCCTTAGGTAAGTATGTGTTTCTGAATCTGTAGTTTTGTTCTGGTTCTCTTAAAGGATTCAGAAAATATGGTTGTGCCGGCGCAAGCGATTAAAAACAGAACTCAAAATGCTCATTGTGTGAACCAGCCCTTACATCTGCTGCTGGACGAAGTAAAACCTTAGAATACATGTGCTTAGGTGCATGGAGTTTCGAAATGTGTGGTTTAAAGGGAACATGCAGCGAAAAGTGTATGAAGGATGCCATATTTATTTCCTTTAAAACTATACCAGTTGCCTGGCTGTCCTGCTGATCTCTTTACATTCAGTAGTGTCTACATTGCACACCTGAAACAAGCATGCAGTCAGAAACATCTGATCTTATGCTTATTCAGGGTCTATAGATAAAAGTATTAGAGGCATAGGATCAGCAGGACTGCCAGGCAACTGGTATAGCCTTAAAGTTAATGTGAACTCAGAACTTTCTCTCTGCCCTAAAAGATACAAAACAGCATAATAACAATTAAAGAAAAACATTTCTTTGTTACATCCAATACAAATTCTGCAATGAACATGCAGTGTCTTCTTCCTGCTTTCATGTAAGCAGACATATTGTTAATATCCTGTGCCTTCAAATAAGCTTAACTGCCTTATCTGCCGTGGCAGTCAGGCGACTCGGGGAGAGATCAAATTACAACTTGTAATTAAACACAAATGAGGGGTAATTTGACAGGCTAAATTCTCTAAATACATGTAGGGTGCATTTCTCTGTTTTCCTTTTGTCCTGTGCAAGAGTGCAGGTCCACTTTAAAGGAAATAAATATGGCAACCTCTATATAATTCTCCTTTCAGGTTCCCTTTAATCCCACCAGAAGAAGTGGGTGTGACTTGGAGAAGGGTGTGGCCTTGTTGAGGGGCGGAGTTTAGGGCGCCAGAACTTCTGTGCCTATAGGCTCCTGAGGCGTAAATCCGGCCCTGTCCAGTACAGTCTTGATCTCCTGCCCCTCAGGTGATCAACTGCTGCAGTACAGTCTGAATCACCCGCTCCACGGGTGATCAGTATACATTGTCTTACTGTGCACCACCCGCTCCTCGGGTGGACTGATTACTAGTTCATCTGCATCTCCAGCTTGCTGGTGTGCTGATCCCTGTATTCTATAGAGATATCTCCCTCTACCAGCTTCTCTGGGGGAGTTGGTATCTCTATCTGTATTACTGTTGCACCAAACACCTATCTTTACATCTGGTTGTCCTGTGTCTCGCTATGCTAGCATTATTGGTGATTCTGCAGATCACCACATAATCAGGTATAGTATCTGTATTATTGGTGATACTGCAGATCACCAATAGTCAGAAAATCTGTTCTTGCTGACACCAATCGTTACACTATTAAAACTAAACAAAACTAAAGCCTGATACAGTGATACACACCTTTAATTTTGATTGGCCAATCACTAACCCATTTTACCACCTCCATGTATTATGAGAGTTTACCTACACAATCTGATCATAGTATTATAAATCTGATGGCCCTCATACTACATGGAGGAGGTCATATTGGCCAATCACTGGCCAATGGTCAATCAAATTTGAAAGTGTGTACCAGGCTTCATGGTGCATACACACACATCCAAACCCCCTCCATGTAGTATGAGAGTTTACCTACACAATCAGTTCATAGTATTCTAAATCTTTTAGTCCTCAAACTACAAGTAGGAAGTCAAATTAGCCAATCAGTGGCCAATCAAAATTGAAGGTGTGTACAAGGTTTAAGGGTGTATACACACACATCCAAACCACCTCCATTTAGCATGAGAGGTTACCTACACAATCTATTTATAGCATTCAAAATCTGCTGGTCCGCATATCAGGTGGTAAATTTGGTCAGTGGTTGGCCAATCATAATTGAAAGTGTGTACCAGGCTTAAAGAGGAACTCCAGTGAAAATAGTGTAATAAAAAAAGTGCTTCATTCTTACAATAAATTATGTATAAATGATTTAGTCAGTGTTTGCCCTTTTGCCCTTTGTAAAATCTTTTAAATCCCTGATTTACATTCTGACATTTATTATATGGTAAGAAGTTTTAAATCAGGATGATACCATTTATTGGCTAACTACAAATGAATAAGAATAAACAAGCTTTCGGCCTTGCAGCCTTCGTCAGGTTTACATCCTGTTAGTTTGCAAGCTGGTGGTACAGACAGCTTATATACATGCAACATCAAAAGGGAAAACAGATATTTTTTTCAAGCATAAATACGTCATTAAGATGCCTTAATACAAACAGACCATCTAAATGGGGTAAGATAAGGATCCTTGTTTACTCCATTGCTCACAGACCTTGTCTTTAGGACTGACCCAGAGGTATCGTAAATTCCTAGTTCACAAGCTCAGCTAGAGTGGCTGAGACAGTTCATATATCATCAATCTCATACCAATATAGAAATTTGTTGTCCTTATTCAAACCCTTCTGCACAGCTTTGAACCAATTTATAAATTTTGTTTCTGCTATTAATCGGTCATTTGACGTTTTGAAGCCGCCCTTCAGGGCAGTGACACGAAGATCATCCATGCTGTGTCCGTTGGACCGAAAGTGTGTAGCAACTGGGAGTCCAGATTTGGTATCATTAATAGTGTGCCTGTGTCCATTCATACGTTTGCGCAGTGTTTGTCCAGTTTCTCCCACGTACATAACATTGGGGCATTTAGCACACATGATCAGATATACCAGATTGGTGGACCCACAGCAAAATTTACCTTGCACTCTGTACTCCTGTTGTGAACCTGATATCGTTACCCTGTCAGTGGAGAAAATGTGTCTGCAGGTCCCACATATTTTTTGTCGGCAGGGTGATGTTCCGTTTTGTTGAGGCCTATTCAAAGAGCTCCTGACAATCATCTGTTTTAGATTGTGTGGTTGCCGATATGACAAGAGTGGAGGTTTAGGGAACATCGTTCTCAGTCTGTGATTCTTGTGTAAAATGGGATGAAGTTCCTTAGCAATCCTCCTTAAGATTTCCAGGTGTGGGTTGTAGGTGACAACTAAAGGGACACGTTCCTCTTTCTGGTTTTGCTTATATTTCAGGAGTTCAGTCCTGGGGATGTTGCTGGCTTTCCTGATTTGGGCCTCAGCCATGGGAGGACTGTAACCTTGTTTAATCAAAGTGTTCTTAAGGTGATCCAGGTGCTTGTCTCTGTCCATCCTGTCAGAACAAATCCGGTTGTACCTTATAGCTTGGCTGTAAATTATAGAGTTCTTAATGTGCTTGGGATGAAAACTTTCATATCTTAGGTATGTGGGACGGTCTGTAGGTTTGCGATACACAGAGGTTTGTATGTTGTTACCCCTGATGTATATGGTGGTGTCCAGAAAGTTGATCTCTGTGTGAGAGTAGGTAAGTTTCAATTTGATTGTAGGATGGAAGGCATTGAAGTTCCTGTGGAACTGGAGAAGATCATCCTCACTTGCGGACCAGATGATTAAAATATCATCAATGAAGCGGAAGTAGGCCAAGGGTTTTATGCCACATGCATTGAGGTATTCCTCTTCGATTTTGGCCATGAATAGATTTTCATACTGTGGAGCGAATCGCGAACCCATTGCCACGCCCATCTGCTGTAAATAGAGGTCCTGTCCAAAAGTGAAATAATTATGAGTGAGAATGAATTTGATCAGTCCAGTAATAGGCTTTACAGGTATGCCCTGACCCTGAAGATATTTACGGCAGGCCGCAATACCATCATCATGGGGAATGTTCGTGTACAGGGACTCCATGTCCATCGTGGCCAGTATGGTTCCCTCAGGTACTGGGCCGATGGCTGTCAGTTTGTTCAGGAGGTGGGTGGTATCCTGTAAGTAGCTGGGTCTTTTACAGACAAGAGGTTTCAAGATGTTTTCCAGCCACCCTGAGATGTTCTCTGTAAGAGTTCCGCTCCCTGAGATTATGGGCCTGCCTGGGTTTCCCTCTTTGTGGATCTTGGGAAGCATGTAAAATCAGGCTGTTCTAGGCTCTTCAGGGATAAGGGTCCTTACATGTAGTCTGATGTTTGCAGGCAATCTGTTAACCATCCTATTAAGTGCCATCCTGTAGCCTTTTGTGGGGTCCCCCTGTAATTTGGCATAGTGAGCGGTGTTGGATAATTGTCTTTGTGCCTCCTGGATGTAGTCACTGGTGTTCATTATGACTATGGCACCACCTTTATCCGCTGGTTTAATAATAATGTCCTTATTCTCCTTAAGGGATCTGATGGCCTGTTGCTCCTGTGGTGTTACATTCTGGGCCAGTGTCTTTCTTTTACTCAGGATCCTGTCAGAGATTCTGCGTCTGAATTTGTTGATGTATTTATCCAGGGCCGGGTTTTTTCCTTCTTTGGGGGTCCATCTTTTTTTCTTTTTTTTCCTTTTTAGATCTGGTGCGTTTTAGTCCATTATCCATTGTATCACAGGCTTCCTTATCATGGTAGTGTTCCTTGAGTCGCAGCTTTCTAAAAAAATTCCTCCATATCTCCACAGAGAGCAATCCTGTCTATGGGTCTCGCAGGGCAGAATGACAGGCCTTTGGAGAGTACTGACATTTCAGCTTCAGTAGCCAGATAAGAGGAAAGATTCATTACACCTGTGGGTTGCTCTTTTTCTGCTGCTTGTGCATCCAGGCATCCACTCTTAATTCTAAGTCTCTGAAGTTTTTTCTTTTTGTTGTTAATTAGGAATCTCTGTAGTTTCCCATAGAAGGTTTGTAGTTTATCCCATGTACATCCAGTGGGGACATCATTCAGAGACAGTTTCAGGCTCTGTATCTCATCCTTTGTAATCCTCTTACGGTTATAGCAGACTCTTAAAAGGTTATTCCGTATTCTCTCCAAGCTCCTCCTGCAGATTTCTTCTGCAAACCTGCTATTGTATGTATGCAGGGTGGGATTCTGTATCCTTAGTCCTTGAGGTATAAGTTTTTCCTTTTTGCATGTAGTCAAGAAAAAGATGTCGCTGTCAAGTTGTGCAAGTTTCTTCAGGTCTTTCTTTAGTTCCAGGAAAGTTCGGTACATTGCGGTATCTTCAAGCATAGTAGTAGCAGTAGGGTATTGTACCGTGTTAGCCATCAGTAAAAGCAAGAAGTTTTAAATCAGGATGATACCATTTATTGGCTAACTACAAATGAATAAGAATAAACAAGCTTTCGGCCTTGCGGCCTTCGTCAGGTTTACATCCTGTTAGTTTGCAAGCTGGTGGTACAGACAGCTTATATACATGCAACATCAAAAGGGAAAACAGATATTTTTTTCAAGCATAAATATGTCATTAAGATGCCTTAATACAAACAGACCATCTAAATGGGGTAAGATAAGGATCCTTGTTTACTCCATTGCTCACAGACCTTGTCTTTAGGACTGACCCAGAGGTATCGTAAATTCCTAGTTCACAAGCTCAGCTAGAGTGGCTGAGACAGTTCATATATCATCAATCTCATACCAATATAGAAAGTTGTTGTCCTTATTCAAACCCTTCTGCACAGCTTTGAACCAATTTATAAATTTTGTTTCTGCTATTAATCGGTCATTTGACGTTTTGAAGCCGCCCTTCAGGGCAGTGACACGAAGATCATCCATGCTGTGTCCGTTGGACCGAAAGTGTGCAGCAACTGGGAGTCCAGATTTGGTATCATTAATAGTGTGCCTGTGTCCATTCATACGTTTGCGCAGTGTTTGTCCAGTTTCTCCCACGTACATAACATTGGGGCATTTAGCACACATGATCAGATATACCAGATTGGTGGACCCACAGGAAAATTTACCTTGTACTCTGTACTCCTGTTGTGAACCTGGTATCGTTACCCTGTCAGTGGAGAAAATGTGTCTGCAGGTGGTGCCATAGTCATGATGAACACCAGTGACTACATCCAGGAGGCACAAAGACAATTATCCAACACCGCTCACTATGCCAAATTACAGGGGGACCCCACAAAAGGCTACAGGATGGCACTTAATAGGATGGTTAACAGATTGCCTGCAAACATCAGACTACATGTAAGGACCCTTATCCCTGAAGAGCCTAGAACAGCCTGATTTTACATGCTTCCCAAGATCCACAAAGAGGGAAACCCAGGCAGGCCCATAATCTCAGGGAGCGGAACTCTTACAGAGAACATCTCAGGGTGGCTGGAAAACAACTTGAAACCTCTTGTCTGTAAAAGACCCAGCTTCTTACAGGATACCACCCACCTCCTGAACAAACTGACAGCCATCGGCCCAGTACCTGAAGGAACCATACTGGCCACGATGGACGTGGAGTCCCTGTACACGAACATTCCCCATGATGATGGTATTGCGGCCTGCCGTAAATATCTTCAGGGTCAGGGCATACCTGTAAAGCCTATTACTGGACTGATCAAATTAATTCTCACTCATAATTATTTCACTTTTGGACAGGACCTCTATTTACAGCAGATGGGCGTGGCAATGGGTTCGCGATTCGCTCCACAGTATGAAAATCTATTCATGGCCAAAATCAAAGAGGAATACCTCAATGCATGTGGCATAAAACCCTTGGCCTACTTCCGCTTCATTGATGATATTTTAATCATCTGGTCCGCAAGTGAGGATGATCTTCTCCAGTTCCACAGGAACTTCAATGCCTTCCATCCTACAATCAAATTGAAACTTACCTACTCTCACACAGAGATCAACTTTCTGGACACCACCATATACATCAGGGGTAACAACATACAAACCTCTGTGTATCGCAAACCTACAGACCGTCCCACATACCTAAGATATGAAAGTTTTCATCCCAAGCACATTAAGAACTCTATAATTTACAGCCAAGCTATAAGGTACAACCGGATTTGCTCTGACAGGATGGACAGAGACAAGCACCTGGATCACCTTAAAGGGAAGGTTCAGGGAAACGTTTAAAAAAATAAAAATCCATATCCACTTACCTGGGGCTTCCTCCAGCCCGTGGCAGGCAGGAGGTGCCCTCGCCGCCGCTCCAGAGGCTTCCGGTCGTCTTCGGTGGCCGACCCGACCTGGCCAGGCCGGCTGCCAGGTCGGGCTCTTCTGCGCTCCAAGGACGGGCTCTTCTGCGTCCCACGCGGGCGCGCTGACGTCATCGGACGTCCTCCGGGCTGTACTGCGCAGGCGCAGTAGTTCTGCGCCTGCGCAGTAAAGCCCGGAGGACGTCCAATGACGTCAGCGCGCCCGCGTGGGACGCAGAAGAGCCCGTCCTTGGAGCGCAGAAGAGCCCGACCTGGCAGCCAGCCTGGCCAGGTCGGGTCGGCCACCGAAGACGACCGGAAGCCTCTGGAGCGGCGGCGAGGGCACCTCCTGCCTGCCACGGGCTGGAGGAAGCCCCAGGTAAGTGGATATGGATTTTTATTTTTTTAAGCGTTTCCCTGAACCTTCCCTTTAAGAACACTTTCATTAAACAAGGTTACAGTCCTCCCATGGCTGAGGCCCAAATCAGGAAAGCCAGCAACATCCCCAGGACTGAACTCCTGAAATATAAGCAAAACCAGAAAGAGGAACGTGTCCCTTTAGTTGTCACCTACAACCCACACCTGGAAATCTTAAGGAGGATTGCTAAGGAACTTCATCCCATTTTACACAAGAATCACAGACTGAGAACGATGTTCCCTAAACCTCCACTCTTGTCATATCGGCAACCACACAATCTAAAACAGATGATTGTCAGGAGCTCTTTGAATAGGCCTCAACAAAACGGAACATCACCCTGCCGACAAAAAATATGTGGGACCTGCAGACACATTTTCTCCACTGACAGGGTAACGATACCAGGTTCACAACAGGAGTACAGAGTACAAGGTAAATTTTCCTGTGGGTCCACCAATCTGGTATATCTGATCATGTGTGCTAAATGCCCCAATGTTATGTACGTGGGAGAAACTGGACAAACACTGCGCAAACGTATGAATGGACACAGGCACACTATTAATGATACCAAATCTGGACTCCCAGTTGCTACACACTTTCAGTCCAACGGACACAGCATGGATGATCTTCGTGTCACTGCCCTGAAGGGCGGCTTCAAAACGTCAAATGACCGATTAATAGCAGAAACAAAATTTATAAATTGGTTCAAAGCTGTGCAGAAGGGTTTGAATAAGGACAACAACTTTCTATATTGGTATGAGATTGATGATATATGAACTGTCTTAGCCACTCTAGCTGAGCTTGTGAACTAGGAATTTACGATACCTCTGGGTCAGTCCTAAAGACAAGGTCTCTGAGCAATGGAGTAAACAAGGATCCTTATCTTACCCCATTTAGATGGTCTGTTTGTATTAAGGCATCTTAATGACGTATTTATGCTTGAAAAAAATATCTGTTTTCCCTTTTGATGTTGCATGTATATAAGCTGTCTGTACCACCAGCTTGCAAACTAACAGGATGTAAACCTGACGAAGGCTGCAAGGCCGAAAGCTTGTTTATTCTTATTCATTTGTAGTTAGCCAATAAATGGTATCATCCTGATTTAAAACTTCTTGCTTTTACTGATGGCTAACACGGTACAATACCCTACTGTTATTATTATATGGTGACATTTTTACAGTTGGCAGGTGATGTAGCTGCTGCATGCTTTTTTGGCAGTTGGAAACAGCTGTAAACAGCTATTTCCCACAATGCAACAAGGTTCACAGACAGGAAACTGCCAGGAGTACCACAGTCCTCAGAGTTACTTGTGGGAAGGGTTTCACCACAATATCAGCCATACAGAGCCCCTCTCATGTAAAACGGGGTATCAGCTACTGATTAGGATAAAGTTCAATTCTTAGTCGGAGTTTCTCCTAAAAACCATTTGAGGCAATATACCTTCTTATATGGATAAAGGTAACTAAGGTAGTACAGTATATCAAAAACAGAAAGTGTGGCTGGAGCCTGGCACATTTAGCACACAATCAGGTTGATGATGTAATTAAGTGCTGTAACATTGCTATGAGCAGACTATTGTGAGTTACACTATTATCCTGACCTGTGGTAGTCAAGTAGCGTGAACATTGCTGTAGTAATGCGTGTTACTAACTAGCATTAACTTTAGTAACGAGTTTTACCATAGGAGTTCTCAAGCTACTCCAGTACTAATAGCAGTACAATGCTGCCGGTAGTAACGGTAATATTGCTGCTATCTGCACATAGCAATATTACTGTACTTTTAGAGCATCAACCCCATTGTGAGCCACATCCCAAGCATGAAACAATAAGCATTGTCACATCTGAGTGTAAAACTGCACATGCCTATGTACAAGGAAACACTCACAAGACAGCATCATGTTTCTTGTAATGAAAACTGTACTGTAAATGCCTCTGTGCCTGGTACTGTGAACTTGTCTTTGGTAGATCATGTCCTGTATGTTTAATCTGTGTTATCACTGCACAGCTAAAGCAATTTGCAGCCTTTATGGAATGCTCATAATAATCATTATTCAATGAAATGGAAAGCTGCTCTTTACCTCTATTTTAGTAATAAAAAATACTCAATTGGAGTTGCTTAACTATGAAAACGAATTTTTGATAAGTATGTTGATGGATATGGAACATATTTTAAAGCTCTTACTCTGCTAGGGAGGAAAAAAGATAACTTTCTTGTTACCATGGAAAATGACAATAAAAGCTATACCAGGGAGATCATGTTGGTTTTACACCAGCTGTCTCTTCCTATGAACAGAAATTAGCTACACCTGGCAATCTTCGGTGGCTCAGAGCATAAAACCAACACAGATGTCTGAATAACATTTAGGTTTTTCAGAAGAGAAAAGGCACAATAGAAAATCTAAATGATCTCAAGTCCAAAGCTAATCAAATGATATAATGTACACACATGTCCTTCAGTGATTAAGCAATATTACAATGAACAGAGTTGATTAAAAGAGCTCTTTTCTTCTTTTTGAATATGTTCACTTAAAACATCAAGCATGTGCCAGAGAAATTACCAATCAGCCTTACCGCACTATGAGCAGAATCCATGCACTTGGTGTTTCAGAATTAATAATTATTAAATTATGTACAGTTTGAAACTGTATTTTAGTGGTGCTACAAAAGCATAAAACTCTACTGGGGTAAATAGTTTCTAAGCTATGTGTGACCCTGAAGGATATTTTTACTCTTGTGTATTTTATAAAGAACACTTGGCCTTTGTCATGAAAACAATTTAATCCATTTATGGCATGGATACCATAAGTTGCTAGAAACATTTTCTGGTCTTTGTTGAGACTTCTAACACATGGTAGGTTGGGACAATGGATTCATGTTAACCACTTACCGACAAGGGGATTTTTCAGTGATCGGTGCTGCGTGGACTCTACAGCCCGCAGCACCGATCAGGAGTGCAGCAGGGCGATCAGACTACCCCCCCTTTTTCCCCACTAGGGGGATGTCCTGCTGGGGGGGTCTGATCGCCGCCGGCTGCATTTGCTTAGCGGGGGGGCTCTTCAAAGCCCCCCTCTGCAGCGTTCTCCGCCGTCTCGCCCACTCCCTCCCTCTCCCTCCCCCTGTGAGCTGCACAGGACGGATTTCCGGCCTGCACATTGAAGGATAGGCTTCAGCCTATCATATGCCGGCGATCCCCGGCCAATCAGAGGCCGGGGATCGCCGATCAGCCTTACGGCGCTGCTGCGCAGCACCGCCGTATGATGTAAACAGCGGGGATTTCTTCCCCGCCTGTTTACATTTTGCCGGCGAGCCGCGATCGGCGGCTCTCCAGCTGTTCACGGAGACACCCTCCGTGAACTGACATGGAAAGGCCGCTCGAACGAGCGGCCATTTCCATAGAAACCCTCAGACAACCAGTTTACGCCAATTGGCGTTAGCTGGTCGTCAAGAGGTTAAAGACACCTAATGATGAGCATATGTCTGTGTGCCTCAGCAGAAATCAAGATTCACTCAATAAGGCTACATTTTTCCAGTCTTGTTTTGGCCAATTGTGATGAACATGTGTCCACTGAAGCCCCATTTGTGTTTGTTTAGCTCACAGGAGGGGCACCTGATGTACTTTTACATGTTGTGTCTTCTGAGCGTCTTTTCTGTTCAATATGGCTGAAACAGTTACCATAGACCTTCTATCAGGTCACACTAGTCTTGCCATCCACTTTTGGCCTTGGTCATCAACATTCATCAACAAAGTGTTTCATTGAAAACAAAAATGTTTTATTTGTAGCAACATGGGTAAATGCTATACTGCTGAGTTAGAGAAACTTGAGAAATTAGCAGTAACAGAAACATTCACATTAACTTTTCCGGCAACTATGATTTCAAGATCAAAAGCACCTAAATCCTTTTTTCTCCACTGTAGTGTTGGTTGTGATGAACACTAATTTATGCTCCTGACCTGTGTGTGCATGATTTTGTGAATTACAGTACTACCACATGAACAGATGACAAGTTGTTCCTTATAAAGAGCTCAGTGACTGTTTATGCAGCTGTTAAAAAAAAGGGTTTGCATTTATAAACTTGGCAGCATTCTTCATGCAATCTGTGCAAAGTGCTAGACATCATATCTATATTTTTACATTTGCAGCTTTGAACTGTGCCACAGCACTGTTTTTCAGCTTTCTTCAAGTATGTATCCTTTCATAAAAGCCACTAATTTTAAAGTGCTCCTTGGTACTGTCACATTCTTCAGTACAGTGTGCAACTGTTTTATAGACAGTCCCTCATGTTTTGATATAACTAAAAATGCTCACTTAAATTGCTTTAAATACAATTTTTCAATTTTTCTAAAACTCAAAGCTCATTGTGATGGAATAACTCTGACAAGTAGACGTCCTGCTTAATCAAGTAAAAGTGCCCCCTGGAATACATCTTCTATGCACATAGCGTAAAGTAACATACAACACTCTGTAAAGTAACGTCAAGAGTCCTGATCACCAGTTTACAACTAGCACAGAATTTGTAAACCGTCAACTTCAGGTAATTGTGGTATGTTCTGGGCAGTAATCTTAGGAAGTTTCATTTCTAAAATAATTGAATGTAGTAAGGACATAGAAAAAGAATGTGTGTGGTCCTTGATTGCTGCATACATTTTTAACAGATGATCTGTTCTTTAATTAAAGTATGATGCCACCTAACTGAAAAAATAAACAATTGTATTGCATTAATTATTATTAATTAATGATGTAGGCTTTGTTACTGCCTCTTACTCCACTCTAGGGATGAGTGAGTGGTAAGAAAAGCTGAGTTTCGACTTCTCAGAAACTGATAGAGAAGGATAACTCACCCACGTTGCCACCTTTGCACTTGCACAACAAACTGCTCTCCATCCTCCCAACTTCTTGATGTGAATGCAGAAATGTCGAGCTAATGGAGTTTGATGAGTGGACCGGCAGAACACAGGTAGAGATGGCCCGAACGGTTGGCCAGCAAACGGTTCCCGGCAGGGGCATAACTAAAAGTCCCTGGGCCCCCCCCTGCAAGAAATTGAGCGGGCCCCCCACCCTGGGGCCCACTCATGGCCGCTTTGGGGGGCAGGAGGGGTCGCAGCATGAGGGGGGAGCTTTGTACATCAGCGGGGAGGGGGGACAGTCCCCCCCTCCCTCACCTCGGGCTCTCCCCTCAGCGCTCGCCCTCCTGCACCTAACACTGGCAGCAGCGACGGCAGCAGCTATAAATACCTCCATTTACCACTGGAGGTCTCTGATCTGCAAGGGCTTCACATTACTTCCTGTTTTAACAGAAAGTAATGTGAAGCCCTTGGAGATCTGAGACCTCCGTGGTGAATGGAGGTAATTATAGCTACTGCCACCGCCGCAGCTGACACTTAGATGCAGGAGGGGGAGCGCAGAGGGGAGAGCCTGAGGTGAGGGGGGGACTGTCACCCCTCCCCGCTAATGTGCAAAGCTCTCCCCTCATGCTGCGAACCCTCCAGCCCCCCCAAAACAGCCAAGAGTGGGCCCCAGGGCTACTTCCCCTATTGTTACGCCAGTGGTTCCCGGCGAACTTCAGGGGTTCGCGTTCGCGGAGAACCGTGAACTTTTCCGGAAGTGCGATTCGCCCCCATTGTGCATCATTAGGGTCAACCTTGACCCTCTACATCACAGTTAGCAGGCACATTGTAGCCAATGAGGCTACACTCCCTCCTGGAGTCCCCCTCCCCACCCCCCACCCCTTATAAAAAGCAGGCAGCATCAGGCATTGGACTCACTCGTGTGCCTGCAGTAATTAGAGAAGGGACAGCTGCTGTGCAGAGATCTATAGGGAAAGCTTAGATAGGCTCTTGTAGGCTTCTTAGCTTGCTCTTTGCTGATTCTTATTGCTAAAAAAGCACCCCTCAACAGCTCTTTTGAGAGCTAGTCTTGTTCTTGTGATCTATTTTTTGTGTGTGTGTGTCCCACAGACACTTGTGTTGCATAGACAGCCTTGGTAATTCCTACTGTGTGTGCCACTGCCAGGCCCAGCACATTCAGTGACTGACTACCTGTGTGTGTGACAGGTGCACATTATAATACCCATCACAGCATATACCTACCTGTTTTTCACTTCAGTGCACCTACCTACCTATGTGAGCGCACACAGTGTCACTGTGCCTGTCCGGTACCTGTCTGTGTGTGACAGGTGCACATTATAATACCCATCACTGCATATACCTTCCTGTTGTTCAAAGTGCACCCACCTACCTACGTGAGCGCTCGCAGTGTCACTGTGCCTGTCCGGTGCCTGTCTGTGTGTGACAGGTGCACATTGTAATACCCATCACTGCATATACCTACCTGTTGTTCAGTGCACCCACCTACCTACGTGAGTGCACGCAGTGTGATATACCACTCCGTGCATACCTGTTAACTGAACCTGTGTGACTGCACATTTTATTAGTCAAGTCAATGCATACCTTTCACTTCATCCCCCCCAATACGGACAAAACAAAAGGCAGAGGCAGGCCACCTGGCAGGTCTGTTCGAGGTCGGGCTGTCATGTTTTCGTGCGGCCCTCGACCAAAGTACAGTGTTCAGAAGAAGGCACGTGCCATCAACCCCCAATATTGTCAGGACGTAGTTGTCTATTTAACACAGAACACCTCATCTTTCTCAGCTTCCGCACAAAAGCGTGACATATCTTCCGCCTCCTGCTCTGATTCTGGCACCCCACTTAACACTCAGTCGGCCGCCACCACCAAAGTGTCATCATCCCAGGGCTCAGCGGTGTGGAAATTTTTGGTGTGTCTGCCTCAGATGAGAGCAATGCCATCTGTACTCTCTGCCACCGAAAATTGAGCCGTAGAAAGACCAAGACCCGCGTAGGGACAACTACCTTATGAAGACACATGATTACAAAGCACAAACTGCAATGGGATGACCACCTGAGGAAAAGCAGCACACAAAAGCAAAGCCACACACTGCAGTGGAAGATACCAGGCTGCAATTTCTTCTCAAAAAAGGGGATACCTAAACTGTACCGTGATGTTGAGAGGCAAGTGGTGACATCTCTGGCACACAGCGTTGGGTAAAGGGTCCATCTGACCACGGATGCCTGGTCTGCAAAGCACACTCAGGCCTGCCCGAAGACTATGTCAGTCCCCACACACAGCATCTCTGCCTGCACACCGTGTGACTGCCTGCCCCAAGACTAAGTCGCTCCCCACACAGCATCTCTGCCCGCAGGTGGGTTGACTGCTTTCTCCACCACCACCAACAGGGCCCAGGACTCCAGGCGGATTCCTGAATTTTTTGCTAGCAGCGGCCGCTATAATAATTTTTCTGGTGCGTGTACATGCCTGCCTAATTTTTCTGCCTGCACTGCAGCTGCAACAGCAAAACAAAAGTCATGTACATGTGCCAATTCCCCTTCGTGATCATTACCTTGCCGCGGCAAAGGGGCTTGCGTGTCACAATGAAGCAATGACCGACGGCTATATGAGTGTGTCGGGGGGGGGGGGGCACACCCACGATAATAAGGTTGTTGCTTCATTGTGGACAGACCAAATTTGATCAGCTGGACAGTCACTGTTCTGTCATTCAGCTACCTCAGCCCGGCGACCATATGGGCTGGAAAGCCGCCATCACCTGCACTCTCGTCATGGTGCGCACTAGTCCAGCACGGCCGCCACTACACAAACAGCTGTTTGCGGTGCGTTACATAGTGAGTTTGGTGTATCAGTGTGAAGCAGTACTCTAATTACACTCCCTGATTGATGTATACACATGCAAGATGTTTTAAAGCACTTTAGGCCTGCAATTTAGCATTCAATGTGATTTCTGCCCTTAAAACGCTACTTTGCGTCAAATCCAGATTTTTCCCCGGGACTTTTGGCGTCTATCCCACTCATCCATGCAAAAACTCAGATGTTAGACCCCTTTAAACATCTTTTCCATCACTTTTCTGGCCAGCATAAGTGTTTCTAGTTTTCAAAGTTCGCCTCCCCATTGAAGTCTATTGCGGTTCGCGGAAGTTCGCAAACCTAAAATCGGAGGTTCGGGCCATCTCTAAACACAGGCACAAAAATTACTTATTCCTGCTTATGGCTACACAAATATTGTAAAGCTGTATACGGACTGTATTGTTTTTTTGTTATGTGGATGTTCTATATGCAAGCCTGTCCACTCTATTCTTTGTTAAAATCAATAAAAATCTTTGAAATAAAAAATATGAACCTCCCACCAAATTAAAAAAAAATCACACTCTATTGCAAACTAAATAGAAAAGGTAATTTGAATAGCTTATCTAACTTGTCTACCAATGACATGCATTATAGCTTAGCTTTACTGGAAGCAGAGCTATACCTTACTAACAATGGAGATCTGCAAATCTGATTTCCTTATTCTAGAACTTGTTGAATATTTTTCATCTACTTAGCTATTACACTTAAAAGTAAATTGGAAGTAGAAAAATGTTTCAATCACAGCATCAGCCCTGTAAGTAACAAAGAACATTTTTAACACTCACAAGTGCTCATTATCACTTAATTAACCTACACTCCAGATTGCACTTAATTAACCTGCACACTGCCCATGCATTCGCAATCAATGCTTGAATGAGTTGCAAATTATGAATAACAGCATATATACTACTATTTCAATCATTCCACATTACTATCCATTCTGAACAGATATAAAAAACCAACATGGCCTGACTGCACATGAGGTGCTGTGTGAATATCTAGTCTGTTAACTATTATTTATTAATAGCAAGTAGCTGTCTGTATGGGAGAAAGACACAAGCAGAAACAAGCACGTAGTCATTTATTTTCAGAGATAGCCCTTGTTGTAACTAGGTCTAACAGTTACAGTCAAAAATAAAATAAATTTACACTTTATCAGATTAGCATACTTAAAGCATAAATATTGCCAGCGAATCTCAAGATGCCCACTAATCAATAAAATAATTATAATCTCCCTTTAAGGATAACCCTATGTCTGCCTGCAGTTTAAACATGCTGCTTTGTATTGTGTGCTGAAGTGTGAGCCTGTCTGTTTGTCCAACAGCTTTCCCTGTTGCTTCTTGTTCTGTCTAAATCACCCATGGCCAGTGGCAAATCAATAAAGATGCAGTGACCACATCAGGGCCCCTGCACCAGAGGGGCCCTCCAGAGGGAAACAGAAAATATTGGCGCCAGTGGCACTATGGAAGTGTGGGTGACACTATAGGCGTCCATACAAATATTGTTTATGGGCAAAAACTTGGGGGCCAGCACTTCTGGCACCCACTTTTCCGCCCATAAATGATATTTGTATGGGCACCTATAGTGGCACCCATACTTTCTCAAACCTCTGGGAATTTTCATGTTTTTTGCAGCGTATTTGCTAGGGGGGGGGGTTAAGGTTAGGCATCAGAAAGAGGATTTGCGCCAGGGGGAAGGTTAAGGTTACTGTAGGTGTCAGGAAGGTGGGATTTAAGGTTAGGCATCAGAGAGGGTGGTTAGGGTTAGGTATTGGAGATACGAGGGTTCTGTGTGAAAGTAGGGTTAGATTTAGCTGTAGTAAATATCAGTAATATTTTCTGATATTTTACTATCGAAAACTACCACTATAAACTAGTAGAATATCACATAATATTATTTATATTCTACTATTAGCTATAACCTGTCACTCAAATTTCCTGGCACCTTTATTTTGCCTACACTTTAAGATAACCTCCTTTAACCATTGTGTTAGGTCTTTATTGGTACTATCCTGGAAATAATCACCTCTATATGTGTTTTGAATAGTTAAAGTCATTAAAAAACTATTCCTCTGCCCTGTTTAGTCCTCTCTGACTTTCATCTGTCCTTGTCAAGTTTTGGTGTCCATATCAATATATGTATAGCTTGAGGCACATAGCTCCTTAGCTACTCCACTGCCCATGGCTGTGGATGACAAGATTACTACTCACAACAGGTCTGATGATCATTGATCTGGCTACAAACAGGAAGGGAATGGATTAGATGGCCCGAACCTCCGATTTTCCGGTTCACGAACCTGATTCGCGAACTTACGCAAACCACAATAGACTTCAATGGGGAGGTGAACTTTGAAAACTAGAAACACTTATGCTCATGGCCAGCCTTTGACCTGAGCAACCGGAGCAGTTGCTCAGGGCGCCGGCTTCCGGGGAGCGCACGCTTCCCTCCGATAAAATGTCTTCCCCAATGCACGGCTTCCCTCCGATTAATGTCCCCCACTCTGTGCTCCTTTCAGTTCCCTTCCCTCCCTCTCTCCGATGTAGATAGCGGTGCAGGCAGTGGCTCTCACCATCCATCTCACAAGCAGCGGCTTTGCTCAGCTCCCTGAGCATTCTTCTGAACTGTGGCTTTAAGGGTTCTCGCTTGATGAGGTCATCAAGCAAAGCTCTTACATTTCAGAAGAATGCCCCGAAAGTTGAACAAAGCTGCTGTTTTGCGAGATGGACGGTAAGAGCCACTGCCTGCACCGTACTCTACATCGGACGGAGGGAGGGAGGGAGGGAGGGAAGGGAACTGAGAGGAGCTCAGAGCGGGGGAACATTAATTGGAAGGAAGGAGGGAGGCTGTGCGGCGGGGAAAAAACTTTTATTGGAGGGAGGGAAGCTGAATGGCTGGGGAACAGTTTTATCAGAGGGAGCTGTGTGCCAGGGGGAAACATTTTAATTCCACTGCGGTGTCCCATTGGCCACAAATTTATGGAAGGCCTCAGAGTCCACCAGCCGCTATGGAAACAGCTGGCGAGATAACAGTTCTGGCAAGCCAGCTGTCAGACGCCGGGCAAGGGGGTGACTGGAAGAAATTGGCTTCCTTCACAGACACCTGGCTTCTGTGGGCAGAGGAGCAGGAACCGCTCAAGGTCAGAGGGGGAGTGGAGGAGGGTGGCTGTGAAGGTGCAAGGGAGAAAGCGGCTGAAGATGCTGCACCTGAAGGAGGAAGAGGAGAAGGAGGGTGGCTTTTCTTTTGTGTGCTGCTTTTCCTCTGGTGCTCTTCCCATTGCAGTTTGTGCCTTTTCTCCAGGTGCCTTCGTAAAGCACTTGTCCCTACATGAGTGTTGGCCTTTCCACTGCTCAATTTTTGGAGGCAGAGAGAACAGATGGCATTGCTCTGATCTGAGGCAGGCACATTAAAAAATTTCCAAACCACTGAGCCCCCCTGGGGTGATGGCACTATAGTGAAATGTCATGTTGGCTGGCTGTCTATAGGTGGCGATACATGGCGCCGGACACTGCCACCAGCTGTTTCTGCTAACGAGCTCCACCTGCTTTTTTCAGGAACTCGTCTCCTTCTACTCCTCTCTGACTCCCCCTCTGAACTGTCCCCCTGATCATCTCCTCTATTGGGAACAAACGTGGCATCCGTATCATCGTCATCATCATTATCATCCTGCCCCGCTTCGCTTGCCTCAGACACCTCCAAAACTGCACCAACATCAGGTACTTCATCATCCTTCTCCTCACACGTTACGTCCATAGTGTCGCCTAACTCAGACATGAGGTGGTGGTGTAACTTGCTTAGCGCCATCATCTGGTTGTAACAATAATGGCTGTGTATCAGTGATTTCCCCACCAAATAACTGCTGCGAACTGTCAAATGTAGTGGATGTGGTACTTAGAGTAGGGCTGGTGGCTGCGGAAGATGAGGTGTTCTGTGTTAAATAGTCAACCATGTCCTGACAATCTTGGGAGTTGGTGGTCAGGTGCAGTTAACAGGTATGCACAGAGTGGTATATCACACTGCGTGCACTCACGTAGATAGGTGGGTGCACGGAACACAACAGGTAGGTATATGCAGTGATGGGTATTACAAATGTGCACCTGTCACACACACATACCGTGAACAGGTACAGTGACTGGTGGTATTAAATCTCACACTGCGTGCGCTCACGTAGGTAGGTGGGTGCACTGAACAACAGGTAGGTATATGCGGTGATGGGTATTACAATGTGCACCTGTCACACACAGACAGGTACCGGACAGGCACAGTGACACTGCGTGTGCTCACGTAGGTAGGTGGGTGCACTGTGAACAATAGGTAGGTATATGCAGTGATGGGTATTACAATGTGGACCTGGCACAGTAGTAATTATACCACCAAGGGGCCAAAGGTCAGCTGCGCCTGACTGACAGGGCTGTATATAATGCAAGTGGGCCACAAATAAAATAAAAGTAAAAATATATAGATCACAAGAACAAGATTAGCTCTCAAAAGAGCTGTTGAGGGGTGCTTTTTTTAGCAATAAGAATCAGCAAGGAGCAAGCTAAGAAGCCTACAAGAGCCTAACTAAGCTTTCCCTATAGCTCTCTCTGCACAGCAGCAGCTCTCCCTTCTCTAATTACTGCAGGCACACAAGTGAGTGAAAAGCCTGACGCTTCCTGCCTTTTATAAGGGGGGGGGGGGATGCAGCTCCAGGAGGGAGGGTGGCCTGGTTGGCTACAATGTGCCTGCTGACTGTGATGTAGCGTGTCAAAGTTGACCCTAATGATGCACTATGGGGGCAAACCGTTCGGCCGGCTAACCGTTCGGCCATCTCTAATAACAGATAGAATCAAGTTTACCTGCACATAACAGATCACAGAGAGTTGAGAAACCTTGTCATATATGCAGGGGTCGGAGTTGGCTGAGGAATGTGCAAGGGCATTTCTATAATACTAGGAAATCCAGGGTACTAAATAATGAGTAATTGTATGGTCCTGCAGCATGCAGACCCTGGACCGCCACAATGACTATGTGAGGGATGCAGTGCTGCACATATCATCCTGCATTACCTAAACCTCTTATTATTGACCAAAATGTATTTCTTCAGATTTTTGCTAATGGGGAAGTGTTATAGACAACAGGCATCTTAGTAGATTTTCATATCTGTTCAAGGAGGGAAAACGTAATGCACTACAACTACATTTAGGGCTGGTGCACACCAAAACCCGCTAGCAGATCCGCAAAATGCTAGCAGATTTTGAAACGCTTTTTCTTCTTTTTCTGTAGCGTTTCAGCTAGCGTTTTGCGGTTTTGTCTAGCGGTTTTGGTGTAGTAGATTTCCTGTATTGTTACAGTAAAGCTGTTACTGAACAGCTACTGTAACAAAAACCGCCTGGCAAACCGCTCTGAAGTGCCGTTTTTCAGAGCGGTTTGCGTTTTTCCTATACTTAACATTGAGGCAGAAACGCATCCGCAATCCAAAAAATGCCTCACCCAGGCATTTTTCGTTTCTGCAAAACGCCTCCCGCTCTGGTGTGCACCACCCCATTGAGATACATTGACCAAGCAGATCCGCAGCCGCAAGCGGATCTGAAAACGCCCAAAAAGCTGCTCGGTGTGCACCAGCCCTAAGATAAGGATATTAGTTAATTTGGCATATTTATAGAAAAGACAAAATAAGATACAGAACATTTATATTGCGTGCATGAAAAAAGGGTGCCATGAAAAAGGGCCAGGCTGGATAACGAAATGGCGCCGATGGATAACGAAATCTGATAACGATAAACATCGGTGTCAAATTTGGTTAACGATAAATACCGTTGTACAGACGGGAGATAATAACGAAAATATAACAACATTAAAAATCGTTACGTAATTCAACAATACAGCTTAACCCAACCCTACTGTAACGATTGGCCATGCAGATCGTGGTCGTGACTGGAACCAGACTGGCAGATCCACGATCTCTGCATGGCAATCGTTTTGGTTTAAACAAATCCAGAAGATCACAATGGAAATACTGATGTCTGCACAACAGAGTAGAATAATAAATGTGTTTATTTACAATAATGCAAAGTGTACAAATGCAGATCACCATACACATACAATCGTACAATCAAACAACGCCTGGTGCAGCACAAATACCAGAACCCTGACTGACTATCTATCTATACAAAAATATACAGCAACACACACAATATCAGAATATATACAACAGTGCATAATCCGAATCAGCATACATAAAGGGAAGTCATACAAGCAGGAATCAAACCAGGTAATACGAAGTACAATGGCAGAAAACAGAGAATAGTCAGACTAGCAAGGATCAAATACCAGGAGTTCAGAATGCAGGAACAGAGTTCAGGAAGGTTGGCCAGAGTCACAACCCTGCAAGGAAACAAATGAAATGACCTAGCAATGTGCTGCTAGCAAGTCCATCCTTTTATATGCAGCACATTGCTCAGGTGACTGGCCAGAATCTTCCACAGTTCCATCTGCTGGTGAGCCGAGGAATTGCACAACTCCCAGCAATATGAGAGCCATCTGCTGGTAGACAGCAGAAGTCCACCTCAAGTTCCTCAGTGCTGCCACCAGCAGGATGACACAGACACAGATCGTTACACCTACTCTCACACAGAACCCTTCCCTGGTGCAGCCTAAAACTAACCGCTTTTCTGGTGGCACCTAATCCTAACCACCCCCAAGGTGGTGCCTAACCCTAACCACACCACCAATGATGCCTAACCCTAACCCCCCCCCCCCCCCCCCAGGGCACTCCTGGATACTGAATAATGAGTAATTGTACGGTCCTGCAGCATGCAGATCCTGGACCGCCACAATGACTATGTGAGGGATGCAGTGCTGCACATATCATCCTGCATTACCTAAACCTCTTATTATTGACCAAAATGTATTTCTTCAGATTTTTGCTAATGGGGAAGTGTTATAGACAACAGGCATCTTAGTAGATTTTCATATCTGTTCAAGGAGGGAAAACGTAATGCACTACAACTACATTTAGATAAGGATATTAGTTAATTTGGCATATTTATAGAAAAGACAAAATAAGATACAGAACATTTATATTGCGTGCATGAAAAAAGGGTGCCATGTAAAAGGGCCAGGCTGGATAACGAAATGGCGCCAGTGGATAACAAAATCTGATAACGATAAACATCGGTGTCAAATTTGGTTAACGATAAATACCGTTGTACAGACGGGAGATAATAACGAAAATATAACAACATTAAAAATCGTTACGTAATTCAACAACACAGCTTAACCCAACCCTACTCTCACACGGAACCCTTCCCTGGTGCAGCCTAAAACTAACCGCTTTTCTGGTGGCGCCTAATCCTAACCACCCCCACGGTGGTGCCTAACCCTAACCACACCCCCAGTGATGCCTAACCCTAACCACACCCCCAGTGATGCCTAACCCTAACCACACCCCCCTGGTGTTGCCTAAAACTAACCGCCTCCCGGAGGGTGCCTAACCCTATCCACTCCCCCTGGTGGTGCCTAACCCTAACCACTCCCGCTGCAGAAACACCCTTTTCCACTTAGAAATGATAATATCTTTGACAACGTAAAATCTGTACACACAAACAAAATAATATGATAAAATCTATAACGTTGCAAGCTTCTAAAATGATAACATACTTCAATAACTTTAATGTTCTAATGTTGTTAAAGATATTTATCGCTGCGCCCTCTTTTCTGCTTTTTTTGCCATATTAATGATAATTGCATTAAAGTCTATGGTGGCGCCCTTTTCCTCCACCCTTAGCCGGTACCCTTTTTTCCTGCTACCTTTATATCATGCTTTTCTTCTGCTAGGCTCAAAGCGCTAGAGCTCCAGCCTCTAGGGTGCGCTCAGTAGGCAGTAGCAGTGTTAGGGAGTCTTGCCCAAGGTCTCTTTATCTCCTTACTGATTGCTGGCTTACTGAACAGGAAGAGCCAAGATTTGAACTCTGGTCACCTGTGTCAGAGGCAGAGCCCTTAAAGGCCTGGAACCCACTGAAATCCGCAAACGCAAAACGCAACCGCTAGCGTTTTGCCTGAGCGGTTTGCAAGCGGATTCATGCGAGTTTTCGGTCGCGTTTTGCAACAGTGTATTTTTTTGCCTCAGCGGTTGTGTAGCGTTTTGCGTTTCGCGTTTTTATCCTGATTGGTCCTGTGAATTATTTTTAATTTTGTTATAGTGTGCTGAACCGCAAAACGCTAGCAAATCCGCTCAGTTTAGGTTTTGCTGAGCGTTTCTGCTAGCGTTTCAATACTTTACATTGAAGCGCTAACGCTCCCAAAATGCTGCAGGTTTCTGGGAAACGCAAACGCTCCTGTGGAAGTTGCCCCATCCATTAACATCAGCTGAGCGTTTTGGCAAAACGCTAGCGTATCGCAGCGCTGCCAAAATGCTCAAAAAACGCTCTTGTGGGTTCCAGCCCAAACAGTACACCATCCAGACACTGCTTATAAGTATATTTAATTAGGATGAATTGCAAGGATTAATAACACAAATTATTTAAGCATAATTAATTACTTTGTTTTATGTGCATTTAAAACACAGTCTGGGAGAGAGCAGTGTCAAGCTTGTTGCAAGGCATGATCTATCAGATTTAAAAAAAAAAATCTAAAAATGTAATATTTCCAAAATTGTCGCTGGTTGCAAAATTAAATGGAAAGATATTTTCTACTATTATTAAATTGCAAAAAGATGTGTATATCCACCACGTATATTTATGGCAGTTCTGGAATGGAAGTGGAACAGCCTTTTAAGAACGATTACTGAATTTGTGGATTCATACATGAAGTGTTTTTGCTATAAGAGATGAAACCTGGGCTGGATCACGAAAGTAAGACTTGATGCATACGGAAGCCTAAGGCAAAACAAGAGTGCTTGGTACTTAAAATGAACTCGTGTTTTACTTTAAATTTTCTTCTGTTGTTTTTTTTCTGTTGCTATTTTATTGCATTTTATTTTTAAAGCTGTAAAAATATGTTTAACTTTTCAAGGCTAATAAACTTTCAACGTTAGGTCTACATTCAACTGAATTTACAAAAACAAGAACTTCACAAAATGTATTTACTTGCCTAGCATGATGCAATGGTTGTTTGCTTTCTGCATCAGAAACAATATAGGTATTAGAATGGTAAGATTTGATCACTGGTCCAGAAAAGGGGAACTTAAGAAATTGCACATTGTTATCAGGGTGTCTAAAAGGTTGTGTTTTTAAAGGACATTTGAAGTGAGAAGAATATGAAGGCTGCCATATTTATGGGCAGCGCGGTGGCGTAGTGGCGTAGTGGGTAGCGCTCTCGCCTTGCAGTGCTGGGTCCCCGGTTTGCATCTCAGCCAGGTCAACATCTGCAAGGAGTTTGTATGCTCTGTGCCTGTGTGGGTTCCCTCCAGGCACTCTGGTTTCCTCCCCCCCCCCCCCCAAAAAAAACATACAGATAATTGGCTTACCCCTAAAATTGGCCCTAGATTATGATACATGCACTACACGATACATACATAGACATGTGACTATGGTAGGGACTAGATTGTGAGCCCCTCTGAGGGACAGTTAGTGACAAGACAATATACTCTGTACAGTGCTGCATAATATGTTGGCGCTATATAAATACTTAAATAAATAAATAAATTTGCTTCTAAAGAATACCAGTTGCCTGGCAGCCCTACTGATTTATTTGAATAACACCAGTAACAAGCATGCAGCTAATCTTGTCAGATCTGACAATAATGTCAGAAACACCTGATCGTTCAGGGTCTATGGCTAAAAGTATTAGGCCCCGTTCACACTTGCGTTTTTGTAAAATACGGACCGGATGTCTGTACCGGATCCGGACCGGACCAGACCCGTACGGTTCCGGTCCGGATCCAATCCGGATCCGGTCCGTTTGCATGCGTATTTCATCAGGTATGAATACGGCAGCGATCCGGATCCGTTTTTTTAAAGAGATAACACACTATATAAATTCCTGGGGTCTGGGAGGTCAGCAGAAGCGCTGGGGTCATTGTTGGAGAGAGCTTGACGTGTGCAGACCATCCTTGGGTACAGAGACAGCAGTTTGGACCATGGATCCAGTGGTTTTGTACACTTTTTACCTGGGAATACTCTCCTTTTTGGTGTTCACCTATTACTATGTGGGGAGAAGGCGTGCTCCTCGCAGGAGATGGTGGGTGCATCCTCTACTAGCCAGGAGGCAGAGAAAGGGAGAGTTCCAGACCCTCTACCGGGACCTGAGACGACACCCAGAGAAGTTCTACAGTTATACTCGGATGTCCATACCCCTGTAAGTATCCAGACCTAAGCACACCATCCCTAAACACCCCACAACACCTCACCCCTGTATACCTAGCTAAACAACCCACCCCACACCCCTGTATACCTAGCTAAACACACCACCCCCACCCTCCACAAAACACCCAAACCCCTAAACACACCTCCCCCATCCTCCACCCAACACCTTGTCCCACAGCAAACTTTACAGCTTCTTCCTTTCCATCTCCTGTCAGGTTTGATACCCTCTTGGAGATGGTGAAGGATGACCTACAGAAGAAGGATACCAGGTTCAGGAGAGCAGTCACACCACGAGAACAACTACTGATCACGCTGAGGTATGTAAAAACAATTTTTTTTATTAAAAAAAAAAAATTCCAACATGGAAACATTCTTCCAACATGGACAAAATATAAATAACATTTCTATGATATAGCCTAGTCACTTGAAGGACAATTGTCGTGTGTAGAAAGACTCCCTTGGGCATGGCCTTCAAATCCTGGGATACAGGAAAGTCAACATGACATGGCAAGGCCTAGGTGTACTTTGAACCATGCCATGTCATGTTGTAAAAGGTTTCCTGCCTCACAGAATCAGAAGGTCATGTCCAAGGGAGTGGGGTTGTGCATAGGACAGGTCTTGGTCCATTGGGGCCTGCAAAAGACCAAAAAAGTGATATATTGGCCGATAGGCCTACAAGTGCTAATAGTGCAATATGGCCACCAAGGCCAACAAGCAAAATGTGCTATATTTCTCAAAAGACATGCAAATGGGCCACTAGGCCAACAACATAATCGTGGTGCTTTGAGGGGGACACTAGGCCCTATAAGGACATACAAAACCTAACCACTTGCACGCGGTCCTCTGAACCTTGGATGAAGGAGACAGGGCAGGAAAAGGCTTGGCTCTTCCAAGCCCTGTCCAGGTCTCCTTCATCCAAGTTTCCAAGGGTCACGTGCAAGGGTGAGGAACAAAAACAACAAACGGCAGATGTGCAGGACATAACTTGTGCAGAGGTGCAGGGCATAGCTGCCCTAAAGGCACTCTTGTGACCCAGGTATAGTGTCTTTGGGGGACACCAGGCCCTAAATGTAAGTACTTTAAAAACCTAACCACTTGCACGCGGTCCTCTGAACCTTGGATGAAGGAGACAGGGCAGGAAAAGGCTTGGCTCTTCCAAGCCCTGTCCAGGTCTCCTTCATCCAAGGTTCCAAGGGTCACTTGCAAGGGTGAGGAACAAGAACATCAAACGGCAGAGGTGCAGGACATAGCTTGTGCAGAGGTGCAGGGCATAGCTGCCCTAAAGGCACTCTTGTGACCCAGGTATAGTGTCTTTGGGGGACACCAGGCCCTAAATGTAAGTGATTTAAAAACCTAACCACTTGCACGTGGTCCTCTGAACCTTGGATGAAGGAGACAGGGCAGGAAAAGGCTTGACTCTTCCAAGCCCTGTCCAGGTCTCCTTCGTCCAAGGTTCCAAGGGTCACGTGCAAGGGTGAGGAACAACAACAAGAGAGTGAGGAACAAGAACAACAAACGGCAGAGGTGCAGGACATAGCTTGTGCAGAGGTGCAGGGCATAGCTGCCCTAAAGGCACTCTTGTGACTTAGGTATAGTGTCTTTGGGGGACACCAGGCCCTAAATGTAAGTACTTTAAAAACCTAACCACTTGCATGCAGTCCTCTGAACCTTGGATGAAGGAGACAGGGCAGGAAAAGACTTGGCTCTTCCAAGCCCTGTCCAGGTCTCCTTCGTCCAAGGTTCCAAGGGTCACTTGCAAGGGTGAGGAACAACAACAAGAGAGTGAGGAACACGAACAACAAACGGCAGATGTGCAGGACATAGCTTGTGCAGAGGTGCAGGGCATAGCTGCCCTAAAGGCACTCTTGTGACCCAGGTATAGTGTCTTTGGGGGACACCATGCCCTAAATGTAAGTACTTTAAAAACCTAACCACTTGCACGCGGTCCTCTGAACCTTGAATGAAGGAGACAGGGCAGGAAAAGGCTTGGCTCTTCCAAGCCCTGTCCAGGTCTCCTTCACCCAAGGTTCCAAGGGTCACTTGCAAGGGTGAGGAGCAACAACGAGAGAGTGAGGAACAAGAACAACAAACGGCAGAGTTGCAGGACATAAGTTGTGCAGAGGTGCAGGGCATAGCTGCCCAAGGTGTCTTTCGAGGACACCAGGCCCTAAGTTTAAAGGACTTTAAAAACCAAAGTACTTGAACAGTGCAGTTTCTAGGCTAAAATGCACCCAGGGTGAGGGTGTAAAAATTGCGCCCCCCCCCCCCCCCCCCGAAGCAAGGTATGGGTGCCCGCAGTATAGGTTAGCCAGGTCTAGTTGCACTCAGTATAGATTCCCCCAGAATAGGTACACCAGTATAGGTAGCCAGGCATAGGTGAGCCAGTATAGTTGCCTCCGGTATAGGTTAGCCAGGTAGATGCCTCCAGTATAGGTAGCCAGTATAGTTGCCCCCAGTATAGGTTAGATAGGCAGGCGTCCCCGGTATAAGTTAGATAGGTAGGTGCCCCCAGTACAGGTTAGCTACATGGGTGCCTCTAATATAGGTAGCCAGAATAGTTGCCCCCAGCATAGGTTAGATAGGTAGATGCCCCCAGTATAGGTTAGTTAGGTAGGTGCCTCCAATATAGGTAGCCAGTATAGTTGTCACCTGTATAGGCTAGCTAGGTAGGTAGGTAGGTGCCCCCAATACAGGTTAGATAAGTTAATGCTCCCACTATAGGTTAGATAGGTAGCTTCCCCCTCAGTATAGGTAGCCAGCTATAGGTCCCCCCCAGTATAGGTAGCCAGGCATAGGTGAGCCAGTATAGTTCCCTCCGGTATAGGTTAGCCAGGTAGGTGCCTCCAGTGTAGGTAGCCAGTATAGTTGCCCCCAGTATAGGTTAGATAGGCAGGCATCCCCGGTATAAGTTAGATAGGTAGGTGCCCCCAGTACAGGTTAGCTAGGTGGGTGCCTCTAATATAGGTAGCCAGAATAGTTGCCCCCAGCATAGGTTAGATAGGTAGATGCCCCCAGTATAGGCTAGTTAGGTAGGTGCCTCCAATATAGGTAGCCAGTATAGTTGTCACCTGTATAGGCTAGTTAGGTAGGTAGGTGCCCCCAATACAGGTTAGATAAGTTAATGCTCCCACTATAGGTTAGATAGGTAGCTGCCCCCCAGTATAGGTTAGGTAGGTGCCCCCCAGTATAGGTTAGATAGGTAGCTGCCCCCCAGTATAGGTTAGATAGGTAGGTGCCCCCAGTATAGGTTAGATAGGTAGGTGCCCCCCATTATAGGTTAGATTAGGTAGCTGTCCCCCAGTATAGGTTAGGTAGGTGCCCCCCAGTATAGGTTAGATAGGTAGCTGCCCCCAGTATAGGTTAGATAGGTAGGTGCCCCCCAGTATAGGTTAGATAGGTGGGTGCCCCCAAGTATAGGTTAGATTAGGTAGCTGCCCCCTCAGTATAGGTTATATTAGGTAGCTGCCCCCCAGGTTAGATAGGTAGCTGCCCCCCAGTATAGGTTAGATAGGTAGGTGCCCCCAGTATAGGTTAGATAGGTAGCTGCCCCCAGCATAGGTTAGATAGCTGCCCCCCAGTATAGGTTAGATTAGGTAGCTGCCCCCCAGTATAGGTTATATTAGGTAGGTGCCCCCCAGTATAGGTTATATTAGGTAGGTGCCCCCTGGGATAGGTTAGATAGGTAGGTGCCCCCCAGGATAGGTTAGATTAGGTAGCTGCCCCTTCAGTATAGGTTAGATTAGGTAGCTGCCCTTCAGTATAGGTTAGATTAGGTAGGTGCCCCCCAGTATAGGTTAGATTAGGTAGGTGCCCCCCAGTATAGTTTAGATTAGGTAGGTGCCCCCCAGGATAGGTTAGATAGGTAGGTGCCCCCCAGGATAGGTTAGATAGGTAGCTGCCCCAGTATAGGTTAGGTAGGTGCCCCCTATGATGGAGGGGGGAGCCGCAGCTGCAGGGAGGGCAGCCCAACCTCTCCCTTCCTCTCCACGGGCCGCCCTCCGTGCGATCTCCCCTCAGACTGCAGAGTAATGCAGCAGGGAAGCGCTATTCTAAACTACTCACCTCCCTGGTTCCAATCGCTGCTCACTAGACGCTGATACACACGCTGCTTCCTGTTTAGCCGGAAGCAGCGTGTGTGTGTGTGTGTATCAGTGTCTACGGAGAGAGTAGACTAGCGGCGGGTGAGCAGCAATTGGAACCAGGGAAGTGAGTAGTTTTGTATAGCGCTTCCCTGCTGCATTACTCTGCAGTCCGAGGGGAGATCGCACGGAGGGCGGCCCAGGGAGAGGAAGGGAGGGAGAGGTCGGGTTGCCCTCTCCGCGGCTGCGGCTCCCCCCTCCATCACTGCGCCCCCTCCCAGCAGCGCTCAGGGCACCCACACGGGCAGCACGGCCCTAGAAACGGCCATGTACTTGGACATGGTCATCGGAACCCCTCTGAACCTTGGGTGAATGAGACGGGGCAGGGAAAAGGTTTGGCTAAAGCCCTGTGCTGATCTCCTTCCTCCAAAGTTCAGAGGGATTCTGAGGGCCATGTCCAGGAACAAGAGGAAATTTGGTCAAATGTTAGGGTCTACAGCACTTGTTGGGAACATGGGAGGTGCTGCCTGGAACTCGGGTCTTTCTTGGGTGCTGGTCGTGGAGGTGCTGGACCCTGACAGCAGCGGGGTGTATTGACTGCCTCTGAAGCCAGTGTACGACTGGGATGAAGATTGCCAGGGGGGCACCAATGCAGGTTGAGAATGTCTAAATGTTGGCGGTAGGATCAATGGCGTCTCCATGTGTTGTTTTATAGCATCAAGCAAACTTAAATGGCATGCCATCATGTTGTTGCTTGGCACCTTTTCTAAGAATGGTAGGAGAGACATGACTGTGTGGAATGTCGGGTGTGCCTGCAGTTTCAAGAGTTCACTGTTTTGCAGCAGGCAATTGGCTAGGGGGAGGGACTAGCTGCAACAGGAGGTATTTGGTCAGCTTCAGGACTCAGTACTGAGCTTGCTCAGTCTGTGGCTTGCTCACTAAGTGGCTGCGACACAAGTGGCATAGGCGTTAAAAACAGGCGTTACAACACAGGCACAAAGAGAGTGGTGAGAGGAAGTAGGTAAGGACAAAAAAAAAAAAAAAAAAACCTTCAATCAATATTGTGGTTTTTTGCATTGGTTAGAATGTGCTAGGCACGTTGTGGTGTAGTCTTTAAATTTTGAGGACTCCACCCCAACTTCACTCACTCCACCTCCACTCCTCCCCCTCCCCCCCCCCCTCCCCCTCCTCCCCTCCCCCCTCCCCCCCTCCCCCCTCCCCCTCTTCACTCACTCCCCAACTTCACTTACTCTCCTTTTCCTCCTCCCCAGCTACACTCACTCTCCCATTTCATCTTTTACCACCACAGTTTACTTTAAATAATTTTTCCCCACACAAAAGTCATCATGTTGGACTATGCTGTACAGTGTACATCCTGCAACATGTATGCATGCCTTGATCAGCGGATTGAGGGTGTTTACTGTTGCCCTGGGTGTGTGCGTGTTGCTCAGTTAGAGGCGGAAGTCGCAGAGCTAAATAAGCATCTCGCAACACTGAGAAGCATACAAAACATGGAGAAGAGCTTGGATCTCACGATCCAGACACTGGATGGAACCGTTGAAGATGAGGAGGGTGGAGTACAGCCGGACCAAGAAGCAGAGGCAGCCGCTAGTTGGGTCACAGTTAGAAGGGGTAGGGGAAAAAGTGGCAGGGAGGCTAGTCCCGAGTTGTCCCTCACTAATAAGTATGCTTGTTTGCGTAATATTGGGGAGGATGATTCAGGAGTAGCAATGCTGCAGCAGGATGTGCTCCTTAGCAACCAAGGGGCAGACTGCTGTAACGAGAAAGGGAATAGGAGTGCAGCTAAGGCTAGACAGGTACTGGTGGTAGGGGATTCAATTATTAGGCGCACAGATAGGGTAATCTGTCGAAGAAACCGTGAATGCCGTACAGTCTGTTGCCTCCCGGGTGCTCGGGTTCGGCATGTAGCGGAAAGAATTGACAGATTACTGGGTGGGGCTGGGGAAGACCCGGCTGTCATGGTACACATTGGCACCAATGACAAAGTTAGTGGGAGATGGAAGGTCCTCAAAAATGATTTTCAGGTACTTGGAGATAAACTTAAAGCAAGGACCTCCAAGGTGGTGTTTTCTGAAATACTGCCAGTGCCACGTGCTACATCTGAGAGACAGAGGGAGCTTAGGGAGTTAAATAAGTGGCTAAGAAAATTGGTGTAGGAAGGAAGGGTTTGGGTTCCTGGAGAACTGGGCAGACTTTGCAGTCGGCTACAGGTTCTACAGCAGGGATGGGCTGCACCTTAATGGGGAGGGTGCAGCTGCATTGGGGGAGAAGATGGCTAAACGGTTGGAGGAGATTTTAAACTAGGATCTGGGGGGAGGCGGGAGGATAAAGTCTCAATACATAGACAAGATGAGGTAAAAAGACAGTGGGAACCTATCATTATGGAGGGTGGAGAGGGGGGTGGGGACAGTGTAAAGATTAAGGAGGTTGGTAAAAATTCAAGTAGCCAATTTCATGTAAACAAAATTGGTAAATGTGGTGGTAAAAATATAAAGTGCATGGTAACCAATGCTCGGAGCCTTGCAAATAAAATAGACGAACTAGAGTTCATTCTGAATGACAAAGGCTATGACATTGTGGGAATAACCGAGACATGGATGGATGAAAGCCATGACTGGATAGCTAATTTAAAAGGATACAATGTGTTTAGGAGGGATAGAACAGGGAAAAAAGGTGGAGGGGTTTGTCTCTTTGTTAAGAATTCTCTTACAGCTGTTCTCAACGATGAGATGGAGGAAGATTGCGAAGATGTGGAGTCCGTTTGGGTAAATATTCATGGTGGAAATAAAAGTTGCCAATTGCTTATTGGGGTATGCTACAGGCCACCTCTTATTAATGAAGCTGCAGAACTGCGATTACTACAGCAGATTGAAAAAGCTGCAGGTAAAAATGAGGTCATAATTATGGGCGACTTCAACTTTCCAGACATTGACTGGAGTATTGAGGCTACCCATTCTGGTAAAAGCAGCAGATTTCTGGCAGCACTACAGGACAATTACTTGACTCAAATGGTAACTGAACCAACTAGGGGGAATGCGTTACTGGATCTGATCATTTCTAATAGACCAGATAATGTATCAAATGTGCAGGTTCAAGAACATTTGGGAGATAGTGATCACAACATGATAACGTTTGAGCTGGTGACTGATAGGCCACGGGGCAGCGGGACCACTAAAACTATGAACTTTAGAAAAGCAAAGTTCACTCAAATTAGGTAGGCACTAAGTTTGGTGAACTGGGATAATGTACTACAAGGGGAAGACACTGAAGGGAAATGGCAAGCTTTTAAACTTATACTCAATCAATACTGTAGTATGTATATCCCATATGGAAACAAAATGTCTAGGAATAAAAAAGGCCTCTATGGATGAATAGAAAGGTTAAAGATAAAATGAAGAGGAAAAAGAATGCCTATAAGGTCTTAAAACAGGAGGGGACAGAGGCTGCACTAAGCAATTATAAGGAGTGCAATAAAAATTGTAAAAAAGAAATTAGGCAGGCAAAGATTGAAGCTGAAAAACAAATCGCTAAGGATATCAAATCTAACCCAAAAAAGTTTTACAAGTACATTAACTCTAAAAAAAGAAAGGTTGACTGTATAGGACTCCTAAAGGATGAGGATGGGAACTCAATGGTGGATGACCAAGGTAAGGCAGAGTTATTAAATGCTTTCTTTGCTTCTGTCTTCACAAAAGAAACAGCACTGTTGCAAACTACAGAGGCGGAAGAGTCTCAATCTTCTAACTGTAATATTAAATACTTAACGCAGGAAGAAGTGAAGGCAAGACTAAATAAATTAAAAATAGACAAGGCACCTGGCCCGGATGGCATGCATCCTCGGGTCCTAAGGGAATTAAGTTCAGTTATAGATAAACCCCTTTATCTTATCTTTTGTGACTCTCTTGCAACTGGCAGAGTCCCAGTGGATTGGCGTACAGCCCACGTTTTCCCATTATTTAAGAAGGGCAAAAAATCTGAACCAGGAAATTATAGACCTGTAAGTTTAACATCAGTTGTATGCAAACTATTTGAGGGGTTACTAAGAGATACTATACATGACTTCATAGTAGAAAATAATCTTATTTCTCAGCATCAACATGGGTTTACTAAAGACAGGTCCTGTTTGACTAACATGCTCAGCTTTTATGAGGTAGTGAATGCTAATATGGATATTGGGAATGCTGTAGATGTGATATACTTGGACTTTGCAAAGGCCTTCGACACTGTTCCCCACAAAAGTCTGGTGCAAAAGTTGAGGATGCAAGGACTGGGGAAGAGTCTGTGTTCATGGATAGGGAACTGGCTAATGGACAGAAAACAAAGAGTTGTGGTCAATGGATCATACTCAAAATGGGAGACTGTTAGCAGTGGGGTCCCACAGGGGTCTGTTCTGGGTCCAGTGCTCTTCAATTTATTTATTAATGACCTAGTAGATGCAGTAGTGAGCAATGTTGCTATTTTTGCAGATGATACAAAATTGTGCAGAATCATTAACTCTCAGGAAGATAGTGTCATATTGCAACAGGATCTGGATAGGATGGCTATATGGGCACATACATGGCAGATGAAATTCAATGTTGACAAATGTAAGGTCATGCATTTTGGACGTACTAATGGTCTAGCACCATACAAAATAAATGGGATACAGTTGGGGACATCAAACTTGGAGAAGGACTTAGGAGTACTCATTGACAACAAGTTAAATAATCGTACTCAATGCCAAGCAGCTGCAGCTAAAGCTAACAAAATTTTGGGATGCATTAAAAGGGAAATAAAAACTCGAGATGCTAGCATAATATTGCCCCTGTTTAACTCTCTAGTAAGGCCGCATCTGGAATATGGAATTCAGTTCTGGGCACCACATTACAAAAAAGATATTGCAATTTTAGAGCAGGTGCAGAGACGAGCAACAAAATTGATGCGTGGGATGGAAGGTCTCACTTATCGAGAAAGGTTAGATAAACTGGGTTTATTTAGTCTAGAGAAAAGACGCCTTAGAGGGGATCTAATTAACATGTATAAATACATCAGAGGGCAATATAATACCTTGGCGGATGAGCTTTTTGTCCCTAGGCCTTCTCAAAGGACTAGAGGACATGATCTGCGCATGGAGGAAAAATGTTTTAGCCATTTATTTAGGAAAGGGTTCTTTACAGTAAGAGTGATTAAGATGTGGAATGCATTGCCACAGGAAGTCGTTATGGCAAACTCTATACCTGCATTTAAAGGGGGCTTAGATGCTTTCCTTGCGTTGAAAGACATCCATGGCTACAATTACTAGGTAATGCCTAATGATGTTGATCCAGGGATTTTATCTGATTGCCATCTGGAGTCGGGAAGGAATTTTTCCCTTTAGGGGCTAATTGGACCATGCCTTGTAAGGGTTTTTTCGCCTTCCTCTGGATCAACAGGGATATGTGAGGGAGCAGGCTGGTGTTGTACTTTATACTGGTTGAACTCGATGGACGTATGTCTTTTTTCAACCAAAATAACTATGTAACTATGTAACTACTTTGCTGATGCATCTGCTGCATCATCTGCTGCAGCTGTGCCACCGCTTGGTGATGTTCCGCATGCAGCTGGTCAAACTGTGCCCTGTGCACCTCGTGCATCAATTTGTTATGATCGCTTCTGCAGCGTTTACTGCTGACTGCAGTGGTATTGCAAACCAAGCAGTTCTAATGTCATTACATGCATTTGCTTGCATAGTTTGGTTTGCACTTAAAGGGACTCCGAGCAGTGCAGAAACTATGGAAAGATGCACATAATTTTAAAGCTCTCTTTCTCCTCTTTCCAATGATATACAAACCACCACCCTACGCCTTTTAGTTTTCGCTATTTTCGCGATTGAAATTGCCGCGGCCGCGATTTCGATCGCGAAAATAGAGAAAACTAAAAGGCATAGGGCAACGATTTAGGTGTCGTCAGAAAGAGGAGAAAGAGAGCTTTAAAATGATATCCATCAAGCCATAGTTATATTGTATTACACAGGACGACACTTTCCCCAGTGTCAGCAGCTCCATTCTGCTGAATGCAGCTGCTGACTGACAAAAAGTCGTCCTGTGTAATACAATATAACTATGGCTTGATGGATATCATTTTAAAGCTCTCTTTCTCCTCTTTCTGACGACACCTAAATCGTTGCCCTATGCCTTTTAGTTTTCTCTATTTTCGCGATCGAAATCGCGGCCGCGGCAATTTCAATCGCGAAAATAGCGAAAACTAAAAGGCATAGGGTGGCGGTTTATATATCATTGGAAAGAGGAAAAAGAGAGCTTTAAAATGATGTGCATCTTTCCATAGTTTCTGCACTGCTCGGAGTCCCTTTAAACTAGTTGCTGATTCCATCTGCAGTCGCTCTGAAGTTAATGACAGTTTAATATGCTTTTGTGTAAACAAACATTGTCTGCTGCAATGGAGGGGCAATCCCTTTCCTGCAGGCTGCATATCATTGTCTGCCTTTTCCTACTATCAGCCTGTGATTAATTACCATTCACTTGTGTGGGAATCTGCAGGTCTGCTCCCATTGGATGACCTCAGTATAAAGAACTGCTTCCTGCAATGCCTCATGGGCTACCATAGTCTCAGATTCTGTCTGTTACTCTGCTCGTGCCCCACCTCGTTCCTAGTCCGTGTGGACTGCGCTGACTCCTGCGAAGGGGTCAGCGAGTCCTCCTAGTTCTGCTCTTGTTTCTAGAAGTTGTTACTTTGCTTGTCTTGTGTCATATATTGGTTCATCGCCAATATATACGCATACTTGCACGTTTATTATTTTCCTTGTATTCGTGTTACGTTGATACATCAGTGTCGCTGATATATACGTACACGAACTGTTTATATCCTGTGTTCCGTTAGTCAGCGTTCCAGCACGCTGAGCTAGTTATCCTGTTCCTGGTCCTGTTTGTGGATTGCGTTCATCTCTGCGAAGAGATAGCGAATCCTTCTGAGTCCTGTTCCCTGTATTACTCCAGTCTTAGTCAGAGTTCCTGCTTATGTCATATATCGGTTCATTGCCGATATATACATATGTTAGTCAGACGTTACAAATAGTTTCATTGATAGCTGTAATTGTAATACGCTAGGAAATCATACTTATTGTATATTTATCTGTGTTACGTTTATCTATCTTGATCCTGCTATTTCCTGACTATCCTGTCCTGTCTTTGTGAGGCACGCCATCGCTGCAAACGCATTGGCTACCTCATTCCAGTCTGTCTTGTTGTGGACGCTTGCTGTCACTAAGTAGTGGCTAGTTAAGCAAGCGTTCATTCTGTCTACCTGTCCTGATCTCCTCAGTCCTGGTTTATGCGCTCAGCGCTACTTTGCGCTGAGACGTTATTACGAAAGTGTTGTTTGTGGCTGTTCGGATCTGCACCGGCTCTGTGCACCACAATCTCCTATTGGAGTCAGTCCTCTCCTCCACTAAACTGGGGATATCCTGATTCCTTGTGCTAGTGTGTGTACCTCCTTCACGTCAGCTTATGTGTTGCATGCTGACTGTGGAGAATACACCTCCAAGCTTAACACAATTTGATTTCTTCCCGGTAGTGTCCATGCACAGATTGTAGCTCACTTTGAAGTGAGTCGATGTGTCTCTTATACTGTTTGATTAAATGGCCCCTGTCCCCATCCTGCAGCTGCCTGGTGATTAGTGCCTCGTGGCTCTGTAGAATGCCAAGAAGTCCTGAGACAGCACTAGACATCTCAGCTTCGGTCTCCCTTCTGGTTAGAGGGTGGACAGGGGCCACTCGACGCCTCCCTGGGGGGGTAGCTTCATCACCCCAGCCTCTGCCTTGCGTAGGGATTGCCCTGCGTGGCGGTTGTGCCCCAATGTCCTCTGCTGTTTGTTGTTCATCTTGGGTCGTAGGAGCTTGAGGAGCTTCAGCACTAGGAGCTTGGGCACTAGCTCCTGCCACCTCATCTTCCATGTCTTCCCCCAACTCCAGGTCAATCGGGTCAGTGTCTTCCACAAAAGCTAATGACGGCCTCCTCCTTCTTCTCTCTGGGATAAATGTGGCATCCCTCGTCTCATCATCATAGTCCTCCTCGCTGGTGTACGGTGCCTCTGCTTCCTCTTGCTCCCCAAAATTGTCTTGAGTCCTGTCGATGATAAAAACGATATATTGGTTTGCCAACCAACATCACATACAATGTGGCCTAAATTCACAGAACTTTGTCATACATTTATCAAACACTTTATCAAACGACATGAGGTAAATTAGCAAACGTTTGAGCAGTGGCGGACACAGCCAGCAGTGGGCCCCTGTGCAAAATTGTAATTGTGGGCCCCCTATGACCTGCGGCGCGCGTAGCGCACCGCGGCAAAAAATAGTGGATAGAACCTACGCGCCGCGGCAAAAAAATGGGCGTGGCAATGACCAGATGAGGGCGGAGCTAACTGTAACTTAAAGCGAACCCGGGGTGAGGGTTTATTTCCTTTTAAACAATACTAGTTGCCTGGCGGCCCTGCTGATCTATTTGGCTGCAGTAATAAACGGAATTACACCAGCAACAAGCATGCAGCTAATCTTCTCAGTTCTGACAATATTGTCAGAAACCCCTGACCTGCTGCATGCTTGTTCAGGGTCTATGGTTGAAAGAATAAGAGGCAGAGGACCAGCACGGCAGCCAGGCAACTGGTATTGCTTAAAAGGAGAGAAATATGGCAACCTCAATATTATTCTCACCTCAGGTTCCCTTGAAAAGTGCAACGCAAAGACAGTGGGCCCAAGTTTTGGTGACCCTTTCCCCAGAAAATTCACATAATTGTGCAGGTTTTCTCAAGAAAATACACATATATGCCCAGAAAATACGTGCTATCATGTCGGCAGATATGCCCAGAAAATACGTGCAATCATGTCGGCAGATATGCCCAGAAAATACGTGCAATCAAGTCGGCAGATATGCCCAGAAAATACGTGCAATCAAGTCGGCAGATATGCCCAGAAAATACGTGCAAACAAGTCGGCAGATATGCCCAGAAAATACATGCAATCAAGTCGGCAGATATGCCCAGAAAATACGTGCAAACAAGTCGGCAGATATGCCCAGAAAATACATGCAATCATGTCGGCAGATTTGCGAAGAAAATACATGCAATCATGTGGCAGACCTGCCCAGAACATACACCTGTGGTTAGGTAGGTAGCCGGGTGGGTGGTTAGGTAGGTAGCCTGGTGGGTGCGTGGGTAGCCGGGTGGGTGGGTAGGTAGCCTGGTGGGTGGGTTGGTAACTAGCCCGGTAGGTAGCCGGGTGGGTGGTTAGGTAGGTAGCCGGGTGGGTGGTTAGGTAGGTAGCCGGGTGGGTAGGTAGGTAGGAAGCCTGGTGGGTGGGTAGCCGGGTGGGTGGGTAGGTAGGTAGCCGGGTGGGTGGTTAGGTAGGTAGCCGGGTGGGTAGGTAGGAAGCCTGGTGGGTGGGTAGGTAGCCGGGTGGGTAGGTAGGTAGCCGGGTGGGTAGGTAGGAAGCCTGGTGGGTGGGTAGGTAGCCTGGTGGGTGGGTAGGTAGCCTGGTGGGTGGGTTGGTAACTAGCCCGGTAGGTAGCCGGGTGGGTGGTTAGGTAGGTAGCCGGGTGGGTGGTTAGGTAGGTAGCCGGGTGGGTGGTTAGGTAGGTAGCCGGGTGGGTGGTTAGGTAGGTAGCCTGGTGGGTGGGTAGCCGGGTGGGTGGGTAGGTAGCCTGGTGGGTGGGTTGGTAACTAGCCCGGTAGGTAGCCGGGTGGGTGGTTAGGTAGGTAGCCGGGTGGGTGGTTAGGTAGGTAGCCGGGTGGGTGGTTAGGTAGGTAGCCGGGTGGGTAGGTAGATAGGTAGCCGGGTGGGTAGGTAGCCGGGTGGGTAGGTGGGTAGGTAGCCGGGTGGGTGGTTAGGTAGTTGGGTGGGTGGTTAGGTAGGAAGCCTGGTGGGTGGGTAGGTAGCCGGGTGGGTAGGTAGCCGGGTGGGTGGTTAGGTAGTTGGGTAGGTGGTTAGGTAGGAAGCCTGGTAGGTGGGTAGGTAGCCGGGTGGGTAGGTAGGTAGGAAGCCTGGTGGGTGGTTAGGTAGTCGGGTGGGTAGGTAGGAAGCCTGGTGGGTGGGTAGGTAGGTAGCCGGGTGGGTAGGTGGTTAGGTAGCCGGGTGGGTAGCTATCCGGGTGGGGGGCCCGACTCCTATCCTCCCTCCCTCCCTCCCTTCCTCACCTCGGGGGGCCCCCTCCCGATATGCGCGGCGGGAGAGCGAGCGGCAAATGCAGGAAGTCTTCAGGGCTCTCCAGGCATCCGCTAGAGGCCCAGCCGCTGAGTCTCCAATATGTCTCCAACTGGAGACATATTGGAGACTAAGCGGCTGGGCCTCTAGCGGATGCCTGGAGAGCCCTGAAGACTTCCTGCATTTGCCGCTCGCTCGCTCGCTCTCCCGCCGCGCATATCGGGAGGGGGGCGTGGCAATGACCAGATGAGGGCGGAGCTAACTGTAACTTAAAGCGAACCCGGGGTGAGGGTTTATTTCCTTTTAAACAATACTAGTTGCCTGGCGGCCCTGCTGATCTATTTGGCTGCAGTAATAAACGGAATTACACCAGCAACAAGCATGCAGCTAATCTTCTCAGTTCTGACAATATTGTCAGAAACCCCTGACCTGCTGCATGCTTGTTCAGGGTCTATGGTTGAAAGAATAAGAGGCAGAGGACCAGCACGGCAGCCAGGCAACTGGTATTGCTTAAAAGGAGAGAAATATGGCAACCTCAATATTATTCTCACCTCAGGTTCCCTTGAAAAGTGCAACGCAAAGACAGTGGGCCCAAGTTTTGGTGACCCTTTCCCCAGAAAATTCACATAATTGTGCAGGTTTTCTCAAGAAAATACACATATATGCCCAGAAAATACGTGCTATCATGTCGGCAGATATGCCCAGAAAATACGTGCAATCATGTCGGCAGATATGCCCAGAAAATACGTGCAATCAAGTCGGCAGATATGCCCAGAAAATACGTGCAATCAAGTCGGCAGATATGCCCAGAAAATACGTGCAAACAAGTCGGCAGATATGCCCAGAAAATACATGCAATCAAGTCGGCAGATATGCCCAGAAAATACGTGCAAACAAGTCGGCAGATATGCCCAGAAAATACATGCAATCATGTCGGCAGATTTGCGAAGAAAATACATGCAATCATGTGGCAGACCTGCCCAGAACATACACCTGTGGTTAGGTAGGTAGCCGGGTGGGTGGTTAGGTAGGTAGCCTGGTGGGTGCGTGGGTAGCCGGGTGGGTGGGTAGGTAGCCTGGTGGGTGGGTTGGTAACTAGCCCGGTAGGTAGCCGGGTGGGTGGTTAGGTAGGTAGCCGGGTGGGTGGTTAGGTAGGTAGCCGGGTGGGTAGGTAGGTAGGAAGCCTGGTGGGTGGGTAGCCGGGTGGGTGGGTAGGTAGGTAGCCGGGTGGGTGGTTAGGTAGGTAGCCGGGTGGGTAGGTAGGAAGCCTGGTGGGTGGGTAGGTAGCCGGGTGGGTAGGTAGGTAGCCGGGTGGGTAGGTAGGAAGCCTGGTGGGTGGGTAGGTAGCCTGGTGGGTGGGTAGGTAGCCTGGTGGGTGGGTTGGTAACTAGCCCGGTAGGTAGCCGGGTGGGTGGTTAGGTAGGTAGCCGGGTGGGTGGTTAGGTAGGTAGCCGGGTGGGTGGTTAGGTAGGTAGCCGGGTGGGTGGTTAGGTAGGTAGCCTGGTGGGTGGGTAGCCGGGTGGGTGGGTAGGTAGCCTGGTGGGTGGGTTGGTAACTAGCCCGGTAGGTAGCCGGGTGGGTGGTTAGGTAGGTAGCCGGGTGGGTGGTTAGGTAGGTAGCCGGGTGGGTGGTTAGGTAGGTAGCCGGGTGGGTAGGTAGATAGGTAGCCGGGTGGGTAGGTAGCCGGGTGGGTAGGTGGGTAGGTAGCCGGGTGGGTGGTTAGGTAGTTGGGTGGGTGGTTAGGTAGGAAGCCTGGTGGGTGGGTAGGTAGCCGGGTGGGTAGGTAGCCGGGTGGGTGGTTAGGTAGTTGGGTAGGTGGTTAGGTAGGAAGCCTGGTAGGTGGGTAGGTAGCCGGGTGGGTAGGTAGGTAGGAAGCCTGGTGGGTGGTTAGGTAGTCGGGTGGGTAGGTAGGAAGCCTGGTGGGTGGGTAGGTAGGTAGCCGGGTGGGTAGGTGGTTAGGTAGCCGGGTGGGTAGCTATCCGGGTGGGGGGCCCGACTCCTATCCTCCCTCCCTCCCTCCCTTCCTCACCTCGGGGGGCCCCCTCCCGATATGCGCGGCGGGAGAGCGAGCGGCAAATGCAGGAAGTCTTCAGGGCTCTCCAGGCATCCGCTAGAGGCCCAGCCGCTGAGTCTCCAATATGTCTCCAACTGGAGACATATTGGAGACTAAGCGGCTGGGCCTCTAGCGGATGCCTGGAGAGCCCTGAAGACTTCCTGCATTTGCCGCTCGCTCGCTCGCTCTCCCGCCGCGCATATCGGGAGGGGGGCCCCCCGAGGTGAGGGAGGGAGGGAGGATAGGAGTCGGGGGGCCCCCCGGGGGAATAAAATAATAAAAAAAAAATATTAAAAAAAAAAAATACTTAATGGGCCCCTGAAGAAAACGGAACTTCAGGGGCCCTCGTGCGGCGGCACGGCCTGCACGGCCGTATGTCCGCCACTGCGTTTGAGAAAGTGTTCGATAAATGTTTGATAAAGCCCTGTGAATTGAGGCCTGTTTTGTCAATACATGATCAAAGTCATGGTAGTTGTCTGTCAACGTCATATACAATGCCTTCTCAGTTCATGGTCACAATAGTGGTACTTACTCTCTCAGTTCCACGCTTGCATTTAGGAACGTCAACTGTTGGGCAAATTGATCATCTTTGCGTTTGGAGGCCCCACTGCCACTTCTTTCTGTCTCGGCTTTGCGACGCAGAAACTTCACGTAGGCGTCCCGCATACTGCGCCAGCGTGTCTTGTACTTTTCACCTGCAAAGACATAAAAAATTGATTTTCATTATTTCTCTTGTAGGTACATCGCAACTGGACAAACGTATGCATCGCTGCATGTTACATTTCGCATTGGGAAGAGCACGGTGGCAGGCATCATCGTGAGGACCTCAAGGATCATTTGGCAAAGACTGAGGGCCACATATATGCCAGTGCCAGACACCCAGAAATGGCAGGAGATCGCTGAGCGCTTCTGGACCCAGTGCAAGTTTCCAAATTGTGTTGGCGCGCTGGACGGCAAACACATCCGTATTCAGAAAACCGTGGGGAGTGGCAGCCATTATTTTAACTATAAAAAATACTTTAGCATTGTGCTAATGGCAGTGGCCGATGCGGACTATAACTTTGTCTATGTGGATGTGGGGTAGTACGGAAGTTCCAATGACTCTGGAATCTTCAAGCGTAAGGTCCTTTGCCAGCGGATGAAGCAAGGCAGACTGCATCTCCCAGGTGACAGACCATGGCCTGGGACAAGGGCACCTGCCTACCCCTATGTGTTTGTGGGGGACGAAACCTTCGCCTTGTCCAGCCATGTGATGCGGCCGTACCCAGACAGGGGCCTTGATGCCAGGCAGCTCTACTTCAACGCTGGGTTAAGCTGAGCTCGGAGAATGGTGGAATGCACATTTGGGATCCTGGTGTCAAAGTAGAGGGTGTTCCACACGCCGATGCTGTTGAAGCTGGACAACGCAGTCGACGTGGTGAAGGCAGCGTGCATCCTCCACAACTTTGTGCGCCAGGAGGAAAAGGACACTCCGGAACCCCCAAATCTCCTTCAACTACTGCCGTTGAGGAGGTATGCCACCAGGCCAAGGGCAGTGTCCCTCCGCAACAGGGACCTACTGAAAAACTATTTTCATACCCCGCCAGGACGACCCTGAATACTGTTTTGTTTTTACTGTAGTTTGTTAGTTTTTACCATTTTTTAACATTTGTTACTTTTTTACAGTTTACTTTAATTTTTTTAAATTTCTTAAAATGTGCAATAAAAATGTGGTTTACAATTTTCATTGGTCCATCTGGATGTTGTTTGAGCTCAGAGCATGCGTGTCTAGGCCACAGGATTGCACTTGCGGTCCAGACACACATGCTACAAGGGTGTGGCAGGGCCAGTTGGCAGGGCAACAGGTGGGTAGGCCACAGGTGGGTAGGCCACAGCCCAGGTGGGTGGGACACAAGTGGGTAGGACACAGGTGGGTAGGCCACAGCCCAGGTGGGTGGGACAAAAGTGGGTAGGACACAGGTGGGTAGGCCACGGCACAGGTGGGTAGGCCACGGCACAGGTGGGTGGGACACAAGTGGGTAGGACACAAGTGGGTAGGCCACGGCACAGGTGGGTGGGACACAAGTGGGTAGGACACAGGTGGGTAGGCCACGGCACAGGTGGGTAGGCCACGGCACAGGTGGGTGGGACACAAGTGGGTAGGACACAGGTGGGTAGGCCACGGCCCAGGTGGGTGGGACACAAGTGACTAGGACACAGGTGGGTAGACCACGGCACAGGTGGGTGGGACACAAGTGGGTAGGACAGACAGGTGGGTAAGCCACGGCCCAGGTGGGTGGGACACAAGTGGGTAGGACACAGGTGGGTAGGCCAGGGCCCAGGTGGGTGGGACACAAGTGGGTAGGACACAGGTGGGTAGGCCACGGCACAGGTGGGTAGGCCACGGCACAGGTGGGTAGGCCACGGCACAGGTGGGTGGGACACAAGTGGGTAGGACACAGGTGGGTAGGCCACGGCACAGGTAGGCCACGGCACAGGTGGGTGGGACACGGCACAGGTGGAATACAGGTGGCAGGGCAACAGGTGGGTGGGCAACACGTGGGTGGGTGACACACATCAACAGCAAAAGTGGAATACATCACAATCAAACAAAACACATATGAAAAGCCACAAGCACCCCAAAACAACACTTGTAGTCAACATACCCTCTGCCACTTGCTGTTTGCGGTTCAGGTGTTTGAACCCCCTCCACGTACAACTTGGCTATATCCTGCCACAGCTTTCTGCATAGCCTAACGTTGCTGTGGTCTTTGTCCCCCTTGTCCCACAGGGCAGGTATCTGCTGCACCTGTAGAATCAGGTCCTCCGCTGTGTAGGGCCTCACCTCCACGTCCGACATACTTCCAAACAGCTCCAGCACAAAGTCACTGCTGCTCCACTCCAGAAATGCTGGACCCATGTGTCCCCATCCAAAATGGCCGCTATTACCATAGAAAACGCATAGGAAGTGGGGTAGAACGTCCTGTTTTTATAGCCAGTGTGTTCTGTGCTTTCCGTTTCCCATTGGTTTCTATTGCCGGATGGTGCAGTCAGGCTCTGGTCCGGGTGCGTCGGCCGGATGATCCGGACCCAAAAAATAGAGCATGTTGGAAAAGTGTCCGGAGTCCGGATCCGCTCTGGCTCCGGTCCGTACGGAATGGACGCGTGTGTACGGCCGCATAGACTTTGCATTGCTATGCTGAACGTCCGTTCCGTTTGTACAGTATACGGTCCGGATCCGGCACGGCGAATCCGGACAGGGAACGCTAATGTGAACCGGGCCTTAGATGGCAGATGATCAGCAGGATAGCCAAGTTACTGGTATTTCTTAAAAGGAAATAAATATGGCAGCTTGCTTCACTCTTGCTTCAGGTGTTCTTCAAATTATTGCAATTGTTATGGCTATGTTCTGAAATTAAAGGACACCAGAGACACTGTAAACAAAAGATTTGATACTTACCCGGGGCTTACTCCAGCTACATAAGCACTGATGAGTACCTCACCCTCCTTCTGCGCTACTCCATTCAGCCACAATCAGCCCCGATAACTGGCTAAATTGCGTCAGTGTGGGTCTTCCGTGCATGCACAAATCTTTTGTTTACTGCATCTCTGGTACACTTTAAAAGGGGGGGCTACCTTCATGCTGCCCTCTATTTTAATGTCTATAGCAGGTGGAGGTAGGATCACAATAACTTCCCATTGGTATGAACTGCTAGTATGGAAATCAGGGACTGCCTATGTAACTTAAATTGAGCAATTCAGTAAAATTTTCTTGAACAATTGTCTGCTATAAGTTGGAAAAAAATTGCAACCGCCAACTAAGTTATATCAGGACATCAGTTTAATGCTGAAAGGTGTCAGTGTTTGAATTCGGCATTGCTGATTCAAAACACCTGAATATTCCCTTGTTCAGTGCTGAAGAGCGGCAGTTGGGAATATTCAGATGTTCCGAATTGGCTATGCTGAATTTGAACACCAACTCTACTAGTAAAATCATGGTTGCACAACTGAAGTCATGTGTGCCCATCTGCAATAAGAACTTTCTACAATGATTTCTAAGTATTCTGAAATAATTATAGTGGAACACATTTGTCAAAGCCAGTGGCAGGGAACCTGAGCTAACCTGGTGCAAACAAGTTGCTCGGAGTGACAAAACAGGATATTGCATTGGCTTCTCAACACTTTCTTTACCACTTTTTTACCACTTTTTCTTCCACTAGTTTAGATAACTCTGCCCTAGGGTTTGCTGTTGGTATGTGCATGCAACTGTAATTGCACAAACACTGATTCAGTAATCTTTAACCACTTTGCATCCAGACATTGTTTTCCCCTAATGGACCAGAGCAGTTTTGAAGCTTTAGTGGTGTCCCTTTTTAATCAGCAATAACTTCATCTGTACTCGTGCCACTTAAATGGCAAACTAAGCTTTCATTGAGGGGTACTTGGTAGTGGTACCAAGTAAAATGTTCCTCTCTATGCATTTTAATGGGAAAAAGTGGGGGAAAAATGCATTATTTCTCAATTTTGACCAATTTCTGTTTAAAAACAAAAAGTGCTATTGACATAAAAACTGTGCCACCAGTTAAAGTCGCCCCAGTATAGATATCCACATGTGTCCCCAGTATCACCCCCCCCCAGTATAGCCAGATGTGTCCCCAATATCAGCCCCCCCAGCATAGCCAGATGTGTCCCCTGTGTTTGCCACCCCCAGAATAGATTGCCACTGATGCACCCCCAGGAATAGTGCCCCTCTTTATAGCCAGGTGTGCCCCCGGGATCAGGATTACCCCATTATAGCCAGATGTACTCCCAGGATTAGCGCGGCACCCCATTATAGCCAAATGTGCCCCTAGTAGTTGATTATGCCCCCCCCCCCCCCCCCCCCCAGGTGCCCAGATGTGCCAAATTATTAAATCGTCCCTCCCCTTAGTTAATCAGATGCCCCTCAATAAATATGTACCCCCCTTTTACATATCCTACCCCACCCATTATTAATAGCCAGATGCCCCCCCCCCCCCCCATCAGGCAACCCCCTCCGTGCAGAAATCATAAAAAACCTCCAGCAAGCAGCCTCACTCACCTTACCTCGTTCCTGCGACTATCCTGAAGTCTGAGCCTCTGATCCCCGCTATGCAGTCAGCCGCATAATGCCGGTTACCCGGGTCCCAGCTTGATGACGTCATCAAGCCGGGACCCGGGTAGTCGGCAATACGCGGCTGAATGCAGAGCGGGGAACGGTGGCTTGGGCTTCAGGATAGTCGCAGGAACGAGGTAAGGTAAGTGAGGCTGCTTGCTGGAGGTATTTTTCCATGATTTCTGCAGGGGGACAGATGAAGGATCACTGCAGTTGACTACTGCAGCGATCCTTCATGGGAGGGGGGTGTACTAATTGGCTACAAGGGAACATGTTCCCTTTTACCAATTAGTAATGCAGCTGAAAGTGCCGGGGGGGGGTGCGCTCTGAAGCGCACCCGATCGTGCACAGCAGGGCTGCAAACGTAGTCAGTATATCTATGGCATGGTGGCTTGGAGGGTGCCACAGATGACGTAGATATACTGTAGCAGTGGAGAAAGTGGTTAAGCCTTATGTGTCACTGACGTAAGACAAGGATCCACATTTTGTTGGCCATTAGAAAAAAAGCAGCCCAGGTTTCCTGAATTCCTTATATTTCCAGTGTTTTCCAGCCTTGGCGAATCAACCTCATAGAAGTATTCAGTAAATATATTAGCAGTCAATCAATGCCCACAAAGGGTGTATGAAATCACTTCCTGCCAAAATATATGAAAACAAAGTCAAGATATTAGCCCTATCCAACTTGCAGACAGGCATGACTCTATGGCTCCAAGCCAGGTAATAAAAGAGGAACTGTGAGTATAATTACAGAAAAGAAAACACGGTGTGGAATATCAATCTAAAAAATTGAGTCTTACCCATAAATATATAACATTAAGAATATAAAGGTTAGTAGGGAACCTCCTTAATATAACAATTATTATATTAAAGAGGAACTGTAACGGCAAAACGTCCCCTGGGGGGTACTCACCTCGGGTGGGGGAAGCCTCCGGATCCTAATGAGGCTTCCCACGCCGTCCTGCGTCCCTCGGGGGTCTCGTTGCAGCCCTCCGTACAGCCGTGACGTAATATTTACCTTCCTGGCTCCTGCGCAGGCGCTCTGACGGCTGTCGGCTCCGAAGTAGGCGGAAATACCCGATCGCCGTTGGGTCCGCTCTACTGCGCAGGCGCAAGTCTCCGGCGCCTGCGCAGTAGAGCGGACCCGACGGAGATCGGGTATTTCCGTCTATTTCCGAGCCGAATGCAGCCACAGCGCCCCCGCTGGAGCCAGCAAAGGTAAATATTGAAATTACAGTCGGGCCTGTCGCCGGCTGTTCAGAGGGCTGCAGCGAGACCCCCATGGGATGCAGGACAGCGTGGGAAGCCTCATTAGGATCCGGAGGCTTCCCCCACCCGAGGTGAGTACTCCCCAGGGGATCTTTTTAAAGTTACAGAGTCTCTTTAAGGAGGTTCTCTACTAACCTTTATATTTGTGAGTATAATTAGTTTTGCATATGGGCAGAAGGAATATATTGAGGCTAAGCAGACAGCTTTGTTGCTAAATGCCTGTAATCCATTTTTCAAAGAGGAGACCTTGTATGTCCCCAAATCTCTGGGACTATGGTGATATTCAGCATGATGGATAAAACCTTCTTTAATTTGGAATTGGTGTAATGCCTATTTCTGATAGCTAATTGGTGCCATCCACTCCTAATCACTGCATCTACTATTAGTAGGCACTGTGACAAACTGTTGTATCATCCTGACCTCACCTTGGATATGCCTTACCCTAGACTATACTTTTCCTATATATTTAGCCCTAACCTGTAGCCTCTCCCTAATAATTAATGAGAAGAAAATAGCACCACAGATGCAGGTATAGAAGTATAGGCCTGGCCACTTACCTCCTAAAATAGCTAGGTCAGTCAATATAACCAAAATAATGCTCTACTGAAGCACCATATACAACATGTTTTGCAGCCATTCTCACTCACTGTATCTGTTTAATACTTTAGCTCTAACTAAACCACCGCATCCCCGCCGCTATAAACTATCTAAATCCCCCCAAACTCACGGGGCACACTACGGGGAGCGCTTCCGTGTGAGGCAGGGCTATGAGCTGCAGCCCTGCCTCACACGTGTCTGTCAGCGGCGGATCGATGCCTCCCCCCGCCCCTCTCAGTCTTCCTTCGCTGAGAGGGGCGGGGCAGAGGCGGAGATCCGCTGCTGACAGACACGTGTGAGGCAGGGCTGCAGCTCATAGCCCTGCCTCACACAGAAGCGCACAGGACAGCAAAATCCACAACCAAGAAAGTCGTGGATTTTGCAGGGAGAGGGAGGGGGGAGTTAGGGGTGATTTAGATAGTTTACTGAGGCAGGGATGCGGCAGTTTAGTTAGGGCTAAGGTATTAAACAGATTTATGAAATAAAAAGAGGTTTTTTTTTTTAGAGACTTCAGAGTCTCTTTAAATAGCACTAAATTTCATAGCACCCAAGACAAATATCTTGGAAGAATTGCCCTGGAAACATCAGTCTTAGATGAATAGTTACATAGATGAATAAGCACATAAATAAATAAAATCCAATTAAATAACTACCTAATTAAAATATCCAGATCTTCATCAATTCATCTTCAAAAGTTAAAAATAAAAATAAAATTAATTAGGACGTGATTTATTTTATACGATTATTCCAAATTCATCAGCCTCATTAAAACAAATAATACTGTCACTGTGCGATCGTATTGTGCTAGGTTGAATAAACATTCAATGGAAAGCTGCAATCTAGGTAATGACAGATAAAAAAATGACAACATCAGTTAAAATTCACATGATTACTCTTGTGAGTCAAACAAGAATGCACAATAATTCACAGCTCAAAAATTATTACCACCACAGTCCCTTTAATTACAAATTCATGCTTGCCTATTTATTATAATAAAGGATCTCTTCTGTCTCTCAGTTAATTTAAATTAATTTTAAAGCTGCAGATCAGAAAATGTAGGAATTATCTCTTATCTTAACAGTACAAAGCACCTGACACTTAGGGCTGGTTCAGACGGGCGTTTTTGTGACGTTTTAACGCAGCGTTTCAGAGGCAGCGTTTTTTGGGATCTACTGCCATCCCATGCAAGTGAATGGGAGCGTTTAGAGCTGGCTTTTGCAGGCTTTCATGAAAGCCTGGCAGTAGATCCCAGCGTTGCATCTAGTCTCAAAAGCAACATGCTGCTTTCAGAGGCAGTAAATGCCAGGAAACAATAGCAGAGACCAGAACTGCTAGCCTTGAACGCTTTTCAGAAGCTTTCAAAAGCTAGCTTTTAAACGCTGGCGTTTAAACGCTGGCGTTTGAACGCAATGCCAAGCAAAAGCTCAGCAGACGCCCGTGTGAACCAGCCCTTACAAAGAAATGAGGGTGTCAAGACTAAAGGAAGAAGCATTGCTATGCTTGCATTTATATGAACATTAAAGTTTCTTCTATACTGACAAAAATAAAAAGAAGGATGAGAGGGACAGGTGGTTACTTTTGCTTACTGCATATACATAGCCTGTGTATGTGAATACACACTGACGGTTTATTAGGATTAAGAACATAATAGTAGGAATATGATAATCAATTTATTTTTACAGAAAAGTCTCCTCAAGCTGAACGGAAAGCTATAACTCTGAGTATTTCTTTCTCTTCAGGATTTTGATAACATTTTTATTACAAGGGCTAGGAAAGTGGTCTAGTCTATTTCCTTACCTGAGGTACCTCTTTCTTCTCCCAAATGATAGTTTTTTTATCCAATGTTGAAATAAAAAATTTTTTGGCATCTGAGTGACCTAAGATGAGGCAGTAAATCAATCAGACTGGAGTTTTCTTCTCAGGCTATTATAAAGTTGCATATTGTGGCAGCCACCTTAAGGCGGACCTCCGGTGTAAAAATAAAACCTACACTACCAGCACAGGAAACAGATAGAACATAGTAGAAGAAAAAAATATCTAAAAAATGACTACTTGTGCCACAAAATCCAAGTATTGTTGGCTAGCCATGCCCCCTTTCTGACAAACTACCATGGCAGTTTTCTGCCTTTATAAAGACTGCTCAGAAATTGTGTCATCTGTGGGTAGGAGGAGCCTCATAGCATGCCCTGAGAGATAATCTGCTTCTACCTGTTCCAAAGAGCCAGCCAGCTTATTCAAACACTAGGGCTGTGTGGATGTTCATAAGGATGCTGTGTAATCGGCTTTGACGATTGTCGGCTCGCATTTTAAGGATCGCTTTAAGGATCTTACTAATTGAATTTACCAGAACACCGATCTGATCTTTTCCTTCTCTGTCTTTTCACAGGTATGTGACTTTCTACAACTGCACACGATTCTCAAATTGCATCTACCTGTGTATGTGACTTTCTACAACTGCACACGATTCTCAAATTGCATCTACCTGTGTATGTGACTTTCTACAACTGCACACGATTCTCAAATTGCATCTACCTGTGTATGTGACTTTCTACAACTGCACACGATTCTCAAATTGCATCTACCTGTGTATGTGACTTTCTACAACTGCACACGATTCTCAGATTGCATCTACCTGTGTATGTGACTTTCTACAACTGCACACGATTCTCAAATTGCATCTACCTGTGTATGTGACTTTCTACAACTGCACACGATTCTCAAATTGCATCTACCTGTGTATGTGACTTAATTATTTTTTCTGATCTGCCCTTACTCTAATATCTAAATTGCTTGCATTTACCTGTACCCCCCCCCCCCCTCCCCCTCCCCCCAGCTATTGTTATCTTACTGTCTGCTTGATTCACACCTCTTTATCCACCCAGCTCTAAGTATTTGCATAGTCCACCCCCATGCTGGTCAACTTCCTGTCCAGCTCACAGCTGATTGTAGTGGAGGCTAATGGTCTCTAGACCAATCTTATTCAAACACTAGGGCTGTGTGGATGTTCATAAGGATGCTGTGTAATCGGCTTTGACGATTGTCGGCTCGCATTTTAAGGATCGCTTTAAGGATCTTACTAATTGAATTTACCAGAATTCACCAGCAATCCAGCAGCATTAAGCAGTCACTAAGGTATTTGCATTATTTACAACTTTAAACACTGCCAAACATCTCGGCCTACACAAACCATCTCTCCCTACTCTCAAACTCCATGACTCCTCCACCTTTCTGCACACCTCTTCCTCCACTATCTACATATCACAATATGCTCTTCCTCCACCTGCTCCTTCACCACCTAGTCCTCAATAAGGTCACCTTATGTAACTCTACCCTCCCATTTTACCCTCCAACCCCACGCAACTCCCATATCACTCCATCACTGACTCCATGCACACCCCACTCTAAACATGTCTCCACCCCCCTCACAGTTCCTTCCCGCACCCACACTCACTCCCTCTCCTCCCTCACTCCCATCCAGACCTCTCACAAGCACACCACCCCTCTCTCCTGCGCCCTCTGGAATGCTAGATCAGTCCGCAACAAACTCACTGAAATCCATGACCTTTTCCTCTCCAACTCCCTCACCCTCCTTGCCCTCACAGAGACATGGCTCACCCCCTCTGACTCTGCTGCAGCAGCGGCCCTCTCCTATGGGGGACTTCACCTCAGTCACACCCCCAGACCAGAAAACAGGTCTGGGGGAGGGGTGGGTCTGCTCCTCTCCCCGTCCTGCACTTTCCGTGTCCTCACGCCACCCCCTTCTTTAAACTTTACATCCTTTGAGACACATGTTATCCGCCTCTACCATCCCCTTCCAGCAGTCATCGCAGTCCTTTACCGCCCCCCATCCACCTCCATTAAACAATTCCTGGACAACCTGGCCTCTTGGCTCCCACACATCCTCTCCTCTGACCTCCCCACAATCATACTTGGGGACTTCAACATACCCATGGACAGTCCTTACTCCCCTGAAGCCTCTCAACTGCTCTCCCTCACTACTTCCCTTGGCCTCTCCCAACACACCAATTCCCCCACCCACCGCGCTGGCCACACTCTCGACCTGATTCTCTCAAAATCCGCCACCCTCCCCAACCTGGACATCACACCCTTCCCCCTCTCCGACCATCACCTTCTCACTTTCTCCATCTCCCCATCATCCTCCCCCAACCCTCCTCCACCCTCCGGTCGTTGGCAGAGAGCTTTGCATAACCTAGACCCAACTGCACTAGCCAACCCCCTCCACTCCCTCTCATCCACCCTCCCTAACGTTACCTGCCCAAACCAAGCTGTGGCCAAATACAACCAGGCCCTTTCAGTAGCCCTAGACATTGCTGCACCCCCCACATTCCACCCCAGCCGTCCCATCAACCCCCAGCCCTGGCACAATGCACACACTCGCAACCTCCAAAAACAGACACGCACCTACGAACGCAAATGGAGGAAATCCCGCAGCAACTCCGACTTCTTGGCGTACAAGGCCAACCTGCAGCTGTTCTATACCGCATTAACTGATGCTAAACAAAAATACTTTGCTGCCTTGATCGGATCCCAAGCCTCCAACCCTCGGCGCCTCTTCGCCACCTTCAACTCCCTCCTTAACCCCACCACTCCTCCCCCCACCTCCGCCCTCTCAGCCACTGATCTGGCCACCCACTTTACCGACAAAATAGCCAGCATCCGACGGGAAATCTCATGCCTCCACTCCACCACCTCTTCCTCCCCCACCAATACCTATTCCCCACCCCACCCTCCACTCACTGCCTTTACCCCTATCACAGAGGACCAAGTCAGCCGTCTCCTAGCCACTTCTCCTGCCACCTCCAGCCCCCTAGACCCTGTGCCATCCAAATGCCTCCGTCCTCACTTCCCTGTTCTGGCTCCTGTCCTCACCACTCTGTTTAACCTCTCCCTCTCTACGGGTACCTTCCCCTCTGACTTCAAACAGGCCACTGTACTTCCCCTACTTAAAAAACCCTCACTAGACCCCTCACTTCCATCCAGCTACCGTCCTATCTCCTTACTCCCTTTTGCATCTAAACTCCTAGAGCGTTTAGTCCACCAACGCATGACCCATTACCTTGACTCCAACTCCCTATTTGATCCCCTACAATCAGGATTTCGGCCAGGTCACTCCACCGAGACTGCCCTCACCAAGGTCGTCAATGACCTCACGCTTGCCAAGGCCGAAGGAAAATACACTATCCTTCTCCTCCTAGACCTCTCATCAGCATTCGACACTGTTGATCACTCCCTGCTACTCCAGTCACTGCAATCTGTGGGTATCCAAGACCGTGCCCTAGCATGGTTTTCCTCCTACCTCTCAAATCGCTCCTTCAAGACCTCCTTCAATGGTTCCTCCTCAACCTCCTTCCCACTTTCAGTTGGGGTCCCCCAAGGCTCTGTTCTTGGTCCCCTGCTGTTCTCCATTTACACAGCCTCCATAGGAAAACTCATCTCCTCTCTGGGTTTCAACTATCACCTGTATGCAGATGACACCCAGATTTACCTCCATACCACTGACCTCTCCACCACCACCATGGAGAAGGTATCCTCTGGTCTCTCAGCTATTTCATCGTGGATGTCTGCCAGGTTCCTAAAATTAAACCTGGATAAGACTGAGCTCCTAATCTTCCCGCCCCGTGCTGCTTCACCCCCCACTGACCTCTATGTCACTGTCAATGGCACAATCATTCATCCAACCACACAAGCCCGCTGCCTGGGTGTCACCCTAGACTCGGCCCTCTCCTTCACCTCCCACATCCAAACCGTAGCTAGAGCCTGCTATTTCCACTTACGCAACATCTCCAAGATCCGGCCTTTCCTGACCCCAGACACTACCAAACTCCTTGTCCATGCCCTCATCATCTCCCGCCTGGACTACTGCAACTCCCTCTTGTCAGGCCTTCCTCAAAACCGCATCGCCCCCCTAAAATCCATCATGAACGCAGCAGCCAGACTCATCTACTCCTCCCACCGCTCTGTCTCCACAACTCCCCTACGCAAATCCCTTCATTGGCTTCCAATTCACTTCAGAATCAGCTTCAAGATCCTATGTTTGGCATACAAATCCTTACACAAGTCCTGCCCAACCTACATCTCTGACCTGGTCAGCAGATATACACCTGGCCGCCCACTTCGCTCCTCCAACGACCTCCTCTTAACCACCCCACGCATCTCGCACTCCCATGCCAGACTGCAGGACTTCACTAGAGCTGCCCCTATCCTGTGGAACTCTCTCCCGCTGCCCATCAGGCTCGCTCCCACCTTCAACACCTTCAAAAAAGCACTCAAAACTCACTTCTTCAAGGAGGCCTACATCAACTCGACACTACCCTAATCCTTTCTGCCAATAACTTCTTGATGCACCCCCTCCTTTTGTGTCACCAGCCCCTCCCTCTAGATTGTAAGCCTTTGGCAGGGCCCTCTTCCCTTGTGTATCATACTTGACTATGTGCACTTTACCCAGAATTTGGAACTGGTAATTTTTTACCACTACCATTCCAGTTTATGATCTGGCATTGTACTATTATCTGCATTGTGTTGTGTATCTTATTGCTATTACCTGTATTGTTGTATCTATGGTCTGTTACCTGTATTGTTCTGTCAACCCTGTTATCATTGTCTGTAAGCCTATTTATTGTACAGCGCTGCGTAATATGTTGGCGCTATATAAATCTAATAAATAATAATAATAATAATAATCTCATAGAGGAGAGGTGAAGAGAGAATTAGTGTACCGCGAGCCAGAGTATGTTGCATTTCAGATCTGCCACAGTTCTTCCTTGCTGCCAGGGCCGGATTTACCATAAGGCATTGTAGGCACGTGCCTACAGATGTCTGATGATAGAAAGACGGCTCACTGCCCTCCCTTAGTGCCACCCTCCCTCCTTCCCTATGCAGAGTCCTGTGCAGAGCATAAATGAGAGGTTACTCACCCAGGTCTCAGCATTCCACTGACCAGATCTCCCTTCAGTCGTTGGGCACCTCTAGCTACTTAATACTGAGAGTACTTCTGGCTACATAATACTAAAGGGCACCTTTAGTTACCTATGATTGGCAAGGGAAGTACGGGAGAAGTGACACAGCAGCTGCACACTTGCGGTGCAGTTCAGCGGGGGTTTGTAGGTTCATGGAGGGTTCATGGTGAAAAGTATAATTGTACTGTTGGGGTTCCTGGAGATCAACTAGAGCAGCCAATGGAACGAAACTGGCATGGGAAGCCCAGTACATGTCTGGAGAACATGTCACTTAAAAGGGGGGGGGGGGCATTTGTACAGCAGTGGTAAAGAGCAATTTTATATGGTTTCAAAGGCAACATGGGAAAGATGCAAATCCTTCATTCTGCAGCTTTGTACATTCTCTAAATGCTTCAAAAGATGTAACAAAATAACTTTTTAACATATTTGTACACATCAGTATCACACATTTTTTTAAAGAGATTTCAGTAAAATTAAAAGTCTTTTTCTTCCAGTTTAAGCCTCAGTTGATGTATTTTTATTTTTTATTACCTACTTAAATGAGTCATTAGGGGGGAAAATGCTAGTCCGCTCCGGCCCACGTGGTGGTGATTGACAGCACCTCTCGCGCAGGCGCAGTACAGAGCGACCTAGAGGTCGCTCTGACGTCATCGCCGGGGACCAGCACTGACCTGCGGCGAACGGCTGCGGGCAGAGCTGCAGCGAGGGACGTACTGGGAGCTTGGAACTGGAGGAAGCCCCCGGTAAGTACCACTTATATTAGCATTAACAATCTGACACCGTAGTTGCCATTGTCAGGTTTTGGTGCGCCGTATCAATTGTTATGTATAGAGTGCTTGGGGGGCCCCAATGTAATGCTTGCATCAGGGCCCACAGCTCCTTAGCTACGCCACTGGCCTTAAAGGGTACTAAACAGCATTTCTAAACATCAGAGCATAACATTTATTTTATTTTTTAAAATCCCATTATACCTTGTTTTACTAATTAAAAGATTCAGTCCAGGCTGCTCTCATGCCACGGGCGTAACTACAGGGCTGAGACTGCTTTGAGGGGGCCCAACTACTACTTCACACTCTCTGATACAGGGATCCATCCATCAGATCAGAATTTTTCTGGATACACTTGCTATGGGTGTGAAGATTATGCGTTCCAAGACATTGGGGGACCCCATCAAAGTTTTGCGAGGGGACCCCATGATTTGTAGTTACGCCCCTGCCTCATGTGCTGCATGTGCCACATGAATGAATCTCCTGACTGTCACAAAGCATACTGGGAAATGTAGTTTTGTGTTATAAGTATACCACAGAATTAAAGTATCGTGGAACTAGCCATCTATCATGCTTGGTTCAAGGCGTATACACTGAGGCTCCGATAACTCGTAGTCAAAACGTAAGCTTGGGTCATACACGTGAGATCAGATGGCTGTGGTACAGTAGGCTGACACAAAGGCTAGGTCGATAATCAAGCTAGGGTCATACACGAGATGTCAGATGGCCGTGGTGCAATAGGCTGAGACAAAGGCTAGGTCAATAATCAGGCTAGAGTCATACACGGGTAATCAGATGGCTGAGGTACACAGGACTAGGCAAGAGATTGGTCAGTACGGCTAAGGTCAAAACTAAAGTCAGTCAGGCAGTCGCATTAATATACAATATTAGAGTAGTAAAGTCGCATTGAAATACAATAACAATTATATCACAGAGTGACAAAGTGCTCAGCAGACCAGCATACTGATTGCTATCACAGGCAAGGTCCATCTGAAACGGCACTGCTAAAATACATTAATTCATCCAATCAGTGGCCAGCCACACACCAGCGAACCAATCAGAAACTAAAGCTGCCTATGCATCAGCTGATCTAAGCTATCAGCTGATGCTATGATTGTCGGCGTTTCAGAGCATAAAGCCGGCTCTGAACCATGCGCGCCCACCTAGAGGCACGGACGGGACGCGCACACTCAATCACCGCCGCAGGGCTGCTGGAGATGCCGCTGAAGGAGTTGGAAGAGGAGACTCGCGGTTGCACTCCACCATCTGAGCCACCCGAGCCGGCGCTGGAACCGATGACAGGTGAGTTCCTTACATTACCCCCCCCCCTTTGAGGCGTGGCCTCTGGACACTCCAAATGACGTTTATCAGGATTTTCAAAAATGGTACCCAAGATCTCTCCCCAGGCCCATAACCTCTCCAATCAATAAGAAACTGCAGAGAATTACGAATCTTTCGACAATCTAAACATTTTTCAATTTCATACTCATCATCAACTTTCACAGGGGGAGGAGGAGTAGAAGCTTGAATGATGTTAACTGCCGGTTTTAACAAAGATACATGAAAAGAATTAACTCCTGGTATAGACTGAGGCAAAGTTCCCCCATAAGTGACCTTATTAACAGGGATGAGCAGAATCTACGCCAGTGCGAATTTACGCATCGTAGTTCGCATCTACGCATTGTAGTTCGTAGGTGAAGTTTCAAAACTACGCTTACGAATTTACGCTTAGCAAAGTACCACTACGCATAGCTTACGCCCACTATGCGTAGTTAACATGTGTATTGCATAGTGAACTACGAATGCGTTACTCGTGTCTAATTTTCTGCGTGCGATTGTATGCTTACAAATTTACGCATTGGAAAGAGGTATAAGCAATTTAAAGGAATTAATACGTAAAATTTTCTACATATGGGCATAAGCATGCGCATACACTACGCTTCACACTACACGTAATTGCGTATTTTAACGCGTAGTCTACGAAATGCATATGAAGCAAATATTTGATTTTGAAGCCGTAGTTTGGCGAAGCGCAATTGCGTAAAACTATGCGTAGTTCAAGCGTAGCAAAGTTGGCTGACTACGACCATCCCTGCTTTATAATTATTTCAAGAACTGGGTATGGTCCTATAAACCTAGGACCCAACTTAGAAGGATGATGCAGAGGAATGTTATGAGTGGAAACTCAAATTCTGGAGAACAGTGCTGATCAGCACAATTCTTTTGCTGCGACACTGCCTTCTTCACATTAAACTGAACCTGTGACCAGATAGACTCTATATGAGAGAGCCAATCCTCTAATGCCGGAAAAGAAGAAGGTGAAGTCGACAAGGTGGAAAATTTTGGATTCTGACCAGTAACTACCTGAAAAGGTTAGAATTTAGTGGAAGAGCTGCGATGATTATTGAAGGAGAATTCGGCAAATGGCAGAAGCTCAGCCCAGGATTCCTGGCAATCAGACACAAAACAGCGCAGATATTGCTCAAGCGTCCGGTTTGTCCTCTCAGTCTGCCTATTAGTCTCAGGGTGAAATCCCGAGGAAAAAGAGAAGGAAATGCCAAGTCTGGTGCAGAAAGCACACCAAAACTGAGAGACAAATTGGACTCCCCTTTCTGACACAATACGAGCCTGGTTCCTTTGGCCTTGGCATGGCATGTTGCCGTTCCTGTGGGTCAGGTTTAAAAGGTGACACCCAAGGGACTCTGTGCCCACATTCTACCCTCACCCATGGACCATAGTGTCTTTTTTTTGCACTTGTTTTTTGCACTAGTTGGGCTCTGTGCCCCATTGTACCCGCTCCCAGTGTGTGTCTGCTGAACTACACATTGTAGCACTACTTCTGCCTCCCCTTGGACATGGCCTTCAGAACCTGTCCCCTAGGAACCGCAACATGTCGGCGCAACCCGGCTACCGGCTTGTTTCCTTTGGGTGGGTCAGGTTTAGAAGGTGCCGTCCAAGGGACTCTGTGCCCACAGTTCATGTTCTGTTTTTTAAAAATTAATTTTTTTTTCTATCTTCCATGTTGGAAGACTGTTGTGTTCACTTCCATGTTGGAAGCTTTGTTATTTATTTTTCAATTGTTGATAGGTTTTGTAATAAAACTTTTCATTGTAGTTTAAAAAAAAATGTTGGAGTTGTTGCTACTAACCTTAAGGTGGCCATACATGGTACAATTTTTCAATTAGATAATTTAGTTCGATTATTCTGTTAGATCGAATATAAAGATTTTTCCAGCATGTCCGATCATTTTTCCCGAAAAAACGGCATAATCGTTCGAATTTCTTGATCGAAAAAAAAAAATATTTTAAACTTTCATTCAATTCGATCATTTAGATCGAATAAATAGGAAAATCGAACGTTTTTATTGTATCGTGTATGGGCACCATTAGAGTGATCATTAGCTGCCTGTTCCTCTGGTGTGACAGCCTTACGAAAACGGGTATCCTCCTTCCTGAGGTCATTCCTCACCATCTCCAGGAGGGTATCACACCTGTGACAAGAGGTAGAAAGGACTAGAACTGGAAAGAGTTTGCTGTGGGGCAAGGTGTTGTGGGGAGAGTGGGGTTTGGGGGGGGGGAAGGTATGGATACTTACAGGGATATGGACATTCGGCAGTAGCTGTAAATTTTTTCTGGGTGTCGTCTCAGGTCCTGGTACAGTGTCTTGAACTGTCCCTTCCTCTGCCTTTGAAGGAGTATAGGGTGCACCCACCATCTCCTGCGAATAGCAGGCCTACGTCACACATAGTATTAGGTAAATATCAAAAAAGAGGCTATTCCAAGCCAGAAGTTGTAGAAATACACTGGATCCATTGTCCAAACAGCAAGCTCTCTCCTCAACAATGACCAGAAAGAGTTAAATATCAGGTATGTAAGTGATTGACTCAGTCCTGACTCAGACAGGATGTAACTACAGTGTGACCCTCGCTGATAAAAAATTCACCTCGGTGCCTCATAGCTCCAACCTAATATTGTAGTCTACGGTAGTGCTGTGATACATTGGTAGCTGTCCCACCAAAATGAAAGCTTGACATTGTAATTACTAGCATCTCATTGACCAGTTCTACAGTTTACGTATATTAATTTAATCTCACTGCTATCTGTTTGCCAAAGTCCCACAGAGTAAATATATTGGTACTGAAAGCCAATGTACCCGGTTAATGTATATGTGAATTTTTTGAACAGTCTGAAAATAATATTTGTGAAAATGCTGCTGAGAAAAGAAGTTCTCAACACTTCCAGTCATTTGAAATGTGCAGGAAGCACACTGCTGATGTCCAGTTTATTTGCAATGCTGTGTGAAAATCACTAAAGCAAGGCTCCTCACACCTGCATTCACGCTCTCAATGTTTTATGTCTTTCCTATGATTGGGGCCAGGCATTACAGTTTGATAAGTTACTTTTTCTCTAGTTTATTTCCTTGGATAGGTTGTTGTAAGTCCCAGTACTTCTTTAATCACACGCTGAAAATGCATAAGTGTAGTGCTCCACAAAGGACTTGAAATGGAATCTAACATAAAAGGTATTTAATTTGTTTAAAAACTTCAATATATGTTTGCCATCTATATTACCCACTTCACATCTGGAGCTGGGTGAGATACTACTTACCTCAGCACCGCTTTCACAACTTCCATCTCCTGATCTCTCTGAGGGAGAGGGATAATCAGGCATCAGTAAGTTTTTCCCGAATTAGTCCTTAACAACTTGCCGACCGCGCACTCATAACGCACGTCGACAAAGTGGCAGCTGCAGGACCAGCGATGCATATCTGTGTCGCCGGCTGCAGGCTAATCAATCAGGAAACAGCCGCTCGCGCGAGCAGCTGCTTCCTGTCAATTCACGCCGGGGGGCTCAGTGAATAGCCTGCGGGCTGCCGATCGCAGCTCGCAGGCTAAATGCAAACACAAGCGGAAATCATCCGCTTTGTTTACATTTTTACAACGCTGCTAACAGTAGCAGCGTTGTACTAGATCATCGATCCCCGGCCAATCAGCGGCTGGGGATCGCTGTCACATGACAGGCAGGAGCCTGTTAGAGGCTGCACAGGACAGATCCGTTCCTGTGCAGCCTCCGATCTCCGGGACAGGGAGGGAGAAGAGGGAGAGGGGGAATCCTGCGGTGGAGGGGGCTTTGAGGTGCCCCCCCAGCCACCCACACGCACGCAGGAGCGATCAGACCCCCCCAGCACATTATCCCCCTAGTGGGGAAAAAAGGGGGGCGATCTGGTCGCTCTTCCTGATATTTGATCTTTGCTGGGGGCTGTAGAGCCCACCCAGCACAGATCTTAGTAATCAGCGCTGGTCCTTAAGGGGGGGGGGGGGGTAAAGGCTGAGTCCTGAAGTGGTTAAAGGGAACCTGGCATGAGAGACATATAAGGGCAACTGGACATTCCATCAGTCTGTCAAGGATAGACATGGCTGAATCAGGCAGCAGTGATCACAAAACCTATTTTAGCTTGTTTATGTAATTTTACACCAATATTGATCTTAAAGGTGATGCAAATACAGAATGAACAAGTTGCACTTCTATGTTATCCCAATTCAGCTAACATATTTTGGCTGGCATGATTAAAGGGGCACTATTGCTAAATTCTTCTTTTTTTGATCCTTAAGTGTACATATGAGTTGTTGTAGGATTGATTTTTTACATTACTTAGTCTTTTACCAATGTATTTGGTTACTGGCAATAAAACATATTGAGGCATGCATTGACGTCAGTACTTTTACCTTTCCGACGCCAATGCAGTCTAAACCATTCTGTAGTAGGGAGGCATCTTTTACTGGATAGTGTGAATTCGTTATCTTACACCCCTCTGGCCATTTCAGTTCTTATTCCCCACCTTGTAACTGTACTAACGAACAGTTACTGTACTCACAGCAGCCACCGTAAAGTGAAGAACGCTGCCTCTCCTCCGTGCAGCGTAAGTTGTTGCTGTGTGCGGATGCGTGGGAAAACATAGGCTGCCCGGCCGCCAAGGACCCCCTTTCCCTAAGCTGGCAGTGGAACGGACACCTATTGTTGTCCGTTTCCACGGTAACCTGACCGGCTTTCCGATCTGCACAATGTAGCGGCGGCATCAAACAGCACTGCACCGAACAGAGCAACACACAGCTGCAGCGCTTTTGTGTGTGCTCTTTGATGCCGCCGCTACATTGCGCAGATCGGAAAGCCGGTCAGGTTACCGTGGAAACGGACAACAATAGGTGTCCGTTCCACTGCCAGCTTAGGGAAAGGGGGTCCTTGGCGGCCGGGCAGCCTATGTTTTCCCACGCATCCGCACACAGCAACAACTTACGCTGCACGGAGGAGAGGCAGCGTTCTTCACTTTACGGTGGCTGCTGTGAGTACAGTAACTGTTCGTTAGTACAGTTACAAGGTGGGGAATAAGAACTGAAATGGCCAGAGGGGTGTAAGATAAGGAATTCACACTTGCCAGTAAAAGATGCCTCCCTACTACAGAATGGTTTAGGCTGCATTGGCGTCGGAAAGGTAAAAGTACTGACGTCAATGCATGCCTCAATATGTTTTATTGCCAGTAACCAAATACATTGGTAAAAGACTAAGTAATGTAAAAAATCAATCCTACAACAACTCATATGTACACTTAAGGATCAAAAAAAGAAGAATTTAGCAATAGTCCCCCTTTAAGTAACTCTTTTTCACAAACAGCAAAGAATATCAGGAACAATATTTTCTTCCCCATCACAACATATTCTACTCAGCAACATAACTAGTAGGATCAGTGGCGGCTCCAGGATTTTTTTTGGGGGGGTGCTATGCAGGTGCTGGGCCAATTTCTGGGGTAGCTGATGGGCGTGGCAAAAATGGGCATGGCTACAACATGGGCGTGGCCATGACCGGATGAGGGCGGAGCCAACTGTAATTTAAAGTGAACACGGGGTGAGAGTGATATGGAGGCTGCCATATTTATTTCCTTTTAAACAATTCTAGTTGCCTGGCAGCCCTGCTGATCTATTTGGTTGCAGTAGTGAACTGAATTAAACCAGAAACAAGCATTCAGCTAATCTTGTCAGTTCTGACAATATTGTCAGAAACCCCTGACCTGCTGCATGCTTGTTTGGGGTCTATGGTTGAAAGAATTAGAGGCAGAGGACCAGCACGGCAGCCAGGCAGCTGGTATTGCTTAAAAGGAGATAAATATGGCAGCCTCAATATTAGGAGAAAGGAGGAGGCGCCTGGAGATGGCAGCCTCGGCAGCTTGCTCTGTCTTTCTATGTTTGTTTTATGTATTTTTGTTTTTCAACATTGCCTTGTGCAACCCAACCCGGATAACCTTCACCAGTGAACAACTACTGAGCATTCGGAACTTAGCTAAATATAATCTACCCCTGGATATTTCATCTACTCTTGATCTTCTGGGGATTCTGACCAGTGGAGCTACAGTGCTGAACCAGGCAGTGAGGCTTAGAAGAAGAGGGAAACGCTCCGGGATCCAGACTCGCTTTCGACGCAGAGGACTGCGCTCTCCACTACCTGGAATCATACTCTCTAATGTCAGGTCCATATGCAACAAACTAGATGAGCTTCAACTACTGATCAGAACAAAGAAGGACTTTTATCTCTCTGCGGCTATTTGCTTCACAGAAACTTGGCTATCTGAGCTTATTCCAGACAACGCTCTGCCGATTAATGGATTTACACTCTACAGATCTGACCGGGACCCACTTACTTCTGGCAAAACCAAAGGTGGAGGACTCTGCTTCTATATTAATGATAGATGGTGCATGGATGTTACAGTTATTAAGAGGACATGCTCGGCTGGGCTGGAAACACTCTTCATAAACTGCAAACCCTATTATTCACCCCGTGAGTTTTCTTCATTTATTTTGGCTGCTGTGTACATCCCTCCACAAACATGTATGCAGCCTGCGCTCCAAGATCTCGCAGATCAAATCACTGAGGTGGAAAGGGAGTACCCAGATTCTTTTTTTATCATACTAGGGGATTTCAACAGTGCTAATCTTTCCAAAGAACTCCCCAAATACAGGCAACATGTCACAAGCGCAACTAGAGAAGGTAAGACACTTGATCACTGTTACACTACGACTAAGGACTCGTATTACTCTGTCAGCAGGGCAGCTTTGGGGAACTCTGATCATGCTGTTATACAGCTTATCCCAACATACATCCAAAGACTAAAAACTGCCAAACCTGTAGTGACCACAGTTAAGAAATGGACTAGTGAAGCTGTAGAAAAACTGCAGAGCTGCTTTGATTTAACTGACTGGAATTTATTTAAAGAATCCTCCAGTGACCTAAATGAATACACTGACGCTGTGACATCATATATTACCTTTTGTGAAGAGTCCTGCATCCCCACAAAAAAGTGCACCAGGTACAATAACGATAAATCCTGGTTCACATCACATCTTAGGAAGCTGCGCCTCGATAAAGAAAGGGCATATCGTACAGGCGATAAAGTCCTCTACAAAGCTGCGAAATACAAACTGCAAAGAGCCATTACCGCCGCAAAAAAAGATTATTCTCAAAAACTTGAGGAAAATTTTTCTAACGCAGACTCATCCACAATATGGAAATCTCTACATGAAATTACCAGCTACAGGAAGAAATCTCCTCCCCCCTCACTACATAACCTGCAGCTTGCAGATGAACTGAATACATTTTATTGCAGGTTTGACACTACTAACAAAAGCCAAACACAACAAGTCAATTTGCATCTCTGCCACAGGCAAACTGAACACTCTTCCTGCCAGCTAACGTCTCCACCCCCTGCGGTGCCTCAGCAACTACACAACACAGGAGGCCAGACACAATCTATTGACCTGTCCCCAGATGTGCATGCCCTAACAATATGCCAATCAGATGTAAATAGACTCTTTAAAAAACAAAACACCAGGAAAGCAATGGGACCAGACGCTGTGTCTGCGAAATGCTTGAATCTCTGTGCCGACCAATTAGCGCCTGTATTTACAGACATATTCAAAGCATCTCTAGAACTCTCAATTGTTCCTGCCTGTTTTAAATGCGCAACTATTGTACCAATTAAAAAAAAAAAAAACCTACATGTTTAAATGATTACAGGCCTGTTGCCCTGACATCACTGGTCATGAAAGCATTTGAAAAACTGATAATGACTTATCTGAAATCCATCACAGATCCCCTGCTGGACTCTTTGCAATTTGCCTACAGACCTAACAGATCCGCAGACGATGCCGTGAACATGTGTATGCATTATGTACTACAGCATTTAGATAACCCAGGAACCTACACCAGGATTTTATTTATAGATTTCAGCTCTGCATTTAATACCATAATTCCATCACTGCTGCACAGCAAGCTCTCCCAGCTACACATACCTGAATCCCTCTGCAAATGGATAACCGACTTCTTAACCGACAGAAGACAGCGTGTCAGACTTGGTAAACTCACATCAAGCTCTCTGACAGTCAGTACTGGTGCACCCCAGGGCTGTGTGCTTTCCCCACTGCTGTACTCACTTTACACCAATGACTGCATCTCCACAGATCCATCTGTTAAGGTTCTGAAGTTTGCAGACGACACAACAGTTGTTGGTCTCATTCAAAACGGGGACGAGTCTGCATACAGGCATGTGGTGGGACAGCTTTCCTCCTGGTGCAGCAGCAACAACTTAGAACTAAATGCTCTCAAAACCATGGAGATGATAATAGACTTTAGGAGATCTCCCCCCCAGCACCTCCCCTTAACCATAAATGGATCCACAATAACCCAAGTAGAGTCATTCAAGTTTCTTGGGTCCACGATCTCAAACGACTTAAAATGGGACAACAACACTGCCACTATTGTCAAGAAAGCACAACAGAGAATGTACCATCTGCGGCAGCTGAAAAAGTTTGGCCTACCTCAAAAGCTAATGGTGCAGTTCTACATTGCAATCATCGAATCCACCATAACATCATCCATGACTGTATGGTTCAGCTCCTGCTCAGCATTAGAAAAGGGGAGGCTGCAGCGCATCATCCGATCAGCGGAAAGGATAATTGGCTGTAGCTTACCTTCCCTGCAGGATCTTTACACTAGCAGGTGCAGAAAGAAAGCAACCAAAATTGCCTCTGACCCCTCTCACCCAGCTCACTCCATCTTCCAGCGCATGCCTTCAGGAGTAAGATTCCGGTCAATCGCTACCAAAACCTCCAGACACAGGAACAGTTTTTTTCCTCAAGCGGTAGCCATACTTAATGCTGAACCACGTTAGAGCTGCTAGGACTGAAAGTAATAAGCACAGAACTAAACATGAACAATTCTCACATTGCTTACTGCCACTATACTTATAATGTCCTTAACTTGTAATATTCACACTGTCTGTCCTTGTATTGTTTTTTGTTTGTGTTTGTTAAGCAACTGCCAAGACAAATTCCTTGTAGGTGCAAACTTACTTGGCGAAAATAAATTGATTCTGATTCTGATTCTGAATAAATTGATTCTGATTCTGATTCTCACCTCGGGTTCCCTTTAAAAGTGCAACGCAAAGACAGAGGGCCCAAGTTTTTGTGACCCTTTCCCGAGAAAATTCACATAATTGTGCAGGTTTTCTCAAGAAAATATACGTAATGTGAGCAGATTTGAACAAAAAACACGTTCAATAATTTGCCAGATCTGACCCCAATATGCACAATCGTTGGCAGATCTGACCCCAATATGCACAATCGTTAGCAGATATATGACCCCAATATGCACAATCGTTAGCAGATATTACCCCAATATGCACAATCCTCAGCAGTTTTGACCACAATGTGCACAATCCTCAGCAGATCTGACCACAATATGCACAATCCTCAGCAGATCTGCCGCAATAATATGCACAATCGTTAGCAGATCTGCCCCAATATGCACAATCGTTAGCAGATATGACCCCAATATGCACAATTGTTAGCAGATATAACTCCAAAATGTACAATCGTTAGCAGATATGACCCCAATATGCACAATCGTTAGCAGATATGACCCCAATATGCACAATCGTTAGCAGATATGACAACAATATGCACAATCCTCGGCAGATCTGACCACAATATGCACAATCCTCAGCAGATCTGACCACAATATGCACAATCCTCAGCAGATCTGACCACAATATGCACAATCCTCAGCAGATCTGACCACAATATGCACAATCCTCAGCAGTTCTGACCACAATATGCACAATCCTCAGCAGTTCTGACCACAATATGCACAATCCTCAGCAGTTCTGACCACAATATGCACAATCCTCAGCAGTTCTGACCACAATACGTACAATCCTCAGCAGTTCTGACCACAATATGCACAATCCTCAGCCGTTCTGACCACAATATGCACAATCCTCAGCAGTTCTGACCACAATCAGCACCACCTGTTGAAAAAGAAAAAAATATTTACTCACCTACAGTCAGAAGACCTCCTGTCCCGACCTCCTGTCCCGACCTCCTCCTGTCCCGACCTCCTTGTGGCGCGCAGCTCCCACAATCCTCTTCCTTCCAGACGTCACGTAACTTCCTGCCTGCATTACCCCGCGCTGAGAGAAGGGCTACGGGAAAATGGCTGCCCGAAGCCCTGCACTGCAGACTCAAAGTCTGTAGAGCAGGGCTTTCAGAAGCCATCTTACCGTAGCCCTGCTCTGCTGCTTCGGGCTGCTGCTGTGAACTGACTCGGCGTCTCTTAGACGCCTGAAGTCAGTTCACGCCAGGGGGTGCTTTGGGGGTGCATGGACAATTCTAGGGGGTGCTTGAGCACCCAAAAGCACCCCCCTGGTGCCGCCCCTGAGTAGGATGTAAGTTCAGTTCGTCCATTGCTTTGGCGACTAAATCTGTAACTGGGCCAAATGTCACCTAAAACAATCTAGCCTGATCACTTTGTGTGACATTTTTCCCCAAAAAGTGTACAAATGAAGATGCAAGAATCCCATTCTATCCTATTGAGAAGGGAGGAGTATGAAGAGATGTTCATACACAGAGCAGGAGATGTTCTGCTGCTGTGCGCAGCTGACACTACAATAGCAGTCAATTATATAGCATCTAACTCAATTCCTAGAGGTAAGGGCATTAACACTGTACTCCTACCAGAGTTTCACCCAAATTGATCATGAGTGAATATTATTGGGTGATAAAATCTAGACTTTTGAACAAAGCATATAGCTCTGTCCAGTGGCGTAACTACAGTGGGCCAGGCCCGCCACTGTTAGCCGGGCCCCCTCAACCTCCATCACAGGGGAGCAGGCTTGGAACTAGGGAGCCCAGTTCTGTACAATGCAGAATGCCAGCAATATAGACCCTCTTCACTTCCTGTTCAGTTTGCAACTGTCATGCAGCCAACCAATCACCATGTGGCTTCAGTCCCATGTCATGAGACAAGGATGGATTGACTGGCTGCACAGCACTTAAAAACTGAACAGGAAATAAAGAGGACCTATATCACTGCTGGGAGCAGGTCATTTATTACATTTTGCTCCGCTACTGCCCTGCAGGACCTCCCCCCAGACTCCTGATCCTGGATACCCCAAACACCCCCCCCCCACACACACACACACACACACGCACTCACACACACATGATGGTGGGGTCACGGGGCTATTGTTATGCCCCTGGCTCTGTCCATGAAAATATCTGTTACCAATTATTCAAACAAAGGATCAGCACCACAATTCAGTAAAGATATCCCTTATACTTTATTTGCACAATACAGTGTTGAATAGCATGACAGCCATGGCAGACTGCTGTTTTAACCTAAATGGTCTTTATCAAGCTGCCTGCTAATGTCAGTATGAAAAAAACACACACCACCACCATTAAAAAATAGAAAACTACACCCCATTCAGGGCGGGGGACTGCCCGGCGTAGAGGGAAGGGCCAAGGCACAGACCTAATGGTGCACAATTTCAGTAAGTTACTCACCAGTCCAGAGGGAGGGTGAAGCAGCCACCATCCACTGCACCAGGGCACCGCAACTCTCATCTCATGTACCCATGACCACAAACCAGAGTACCGGGAGCAGCCATCAACTTCCTTACATGTGGCCAGTCATTCCCAACATACTGACATTAGCAGCTTGATAGAAAAAACTTTTTAGGTTGAAAAAGCAGTCTGACGCTGTGTACAGTCTGCTCAGGGATCAACAGTAGCTAATCATTCTTGCAAAGTTATACAGTATCTTTGTTAGAGGTCCAAGGCCCCCACACCTTTTGGAACTTGGATGAGCAACCCCTAGCTATGTAGGGGGCCTTATAGAGGTGGAGGGAGTTATTAACCAATTTTTTTCTAGTATTGGCAGGTGGGCGGTCTCTGAGGTCTAGAGGAAGCAATGGTGTGTACATTGCCTAGAATACAAATCAGAGGGTCAGGTGCAATATGAGTCTTTATGATAGATCCCACGAATTCACAGATTTCTTTCCAAGCATCTGTAATCAAGGGACATTCCCAGAATACATGACTAAAGTTAGTCCTGGCAGCACCGCATCGCCAGCATGAGCTCGAGCCATCTTTGTCAAATTTGCTTAATTTGTATGGGGTGAGGTAGGCTTGGTTGATGATTTTGAATTGGATTAATTTGTCTCTTGTGGAGATTAGCTATTCAAATGGCTTAATACAGGTGTCTTCCCAGTCCTCATCATCTAAAGTGGGTATTATTGTGAGCCAGGGTTGCTTATAGGCCGTGACGTGGGGTTCAGTGATTAAAATTATGCTTTGATAGATTGTTGAAAGAGGTTTTGTGAGGTTTTCATTTGTAATTATATCCTCGATGGCAAAGGAAAGGAACTTGACCGGCTCTCGCCCAAACTGCGCTGCAAATGCGTGCCTCAGCTGCAGATACCTAAAGAAGTAGTTATTTGGCAGTGAGAAGGTTGTTTTTAGAGTACTGAAATCCATTAATTCTCTATGCAGGACTATGTGTTCTAGGCAAGTTATTTCTTTCCTGATCCATATAACTGGGTCAGGGATCTTGAAGAAATGCGGTAGGATGGGATTATTTCAGAGTGGGATCCTCTGAGAGAAAGAATTGTGGGATGGGGAAAACTAAGATTGAACCATGCTCCAAGCCTGTAGAACGACTTTCATATTAACGGTTAAAGGATACGGCGCCCGTGCACCTCTATATAGTATTTGAGCAAGTGCCTCATATGATCCCAGGAGAGCCGCATCTAAAACTATTGAAGCATTTGACTTGTCCTGCACGAGCCACCAGTGGGCCGTAACAAGCTGGCTAGCGATAAAATATTTATAGAGGTCCAGAAAAGCAAGGCCCCCCTCATTCCATGGTTTCTGAAGTTTTTTGAGGCTGAGTTTTGCAGCTTTGTTATACCATATGAAACTCGACAAGAGTGAATTTAGCTGTTTGAAAAAGCTTTTATGCAGACAAATTGGGCAGTTTCGGAGTAAATATAGGTATTTAGGGAGGAGCTTAATTTTAATCAGATTAATTCTCCCAATCATTGAGAGAGGGAAATCCTGCCACCCCAGGAGCCTCTTCTTAGTATATTGCATCAGAGGAAGAATATTATCAGAGAAGTAATTAGCAGAGTTGTTTTAAACTATTATTCCTAGGTATTTAGTTCTAGAAACAACTTCTAGCTGTGTATGTGTTGAAAGAGCATGGTTCAAGGGGAGTAGCTTGGATTTCCCCCAATTCACATACAGACTGGTATATGGAGAAAACTGTTGAAAAAGTTCTAGCACTCTTTAAGGGATACCACAGGGTTTTCTAAATATATCACCATATCGTCTGTGTACAGGAAGACCCCCTCATCCAGCCCCCTCCCCCCCCCCCCCCCACACACACGAAAGCCACAGATTCCAGGGTGTTGGCAAACAGCAGCAGTAATAGGTTCCATGGCCAACGCGAAGCGGGTCGGGGAGAGGGGGCATCCCTGCCTAGTGCCCCATTTTAAGTGAATATCTGCAGACAAATCTGAACCAATTTTTATGTTAGTGCAGGGGTACTTGTATATAGTTTTGAGCCAGGAAACTAGCCGGGGCCAAACCCAAACTTAGAGAGAACAGCCCACAGGTAATCCCACTCCACTGAGTCAAAGCTTTTTGTATATCTAAGAATGCAAATACCATCCAGGCCAGGTGATTTTTGAGGGGGAAAAGATAAGATTTAATCAAGAATCTCCTCCTCTGATATATCAACATCAAGAGCAGTGGAAATCTCATCCTCCAACATTGGTAAATGTATATTTGCTTATAGTGCAGATAGATCAGAGGAGGAGCCTGTAGACTGAGAGGCGTATAGACCGTCATAGTAATGATGAAATCTATGAAGGTTATCTTTAGGAGATGATAAAACATTGCCTGACTCAGACTTTATCTCAGGAATGTTGGAATGTTCCAAGGGATCTCGAGCAATGTTGGCTAAAAGCTTACCATTTTTGTCGCCCTTCTCAAAGGTGGCCTGCTGCCACTCGATAAGGGATGTTCTAGTAAGATCTGTCATGTGAATATTAAGGGTGCGTTTACTATGGGCCATGTCTGCGTATGTGGAGTCTGAGGGGGCATCAACAAAGAGTTGTGTGGCCTCTTCTTCATTATGCATCAGTGTAGTCAAAGTATTATTAAACTCTTTCCTACAGGCACTAATCTGGTTTATGTATCCCCCCTAATTGTTGCTTTGAAGGCATCCCATAAAATCTGAGTGGAGGCTGTGTCTGTATTTATGTCCCAATATTGATTAATAGCAGATGTGATTTTCTCTGCAATATTATCATATGTGATCCATTTTGTATTTAACCTCCATAATGTTTTATTAGTGGGAGCAGGTAGCATACACGTCATTTCTAGGGGAGCGTGATCAGAAAGGCCGCTGGGGAGGTACGCAGCTGCAGACACAGAGGCCAGCAGTTCGCTGTTGCCGAATGCTAAATCAATTCGTGCAGCAGATTTATGTGTAGCAGAGAAATGAGAAAAAGCAATTTTTTGAGAGTTCTTCCACCTTCATACCTCCGTAAGTGATAGGGAATCTGCCCAGTTTGTTAAGTCAGTATTAGCGGTATGTGCCTTGTTAGTGGAATCTAGCTGTGAGGAAATAATATCGTTAAAGTCCCCTATAATGAGAAGCTTGGCTGGTAAGTATTTCTGGAGTTTGAGAGTTAATTCCTCTAAAAGAGATTTTTGTAAGGGTGGAGGTGCATATATACCCACTATACAGTATACAGTGCCACAGATAGCTAAATGTAAAATAATATATCTACCATCGGCGTCAGGAAATGCTGCAAAGAATTTATAAGTAAGAGATTTGTTGAGGAGAATCGTAACCCCTCTAGCAAAGGTAGAGTAAGTGGAGTGAAAGGCCCGGTGGACCCACGGCTTAGCCAGGGATTTAGCTAGAGTTCCATCCATATGTGTCTCCTGGAGTATCAGTATGTGGGGCTTATTTTTAGAAAGGTATTGAAACATTAGTGACCTCTTGAATGCTGATCTTAAGCCTCTAATATTCCAGGAGAGTATTTTTAAGGGGGTCTCCATCTTAGGGTGGAATTTTTAATGACCGTACTGACTCCTGCACCTTGTGTGAAATGGAGAATATCCGGTATCGGAAGTTCCAAATGGCATTCGGTAAGACCAGACTGTGACATGTGAGTGATTTGTAATGAAAGAGCAACATTCAGCATTCTTGTAGAAGAGAAACAAAACAAAACCCATGCTGCGGTTGAGAACTTAAACAACAACCATAACCACAGTTTCTTCCCAAAAACCTGCAAAACTAGAGTTCTGGATCAAATATAGGGACCCAGAATAAGAAACTTGTAGGAAAATGTCCTACTTGGGGGTGTGGCAGTGGAGCAGGTAGGGTGAGTCCGCTGCCCAGCTACACCTAATAATTAGGAGGACCTACGCTTAAGGCACAGTGACAGGCAGGGAGAGACTTAGTGGACAGAGATGGCCCGAACCTTCAATTTTCGGTTCGCGAACCGATTTCGCGAACTTCCGCAAAAAGTTTGGTTCGCAGGAATTTTTGCGAACCGCAATAGACTTCAATGGGGAGGCGAACTTTGCAAACTAGAAACATTTATGCTGGCCACAAAAGTGATGGAAAAGATGTTTCAGGGTGTACCTGAGTTTTTTCAGTGGCTACAAGAGGGGAATTCTTTTTTTCAAAAAGACCTTATAGTTTTTGAGAAAATAGATTTTAAAGATCTCGTTCTGACCGTGGGAAAATTAAACGCCCGCTGACTTTAGCGGTTAATAACAAAGCCCCTTTAAAAGCTAGAAACACCAAAATTGCTGGGAATGTTAAGTAGAACAGTGGGAACAAGAGGAAAAACGTTTTTTTCAAAAAGACCTTATAGTTTTTGAGAAAATCGATTTTCTGGGTTTTAATTATGGAGGCATGTATTATTTTCAAACTATAATGGCCGAAAACTGAGAAATAATGATTTTTTTTCCCGTTTTTTTCTTATTCTTACTGTTAAAATGCATTTACAGTAAGGTAGCTCTTAGCAAAATGTACAACCCAAAGAAAGCCTAATTGGTGGCATAAAAAACAAGATATAGATCAGTTCATTGTGATAAGTAAGTTATAGGCTAATGAATGGGAGGTGAACATTGCTTGGATGCATAAAGTGAAAACAACTGAGGGCTGAAGTGGTTAACATTGCCAAAATAAACAGGTTTTTGTGACCCTAGCCTATGACCTCTTTGGCCTAGGGACCCGAAACTCACCAGTCATGATCCCCCTAAGAGTCCCTACAATGCTAGAAAATGTGCCACTGCTGAGCCATCGCCCTTTGAAAAAATGTGAGATTTTGGAAAGTGAAATAGGAGTCCCAATGAAAGCCTATGGGGGATTTTACCACTTTTGCACCCGTGTAACTTTGGTTTGCAGAGATGTAGGGAACCCAAAATTGGAGTGCAAGTACAACAATATGCCTTCTACCTGCGTGAGACATGTTGTGAGATTCAGACTTTGCTAACGGCCATGGCTGTGATTTATGTTCACCAGAATCACCACCAGTACCATTGCAAAAATAAACAGGTTTTTGTGACCCTAGGCTATGACATCTTTGGCCTAGGGAACTCACCAGTCATGAGCCCCCTAAGAGTCCCTACAATGCTAGAAAATTTGCCTCTGCTGAGCCATCGTCCTTCAAAAAGATTTGGGATTTTTGAAAGTGAAGTAGGGAGCCCAATAAAAACCAATGTCAGACTTCAGCACTTTTGCACCCCTATAACTCTGGTTGGTTATCACCCGCTGACTTTAGCAGTTAATAGCAAAGGCCCCTTACATCCTAGCAACACCAAATTTGCTGGATATGTTAAAAAGATAGCAGGAAACAATGTTTAAAGGACTTCCGAGGCCACAAATGGGAAAAAAGTTACTTTTTCATAATCCAGATTCATGGAGGACGTCATCCGCGTCCTCCCGTTTTCCGCCATGGCTCCCACAGTTATACCGGCCCCGGTCGGGTCCCGACCCCTCCGAACAGTGCGGGTTCTCATTCCCCCCTCAACATGCCCGCCACAGATTGCTGCGGCTGCGCAGTCCGCATAGACGCGATTGCGGCTGCGCAGCTCTAGGACCTCCTCCCGATGCATCCGATGTATGCACGCATATTGATGACGTGGCGGGTGGAGGCCCTAGAGCTGCGCAGCCGCAATCGCGTCTATGCGGGCTGCGCAGCCGCAGCAATCTGTGGCGGCCATATTGAGGGGGGAATGAGAACCCGACCCCTTTGGAGGGGTCGCGACCCGATCGGGCCGGTATTATTGTGGGAGCCATGGCGGAGTGAACGGGAGGGCGTGGATGGCATCCTCCATGGATCTGGATTATGAAAAGGTATTTAACTTTTTTCACATTTGTGGCCTCGGAAGTCCTTTAAAAAAATATATTTTTGTTTTATTATTTTTATGTGGGAAATCTGAAAGAAATGGCGTGGGGTCCCCCCTCCTGAGCCTCTGTAACTCCTTGTCTCCCATGCAGGCTGGATTAGCCAGAATGCGGAGTCCCGGCCGACTGGGGCTTCGCACCCTGAGCCATACCAGCGCACATGGTCCATGGTATGGGGGGGCACCAGGGGGGAGGGGTGGCCAAGCCTTCCCCTGCCCCCCCCCCCCTGGAGCCCTTGTTCAATCCATGGACAAGGGACTCTTCCCCACCTTCGGTGCCCCAGGAGGAGGTGGGGGCGACGACTCCCGAGGGGGGGTTCATGGTGGCATCTGGGAGCCCCCTTTAAGAAGGGGACCCCAGATGCCCACCCCCTTCCCAGGAGAAATTTGTATAGGGGTACAAAGTATCCCTTACCCATTTCCACAAAGGGTTAAATTAAATAAAAACACAACCACGAAAAAAAATCCTTTAATGTTCTTAATTAACCAGAAATACTTACCTGTACCTTTAAAAAAAATTCCCACGCCAATATCCTCGGTAAACAATCCAACTAATACAGTATCCTCTTATCTTGCGATCTTCAATTAGGTTGATTGAAGATCTCCGACCCCCTCACATAGCAGAGAATGCGTCCTTTAGGACGCATAGCTGCCAGCTCCCGCTGTCTCTCCCCACCTGCCTTCACCTGTCACCATCACCTAGGCTGGCACCCGGTGCACCATGGGTGCACCGGGTGCCAGCCTAGGTGAGGGTGACAGGTGAAGGCAGGTGCGGAGAGACAGCGGAAGCCGGCAGCTATACGTCCTGCACAGGACGCAGTCTAAGCTATACTAACAGTTCATGAATCATCCAATTCTTTTTAATGAATCGATTCTTTTTTAATGAAAAGGCTCTTTTTTCTTTGAAACTTTAAAGTCTATTTTCTCAAAAAGTATAAGGTCTTTTTGAAAAAAAAATGTTCCTCTTGTAGTCACTGCCCTCGTCTACATACCCTGCAAATTTGGTGTTTTTACTATGTAAGGGGAGTTTGCTATTAACCATAGTCGGCGGGCTTTAAAGTCTATGGGCGAACCAAACTTTTTTTGAAGAAAGTTCCTGGTTCACTGCTTACGCGAACCACCGAAGTTCGTCGGGAACCATTCGCCGGCGAACCGTTCGGGCCATCTCTATTAGTGGATCAGGGGAATCAGGGCAACACAAATCGCATACAATTACTTTTTACGCTGGGCAATCCTCAACTACCCCAGTAGGACTCTGGTCATTGAACAGGGCCCATCATAGTTCCCCTTTAAAGAGTCAATCAATGGAATCCAGTGAGGGGGGGCATAAGAGAGGAAGGACCATCTATACGTCAGAGGGATAAGCTGGATTGTAGACTCACATTTTAAAAATGCAATGCTATATCCAGCCCAAAAAAGATCCAAGAACATTTCTAACTTTTTTTTAGTTTTAACAATAAGGAACATTGTTTTTTGGCCTAATTTAATAACACAAGCAATTACACATAAAAACAAGATAAATGTTAGGCAATTTCACTCACAAAGAATTAAAGTTTATTTAATGGTTAGCTAGATGCATGGGAAAATGGCTAGATAGACAGATACTGTAGATAAACTGACAGGCAGAGCTGGTTTGGGAATATTTTTCCATTGTAACAGTACCTTGCTGTGAAATCCAGCTCCATACTGTTCTGAGCCTGCATAAAACTCATTACTCTGCTTATACCTGGAGAGATCAAGTGCTGTAATTGCTTTTAATGCAGTACAAGTCATAACAGGGGCATTTCGATACTGGCAAAAGCAAAACGCAACAATACAGCTAGTTTTTTTTACGTACTCCATATTGTTAATTTTAATTAGAAATGTTGTTCTTAAATTATTCATATAGATAGATACTGCACAGTACTTTATACTGTGTAGTTATTTGTGGATACTATATATTTTTCCAATGTTGTAACAAATCAAGGTTTTCCACTTGATATGAAGTGACATTTCTTGCATAAGTGTTTCAAAAAAAAGCTGCCCATGCACACTTAAAGGGAACTTGAGATGAGAGGGGTATGAAGGCTGCCATATTTATTTCCTTTTAAACAATATCAGTTGTCTAGCAGTCCTGTTTATCTTCCAACATTAGAAGTGCCTGAGTCACAACAAGCATGCGGCTAATCCAGTCAGACTTCAGTCAGAGCACCTGATCTGCATGCTCGTTCAAGGCCTTTGTCTAAAAGTATTAGGCCCCGTTCACATTACAATCGCGGACGGCCACGCATGCGGAACGCAACGGGTACGAACGCACGCCATCCGCGTTTGTATGCGTTGCGTGGCTGATCCCATCACTGAAAAGTGAATGGGACAGCCATGTGTTTTGGCAAAAAATGCATGCAGCATGCGTTCCCGGACCGCACAGGTCCGGAACGCATGCAGTGTGAACATCAGACATTGCACTCTATGCAATGTCTGATGTCGTGCGTGTCGGCCACCTGCACGCGTTTCCAAAACGCGGCTGGAAACGCATGCAGTGTGAACGGGGCCTTAGAGACACAGGATCAGAACGACAGCCAGGCAACTTGCATTGTTTAAACAGAAATAAATATGGCACCTACATATCCCTCTTACCTAAGGCTTCCCTTATGGGCACGTTTCCACTGGTGCGGTGCGATTCCAGTGCGGAAAACACATGTGCGATTTTCCATGCGGATGCGTTTTTCCTGGCGTTTTTCTATGCGATTTTGCATTCGTTTTGTGGCCAAGCGTTTTTAACCATGTCAATGCTGGTGTGCTTTTTACATTGCTTTTACACAAAAACGCATGCGAAAACGCTTAGAAAAACGCATGGCAAAAACGCATGTGTTTTTCCACTTTAATTACATTGTATGTGATTTGCACGAATTCTATTGGCTCTGCCGTGCAGATTTTTTCAGCACAGAAAAACACTAAGAAATCCTGACAGGTGGAAACAGGCCCATCCACTTGTATTGGTTATGCGAATCTGCATGCAGAAAACGTATGCAGATTCGCTCTAGTGGAAACGGGCCCTAAGATTTCAAAGTGCACCTAATATCCCATGTCTTCAACTTTTTCCCAATTATGAAAACAAATGATTGAAAACTCTGAGAAAGTTTCTTGGGTCTATACATAAATAAATTGACAATCTACCCTACTCCATGTCACTTTCATAAAAATTGATAAGAAAATTCCTCTACTCTTGATCGACTTCTATTGAAAAAAAAAATTCTCATACGTATTAAAAAAAAAAAAGCTTTCTTTTTTTTTTGTACAATTGATCATTTTTATCAAAATGCCACAACATTGGATCATTTTATTGTATCCTGTGTGGCTATTATATGCTCTGACTTTTACATTTATTTTTTAAAAATATGCAAATTTTTTTACAATTTTTTGATTGCCCCACCGGTTGTGATCCACCTACATAAGTTATAAATTGGCCAAAGTGGATTGGCATTAAATTTTAAATGGAAGCTTCTTTCAAGCCGGCATTATCAAATGTTATCACTTTTGTCAACTGTTAGGCCTCTTTTACACCAAGACGTTGCGTTTTAGGGGACGTTAAGGTCGCATAATGTGCCCCTAACGCAACGCCTGGTGGTGTTGAAGGAGGATGCCAGAGTGAGCCGCGTTATGCAGCTCTTGGTGCGCAGTATAGACTGCGGAGACCACGTGATCGGAACACTCCGCACACTCTAACGTGAGCCTGTAACGTCCCACTGTGAAAGCAGCCTTATGTCTGCATATTCTCAGCTCTGAGTGAGAATACTATATTTAAAATGACATTTTAAAAATTGTCTTGCATGAGAAAAAAATTACATTTACATGTTATGCTATATTTTTAATGAACTTAACAATGGTTAAAGCCAAATACAAATTTGGAGCACTCCAGAACTAAGGATTAAAATAATATCCCAATCCCAGCACCTTTTCATCCAGAAATGGTGCTATATTTTTGTTTTCACATAGTCACACACTGACAGCCCTCTAGTGGTACAGAAGAACATTACTGTATATTTAATGTTATTTATTCTATGCTCACACATTAATATTTACTAAGCCAAACATTGAATCAACAAACACACATAATTCTTCTAGACAAATCTAGAAATTAAAAATATACCAATCAATGCATATGTTCTCACTCAGATTTAGTTACACTCCAAATAGATGTGTGCATGAATGGGATGCCATATTGGTTTTAAGTATAGCTGTATTGGTTTTAAGTATAGCTCGGCGAACTTCCGTGGATCGCGAATGCGGCGAACCGGGAACTTTTCCGGATGTTTGGTTCGCCCCCATAGTGCACCATTAGGGTCAACTTTGACCCTCTACATCACAGTCAGCAGGCACATTGTAGCCAATTAGGCTACACTCCCTTCTGGAGCCACTCCCCCCCCCCTTTTAAAAGGCATGCATCGGCGGTCATTTTACTCACTCGTGTGCCTGCAGTAAATAGAGAAGGGACAGCTGCTGCAGTGCAGACTCTCTCATAGGGAAAGATTAGTTAGGCTCTTGTAGGCTTGTTAGCTTGCTCCTTGCTGATTCTTATTGCTAAAATAGCACCCCACAACAGCTCTTTTGAGAGGTAATCTTGTTCTTGCGATCTTTTTTTTTTTTTCTGTGTGTCCCACAGACACTTGTGTTGCATAGACAGCCTTGATAATCCATACTGTGCGTGTGCCTGCCACTGCCAGGCCCAGCATATTCAGTGACTACCTGTGTGTGTGACAGGTGCACATTGTAATACCCAGTACTGCATATACCTAATACCTGTTGTTCACAGTGCACCCACCTACCTACGAGAGCGCACGCAGTGTGATATACCACTCCGTGCATACCTGTTAACTGCACCTGTGTGACTGCACATTGTATTAGTCAAGTCAGTGCATACCTTTCACTTCATCCTCCCCAATATGGACAAAACAAAAGGCAGAGGCAGGCCACCTGGCAGGTCTGATGAGGTGGCGCTGTCGTGATTTCATGCGGCCCGCGACCAAAGTACAGTGTTCAGAGGAAGGCACGTGCCATTAACCCCCAATATTGTCAGGACGTAGCTGACTATTTAACACAGAACACCTCATCTTTCTCAGCTTCCGCATGGAAGCGTGACATATCTTCCTCCTCCTGCTCTGATTCTGGCACCCCATTTAACACTCAGTCGGCCACCACCACCAAAGTGCCATCACCCCAGGGCTCAGCGGTGTGGAAATTTTTGTGTGTGTCTGCCTCAAATGAGAGCAATGCCATCTGTACTCTGCCACCAAAAATTAAGCCGTGGAAAGACCAAGACCCGCGTAGGGACAACTACCTTACGAAGGCACATGATTACAAAGCACAAACTGCAATGGGATGACCATCTGAGGGAAAGCAGCACACAAAGGCAAATCCACACACAGTGGAAGATATGCAATTATTTCTCAAAAAAGGCGATACCCAAACTGTACCATGATGTTGAAAGGCAAGTGGTGTCATCTCTGGCACACAGCATTGGGTCAAGGGACCATCTGACCACGTGGCCTGCAAACCCGAAGACTAAGTAAGTCCCCACACACAGCATCTCTGCCTGCACGCCGTGTGACTGCCTCCCCCAAGACTAAGTCACTCCCCACACAGCATCTCTGCCTGCAGGCCGCTTGACTGCCTTCTCCGCCACCACCAATAGGGTCCAGGACTCCAGGCGGATTCCTGAATTTTTAAGGCTGCTGCTAGCATTGGCCACATTACTAATTTTTCTGGTGCAGGTTCATGCCTGCCTAATTTTTCTGGCTGCACTGCGGCCGCAACAGCAAAACAAAAGGCATGTATATGTGCCAATTCCCCTTCGTGATCATTACCTTGCAGCGGTGAAGGGGCTTGCGTATCACAATGAAGCAATGACCGCCGGCTATATGAGTGTCTCGGGGGGGGGGGGGGGGGCTAACACCCAAGATAATAAGGTCGTTGCTTCATTGTGGACAGATCAAATTCGATCAGCTGGACAATCACCTCAGCCTGGCGACCATATGGGCTTGAAAACCGCTATCGCCTGCACTCTCGCCATGGTGCGCACCAGTCCAGCACGGCCATCACAACACAAACAGCTATTTGCGGTGCGTTACACAGTGAGTTTGGTGTGTCAGTGTGAAGCAGTACTCTAATTACACTCCCTGATTGATGTATACACATGCAAGATGTTTTAAAGCAATTTAGGCCTCCAATTTAGCATTCAATGTGATTTCTGCCCTTAAAACGCTGCTTTGCCTCAAATCCAGATCTTTCCCCTGGACTTTTGGCGTCTATCCCACTCATCCATGTAAAAACTCAAATGTTAGACCCCTTGAAACAGCTTTTCCATCACTTTTGTGGCCAGCATACATTTTTCTAGTTTTCCAAGTTCGCCTCCCCATTGAAGTCTATTGCGGTTCGCTGAAGTTCGCGCTAACCAATCTTTTTGCGGAAGTTTGCAAACCCAGTTCGCGAACCGAAAATCGGAGGGAAGGCCATCTCTAGTTACCATTAGAGATGTAGCGAACTGTTCGCCGGGCGAACATCTCTGGGGGTTTGACTACTTCCGGGTCACTCCGACCCGGAGTAGTACGCCTGCGCTGCCCGGCGGAGCGCGTCCTAGATCGCGCTCTGTTGCCGGGCACTCTCTGCGCATGAGCGTGACGTCGTTCATGACGTCACGCACATGCGCAGAAAGTGCCTGGCAAAAGGAGCGCGATCTAGGAGGCGCTCCGCCGGGCAGCGCAGGCGTACTACTCCGGGTCAGAGCGACCCAGAAGTAGTCAAACCCCCAGTGATTCAGAGATGTTCACCGGCGCACGGTTTGGGAACCGTTCGCCACATCTCTAGTTACCATAGACTTTCATTATGCGCATTTTGGCAGCCAGCCTGCATATTATGCAACACTACCAGCGTCTGCAGAATACTTACTGTAAATCGCAAGTGCAACGTTGGTACCTCTGCGTCCCATAGACTAACATTGCTGCATAAAACGCAGTGTTACCCACTCCGCAAGCGTTTCTGCCATGTGTGTACCCAGCCTTAAGAAATTATAGTTCTACATGGCATTTTTTCCTATAGATATGATAAATACTGTAACTGGTGGAGATATAGAGGATCGCATGTTGGATTCTGTAGCCTCCCAGGCGTTCAATTTCCCCAGGATTTCTGTGCAAAAAGTGGTTCAATTAATGTCAAATCATTTTTGG